>NW_027122286.1:3600000-4200000 GCF_030686945.1 Centruroides vittatus | reverse complement strand
TGGTTATTGATATTGTTTCTATGAACATTTTTACTTGGATATTATTTTTCTAAAAATATCGTGGAAATAAGGTAGGTTGATAACAAACTATTTATTGCACGTGTACTGTATATGAGTGTAAAAAAAATTAATTTGATCAAACAACGAGGTCAGCCAATTAATTGGATCTTGTACAGTATTTTATACCCCTAAGCAAAATACTGTAGGTCTATGGTAAAATAAATTTTGTTTTCCCACAGTTAAACTTTGCTGCTAATTGCCATTGTGATAAACCATTTTCACTTTTTCTGATAACTTTAACGCAATCTTCTAACAACACTTTGCATTTCTTTCATTTTTGGACAATTTCAAACAAACTGAAATGAATTTCCTTTGTTCCTAGACTAATTCATTAACATTTACACCTAATTTCAAGGGTGGGAGAAGGGCTCGAGGTGGGTTCAAACAAGAGTTTAGACCAGATATATTCGTGGAAGTGGTTGCTTATTACAGTTGTTGTATGTTGTTTCGGACCAAAAATCGATGCCCATGGTCATGTTACACAGGTGGTCGTTTAATACGGGTAACTTATACGAAGACTCTATGTATAAACTATTCCATGCCAGAAATTTTTGCCCATGTTGACAGGTGCTCGTTGAATGCAGGTGGTTGCATAAGCAGTTTTCACTGTATTTTACTATAACCACAGATGGAAAACTTTGTCTGTAAATGTGTAGTTTATGAAGATGATAGTGGTGATGAAAAATTTTGTGAAGTAAGATAAGTACTCTTAGTTTTGATAGAAATGCTTGGTGATTCATTTGGTAGTCATCAAAGTATATTTTAAATTGTTAGAGGTAGGACTCAGTTTGAGTCAAATCGAAAATTCTAAGAGTAAGGGGCTTGATTCCACAGCCCTGAAATGTACACCTAATCTTCAATTTACTTAGTTGATTATGGTGAAATATGGAATTTATGTCCCTATTTCTCACATAAATGTTAGTCTTGGGTTAAATGAAATTCTCATGATATGTACGAAGTAAATCAAGAATTATCTTGATTTACATGGTATGATGGTCTTGAAAAAATTTCATTTAGGTATAATTCTTAATGATTGTAAATTAAGTTTTTTTTTCTCTTCCTGGAAACTATTTGTACACATTCTTTCTGTCCAAAATTATATTTCCAAAAACATTTTTGACCTGCACTTTTCTTGCAATTTATCATTTAAATTATTTTATAAAAATATAAACATCCAAATCCTATAGTTATATATTAAAACCAAATGATTTCCAAATTATACTGGACTATACTATTACAAACTACTATTATTAATTAAATGCTAAGTAATTTTGCACTAGAGGCAGGCTTTACATACCATATCTTGCAAAGTTTAATTATAATTATTACATTTATCAAGAAATGGTGTCTAATGTAAGCCTCTAGTGCCAAATTACTTAGCATTTAATTAAGAATAATAGTAGTAATATAACCCAATATAATTTGGCAGTTGTTTAATTTCATGAAAATATCTATTATTTAAAGAATTTCCTCTGTCTCAATTGTTGAAAATAATTTTGTATAATTTTTTTGCAGGTAACTTGGTGATGTCCACAGACTGGTTCAAAGAGTTTGTGTTTGAAGTTGTTGTGGATAAAAAATATGTTTCTGAAGAAATCATGGCTGTATTTAAGCAAAAACCAATCATCCTTCCTGCCTGGGATCCAATGGGTTCTCTTGCTAGATCTTAATATTGGAAGTTCTGTTTTATTATACATAAATGTATATGTATACAAATGCAAATATATATATATATGTATGTATACACATAGTTATTTAAAATTCATAGAATCAAGTTTATAGTAAAGTTGGTATTGCTTTTTAATTTCATATTTATGTGCCAAACTCAATAGCTTTAAAATTGTTTCTTCTTTAGACTTTGGAAATTTAGTAATAAGTCAAAATATGCAGCATCATAAATTTCAGTGAAATAGTTCATTAAAAGAATTAAATAATGTATTTTAAATGCATAGCTCTGAATTATTACAATTATTATGTTTGATTAAGTTCAATAAAGAATTTGCAATAATCATGATCTTTGTTTCTTTTCAAACTATTTTTCTTTCTTTCTTGAAAGTAATTGATTTATTTTATAATAAGTTGACCTTATTAACAGTCAAAAAATAGTAGCTACATGTTTTTCATTATCTCAGAACCCTCCCAAATTGACTCTTTGTCAATTTGGGAGGGTTCTTCAAAAATCTTGTTTCGACTTATTAAAATAGTAATAATATTCACAAAGCTATAAACCTTTTCCCTTTCATTTGTCAAATCTGTAAATGATTTGGGAATGATAGCTAATATTGTGTTTCAAACTAAAAAAATTATGAAGGGTCCCCAATCCAATGTGAAACTGTGGTGTTTTTTCATAACTTATATTCTCCATTCATTATTCTTTGCAAACTCATTCATTCAGAGAATTTTTTACAGGGTGGTTGTCTGCTGCACCTTTGCTTGTTAATCAGGAAGTGAAGGAACTTGATAGGTTAGCAACTCTACAAAAGTTAGGTTTTACTTACTGTTAAACTTTGGTAATGTTGCTTGTAAAAGGTGAGCGTGACTTAAAAACCATGTTATTTATTTCAATAGTTTATTTTACTTTCTGGCTGTTATGTTTAACAACCCTTAATCAAAAGTATGGAATACTTTGTATTTGTTATGGAAAAATTATTTTAATCCTGAAACAGTTAAACATAAATTTTATTTAACTTTTAACAATTGGCAAATATATTGTAACAGAAATGTTAATATTTTTATACACCAAACAAAGATATTTGCATAAATTACAAAGTTACAGCATTTTAAACAAAGTAAGAGTTGATCAAAAGTATGATGATATTAAAAACATTAAGCAAAAGTATTTTACTGTTATCTGCGTTGAAAGAAGCAATAGCGTCCTTCTAACAAGTGCAGCAATGGCGGCATTGATATACCGCGACGGTTGGAAAGCATCTGCTGGGATAATAGACAGTAACTCATTAGATTTGTGATGAACTGCAAACTGTGGCTCCTCAACCGACTTTCGTATACACAAATCCAAGAACGTTATTGATTCATCCTACTCTTTCTCCCAAGTGAAACTGATTGTAGGGTATATGCTTGATAGTTGCTGCACAAATTTGAAGAATTCCTCCTCTGTATTCTCCCATATTATTAAGATATCGTCGACATAGCGCAGATATAATGACGGATAACTGATGGCAAGAGGGGAGTCAAACTCTACGCTTGATTTCTCTCATAACGAGCTCAGCTAAGACTGCAGATAGGAATAGCCTATAGGGACTCACAGGAACTCTTCGCTTTTGCAAGTAGACGTTCTTGTTGAAAAGGAAATAGTTGTGCTCGGTGATGATAGTTAGGGCTTCACGCAGATTGCAGTAAAAGTTGAATTAGACATCGTCAAAGTGGCAGTATCTCGTGCAGGATTCACGCGTGGCAAATATGAGCATGCATTCCGCAGGATAAAGGAGTCCCTATTCCCACGTACCACGCTGCACAGAAAAGAAAAAACAAAACATCCGTGATCCAGACTTCGTTGCCGTATCTCGGACCACCATCTATACGCATCAGCCGCATCTTTCAGTGGTACAACTTCACTCTACCTAAAACCCCTCTACCAAATCTACGCAGGTTCATCTGTAATGATCGTGACAAGCTAACCACTTTAGAAAAGTCAGGAGTTTACGTAATACACCTAGAAAATCCGGCAACGGGAGCTAGCACAAGGTATATAGGAGCAACAACAAGAATGCTCGCCTCCCGCCTCGCATAGCGCCAGGACGATGTAGCCAAGGGAAAATATACTACAGAACTCGCTAAAAAAAAGTACTCGAGCAAGGCTACGACCCCCTATGGTCCAGAATGGAAATAATAAAATGTTGCAACAATCGAAGGCTTGTGTTCATCTGGGAAGTGCTACTCACAGCTACTACGGAAGCATGCAATGTTCCCACCCTAGATCTACCCGGGGTGTGGGTAGCATTGTATCGGCGTTTAAACAACGAAACGCGCCTAACATCGCAAGCCATCGCGGTGTCAATTCCACGCATGCGCTGCTCGCACCGTAGATTTAAGAATTCGAACATGTCAAAATCTTTTTGCACGTTCTTAACGGAATTACCGGTTGCCTGTTTTGAATTCAAAAATTCTGTTCTCCTTGGAACATTCTGCACGTTCGTTTTATTAAAATCGTTCTTTTCACCTGAAGACGACGATTATAAACTCGTCGAAAGTGCTTGTGTTAGTGCTAAAGGAACTATTTTAACGCTGAACTCAGTGAATTTTTTTTACCAGAAGCTAGATTCTTTGTCGTCTTTAATTCTACCATAATAGTAGAAGCTCTTTTAAACAGACTGTTGGATGGCTGAGTGGTCAAAGTGGCAGCCTACTGCTCTGGGGACCTGGGATTGAAAAGCCCCGGGAATTTTTCAGGATGATCCGAGCAGATATGTCAGCCCCATCCCTCACCATCCAGCCACCACATTGTGAGCCTGGCCAAACCCATAATGGGCTTTCTAACAGAAGCCCTCTTAGTGTTTAAAAAATATATATCTTATTGAAAAGTGTCCTGAAATATCCTTCCAAGGATATTTGTCAAATGCACTTTTTACTTTCCCTGCTATTATGTATACATAACAAGGGAAAGTATAGGAATCATGTCAAATTTTACTTTCCAGAGTGTTTTTGAAAATCTTGCATGTGTTGGCTTCTATTTGGTTTAATATCTCAGGATGGGGTAATGATTAAGAAACGAAATTTGGCATGATAGAAGGTTCTATGTAAGAGGATTGATGGTATTAAATTTTCGTAATTAAAGGTTGAGGGGATCACTTGTCATATCTCGAGTATGGTTGGACTTAATGACGATTTTACTCATTATGAGCATTTACATCTTTTTGTTAATGATTACATTTTCATAATAATCATCTCTACCCTCAAAATTGTTTTTCCATTTCATAATATGATTTTTATTATTATTATTATTATTTAACAGATGGCACCACAGTTTTATTCATTATAATTTTAAAATTTTTAAATATTTTTTTTTATTTTAACAGCCAGGAAAACTACGCACCTCGTTGCTGGGGTTTTTATTTTTGAAATAGAGTAGAGCATCGATTATCCGACCCCCGATTAACCGACCGCGTTCTAGTCGGCAAATTCAATTGTCCGCTAGTGATGTGGCGCTACAATATTTGGCTAAGTCTTGGCTACTTTAATATTATTTTTTGTTAAATTTTTGCGTGTTTTAGCTGGCAACACTGGCTCGACCATGAAAGGGAGGCCAGTATTTAAACCAGGGACGTGTTCAGTAACGCAGTACACCTAAGTTAGAATTCTGAGTGGCTTAATGGGGGGAGCTAAGAATAGATAAAGGAAGCTAGTGGTGGGAGGAGTCAAGCAGTAGTAAGAAACGAGTTCAACATTACAGCATAACTAGACTTAGCAAGAATTCTGCGTTACTGAACACGGCCCAGGTTTAATTTTCCACTTCGTCTTTATTTCTGTATTTATTTTGTGCAAAATAAAGAAATAATTTAACGATGATTATTATTATTTTTTAAATTTTGTTAGGCTTAACATCGATGAAAATTCAACGCGAAGTAGGTTAATAGCGAGATACTAATATACTATACTAATAATGTATTTTTTCATACATTTCAGTTATCCGACCAACCCCAGTCCCCAATTGAGTCAGATAACCGATGCTCTACTGTATTTAATTTTTTGGGTGAGATAAGCTAATTTTTTGTGGCATTGTAAAAGAAAAATTTAGATAAAAGATTTTTTGATGTTAAATCTCATCGTATATGGTGTATGTCTTTGCCTGAATCCTACAGAAGCTATTGATTTACGTTTAAAGTTGGGTTTTGATAAGTCGTGATTTCTCTAGGCAGCACTTTAACAAATAAAAGTAAATATGTAAATTTATGTATACTATAAACATATAGTTCTACTATTCGGTGCATTTCATTTGGATTACTTGCAGTGTGCCCTGCCAGTTAATAAGGAAGACTTGTTTTAAACTTTTTAACTGTAAAATCTATTTCCTATTGTTAATTTGAAAGCTTTTATTATGCGCATAGAGGTCGGTAATACTTGCGCGAAGCTTTCAAATTTATCAAAACCTTGATAAATAAATAGCAGAAATGCTTCGTTGAATTACAACTTTAAGCATCGAGCTTACTGTGTTTCTTCCTCGCTCAAGATGGCGACTTCCATCCTGCGCACGCATATGCTGGCTTCACTTGATTCCAAGGGCTGACGCTCCAGTATTATAGCACTTTAGTGGGGATGTATAACCTGAACAGAGGATGGCGAGATGGCAATCCTTAGTAGTGCATTGAACGCTGATAGTTATTTGGAGTTATTGGAATCTAGTCCTAAAACATTTGCAGATCATTTTGGTGGTGGTGATTTCATCTACCAGGATGCATTACAGGCGAGATCAATGCTATTGACAGAACAATCACGCAAAAAGCATCGAATAACATGGAATGACGTGTTTAGTTGTGTAGTCAGGAGCAAGGTGACCATTTCCAGCATTTACTATAAATGTTACAAAACGCCCATAAACACTTTTATTTGATGTGTAGAAATTTTTTGTTCTCGTTATTTATGATCGAATAAATAAAAAATGTGTTAGTTTTATATGAATCATCCCGTATAATTGAAAATTATCCGGCCGTATTAATTGCCGGCCTTTTACCACCAAATTTAGTGGGTCTTCGCGTTTCAACCCATAATATTTGAAATCGATCATGTTTACTTGTAAAAGTTACATATACAAGAAAAATCGAAATGTAGTAAATTATTGAGTTCGTTCATTAATGACCTTTCTTTGAGCCATGTCATTAATTAACGAACTCAATGATTGACTAATTTCGATTTTTCTTACACACTTTTTTTTACAAATTTGTTTAAAGTAACTATTAATTATCTCATTGAGTCATTGGTTTTATTCTTTATTATTATTTTGTTTTTCTAATGTTTTTTCTTGTTATTATCCTGGAAGAGATGTTTTGTTCCTTCCTTGTGACTGTGCCTATCAAGCTATTGTAAATTATCACATGGCTTTCAATAAAAATATTTTAAGTAATTTAAAAATCTGATGAGCAAAAATGTTATATCAATTTTATTATTGCTGTTACAAAAATAGGAATATAGAGGAAGTAATATGTACTGTACTGTGCATGCCGTAACAAAAAATTGCACGTAATAAAACAACGTCCTTCCATTACAAGATTGATTATTTGAGCTAATTTAATCCTTATTATGATGTTGACATTACTTTTCTTTCGATATATGCAACACTGGTTAAAACAGTATTCACCAGAAAGTTTATAGCTTTGTGAATATTATTACTATTTCAATAAGTCGAAACAAGATTTTTGAAGATTTATTACATACTGGTAATTAATCTTACATGTCAATTAAAAGGTATTTTGTAATTAAAAGCGTTTGATATTGATAACATTTTCTACATTTCTTAATGAGTTACTTATATTGGATCTAGTATTAAACATTTAAATCACGTGTATATTCAAACATTAATTTTTAAACATTAGACTTTTAGATGTTTTGAAAATTGATACAGAAGTGGTATTTTGACGTATATGCAGGATTTAACAATAAGATGAATTAAAAGAGGTTTATTGTATTTCTTTGTCAATTACTTTTATCTTTCGCATCTGATATATAAAAGAACACCATTCACAAGCAAAGGCAAATATTGATATTCCGTACCCAGACAGTAACAAACAAAAGACACCTTGCAATTGTTCCATCTTGATCACATGATTCTCGATGTCTTTGTGGTGATTTATACCTGTAGCGATGTCGTCTTCTATCCATTTCTGTAAAATCCCTGTTGCCATCAAACGATTAATTCTGAAAAAATAAATTTTTATACTTACATTCTCTAGTTTTATTTTTGTAATTTGAAATTCAGAATGGAACAAACATTTTTTTATTTTTGACTCTTGATACAAATAATATTTTATTCATATTTTATTTATATAATAGATAACTCTAATATATTATAGTTGTATGTAGATGTATATAAATATAATTGAAGTACGATTATATATATAAACAATTAAGTACGATTATTAAGTTATATATTTCCAAGTTGCCAAATAACAAGGTCAGTCATATATTTATATAATAAATACAATTAGATGACAACACACCATTTGGTTTGATTAAATTGTAAGATTTCTGCACGTGTAGGCTTTATTGCCAGCCATAGTTATGCCCATTATGGATTATAACCAGCGGCGCCGTCGGGAGGGGAAAGGGGCGAGAACCTTCCCTAAAGAGAATTTCAAAATGAAGAAAATAACACGTGCTTTCTTCCATTTTTTTTATACTGCTTAAATAGCATTACTAAAGAATTATAATATAAATTTTTTTGATAGGAGCAAAGATTTTTGCCAGTTTTTTATTTGAAGTTTTCGGTTACACAATAGCGAGGTTGCGGCCGACGTTTTCACTGACGTTCCAAACGCCATTGTCAAACTTCTAGGCTTACAGGAAGGCGGTGCTGAACGTCCGACGTACACGTTTTCGAGTTGAAAACGTCGGCCGTAACCTCGCTAATTATTTTTTTTACCTTCAAGGTTAACACAAGTCTTAACCTTAAATGTCGTTGATCTGCATTGACACGAAGACGTCTTGCTAGTCAAAGTGGTAAGGTATCAGCCTACTGTTCTGGGAATTCAGATTCAAGTCAATTTAAAATCTCGAAAATTTTTCATAAATAATCTGTCTTGGATATGACAAGCCCGATCCCTCATTTCCATTGTGGGTCATGATCCATGATGGGCATGGAAAATTTTTTTCTACCCTTAGTTCCCATAGGGTAGAAAAAATTTTTTAAAAAACAATAGTATATATGATGATACTATTTTACAGTTGTTATGAATATACACAACAATCGCGATATTTCTTAGGTAGACTTGTAATAATTAAATGTTGCAAGTTATCTTTTATTCAAATCAAAATTCACGAACGAGAACTAAGGTGTGCAATTTTTTAGAATTCTTTAAAGATATTCTTTTTAGAACATCTTTTGATAATTTTTTTTCAAAAAGTACATACATGTTATTTAATCGCTCTTCAAATGAAGAATTCTTATGAAAGACCATGCCAGCATATAACCCATAAAGAAAATCTTCAGAAGTAACTATCTCCTCACCAAACGGGGCGACAAAATTTTGAGAAACTCCTTTGGGAATAATAAATGCAAAATTACGTTCTAAAACTCGTTCAAAACCTTCTTGTAGACTCTGTACTTCATTCTCTTTGTTTCTTATCATGGAAAGTGCTAAAGACTTTTCCAAATCCGTCTGACCATTCTGAGAAAAAAAATTATAAAATGTTTATAAACCAGGAAAAAAGTCACTAATTAAAATTAATTGTCTGTACGATGTATAGTCGAGAATGCAGAAGTTTTGTATATATAGCCTTAGTGTAAACATTTTCAAATACTGAATCTATAATACAGTAAGACCCCGCTTAACGCGGGGGATGCATTCCTAGACGACAAAGCGCTAAGCGAAACAACGTTAAACGAGGTCATGTAACATTGAGTAAATAGGGATAGGTGAACACGCGACCAAAAATAAACAGATTTTACTTTAATTTTAGGTTACTTTTATATTAATTTGCATAATAATATATGTTAAATAACACATTAACATATGCACACAGAAATATAAAGTACATTTTTTGTGACGAAGGTCCTGGCTCTTCTGAAACTCTTAAGATCTCATCCAAAACGCCTCGTTTTTCTTTTGCACTTCTTTCAAAATCTGGATCATTCGCTACAATTTGATCAACGATTTCGGTTATCGTTACCAAATTTTACTGAGGAAATCTGTGGAGAAATTCTTTGGGTTCTTCGTTTTCAAAATCTCTATTTTCCAGTTCTACACGAATTCCTTGTTCTGCCAGTTCTTGATGGTCATCGTTCGTAAGGCTCTCACCAGAAACCTGCAGTAACTCCTCAATGTCCTGCTTGTACACATCTCCTAGTCATACTGTATTGTTTAGGTTGACCAAATTGTCAACCTAACGATACAGCGATAGGCTCTTCTCGTTGAGAATTCTTGGATACCTTCAGCCATAACTTCTTCCATACTCTGTTCACGCATTTATCAGTTAATTCTTGCCAAGCCAAGTCGATATTTCCTATGGCATCCATGATGTTATATTTTTTTAAAAATTGCACCAAACAAACATAGATTTAAGGGAAGCACAGTACACCTTTTTGCCACCTTTCGCCGATTGGTTCGTGTTCGTAAATAATCGTATAATGTACGAATCAATGAAATGCCGCGAAAATTAAAATCCGCGTAAATTTTGAGCTATTTTTAGGCTTCGAGCAGACCGCGTTATATCGAATCAGCGTTAAGCGAGGCAGCGTTAAGCGGGGTCTTACTGTACATACTGATTTAAATTAGAGTTACTTGAATCAGTAAAGGTTAAGAAATTTTGAAAATTTTGTATAGAAAGATTTTTTCTATACAAAAATTTTCAGGTCTTTATCTCGCTACGCGTAGTGGAGACTAGGTACAGTACGACCCGGTACCTGTTTCCGTGTTGAGGTGTCACGTCATACGAATTCACTTAAAAAGAAGAATTAACGAGTCTAGTCTCCATTTTACGGGAATAGCAGCACGAACACGTTCGTGTTGATATTCCCGTAAAATGGAGACTAGACTCCTATAACAATAATTTGATATTTAAAATACCCGAATATAGAAAAGTTTGAAATATTAGGTTTTTGAATTTTGTGGAAGATATTTCTATAAAGTAAAATTTAAGTACCATAATCTTCTGATGAACTATCCCTGATCGTGCAGTTCCACATTCGTAAAGGTTTAACCGGCACGCTTCAGCTAACTGAATGAAGTTTCGTGGGTAATATTCATAGGAGGGCAGAGTCAGTAACGACACTAATGTGCCGCCGTAGCTACTGGTAATTATTAAAGAATAAATCAACCAGACACCAAATATCAAGCGAAATGGAGTGAGAATCCACAAATAATTGCTGCTTTCTGTAAGTAAAGGAATAAAATGTAGTTCGTAATTTTAGAAATTATTCTAGGAAACATACCTTGATATATCAAACTGCTGAAGAGAGACCAGAGAATAGAAAAGAAATTTTGCTCTTTTCGATGCGATTTAAAGTAATATTTTGAGAGTAAGTAGACGATGAAAGAAGTAATGGGTAAAGACAATAATATGCAAATCCATAACTGCAATTAAAATAACAGATTATTGGAAAGGGCAATAAAAATAAGGAAAATGTATGAAGAGTTACCTTACAGTTAATGAAAATGAGTACAGGAAAGCTGTGATCTTAGGTTTTACTCCTGGAGAACGCAAGTAAAATGTCACCTTGTCGTACAAATATAGTGAAGAAAACGAAAAATCTTTGTAACGTTCGTAAGAAATCCCAATTCCGCAAACGCCTAAGTCTACTTCCTAAATATGTTTGAAAAATTTGTAATATTCAATTCTAGTGTTGAAGAAATTAGGAAATTTCAGGCTGTATGCAAAATTTAGGAGCCCGGACCCCAAAATATCAATTTTATTTGTGATTCTTACCACAAATACTCCAAGAGGATTTGTGGTAAGAATCACAATACAAAGAATATGATCATGGTAATACATACCATGATTATATTGTTCACTATACAGTGAAATTTTATTTGTAAATGTTTGTCAGATCCGAGGGTCTAGGGATGATGAACCCATACAATAAAACCCAAACCCTAATAGCAACCATAGTATAAACCATACTCAAAGACCCGAAAGACTCTAGTTTGCGTAGGTCTATTTCTGGCTTCGATAAATTCTCATTCTTAGATAATTAATCTAAATTTTATATAAAATAAGAATTTGGAGTTTTAAGACTTAAAATTTCGACAAATACTTAATTAATTGTAATTATAATTAATAAATTACAAAAACATATTCATATACGGGATTATTGCGCCCATATGATAAACGTGAGAATGGCACTAGCCTGCCTCTCTAGAAGATTCGGATTCGAGTCCTGGTTTGCTCAGAAATTTTCACTGGTGAATTGCTGCAGGTTTTTAAGTCTTTCAAATTTTTAAAGAATTTTTTAAAACCGGAATATTTTACATAGGTAAAAAATTATTCAGTTATTTAATATTAATTTTATTATAACCCTTTTTTCATCTTAATTTATACTTTTAGTTTTTAGATCACATTGGTAATATAAAATCTATAATTGTGGTTCCCAGGTAAATTCGTTTTGGTTTTACTTTTTTTGAAATTAAAAAAAATTATATCATATATTCATTACTCTCCATATGACATTATTGGTATATATGTCTTTTATTGGTTAATGTTAAACTATATTTTACTTGTGACTATACTCAGGGCCAGTGTTTTAAGGAATTGTCAACAGCTGAAGAGGGGTATTCTACAACGAAAATTCAAAATGATGAATTTCACCGTGTTCTTTTAGATACATTCATGTATAAGTCCTGCATATACCCAGTTGTGAGATTTAAGAAGCACGACAATTGAAATTGCTTAGACATAAGTCTAAGCAATTTCTTAGAGCCAGGATCTGACAAATCTGTAAATCAATTTTTACATTCACACATAAATAAATAAAATTTTCAGTGTATGAATAAAAAATATGAACATAGTTTCTCCAGATTCACAGGTTCTCCAAGAGAGTACAATCAAAATCGTGTGCAGGGGAAGTTCCTCAGTAGCAACAGTACTGCTCTTGCTCTCGCCTTTAAATATAATGGTGAATATAAAAAATGAAATTATTAGCTTTTTTTGGAGGGGTTTGCATTACAGTTTTGCCTAGACCCCGAGTTTTTAAATCCAATATTGAGCAGAAATGTTAAAAATGAAAAAGTACAGAATGATCAATATATCACTTCAAATAGTTTTTAAATTTATCTGATAATGAGAAATAAGTGGCTGAAGAATTGCGAATATTTCCAATAATTATGTGATGGAATATACGATTATTAAAAGTTACAAAGAATCAATCACTGCAATATTCTTAAGTTAAGAGATCCGAGTTTGATCGAATAATATCTATTGAACTTTTTATAATAAAAACAGCCCAAGTTGAACTTGTTCTTATGTTTGCTGATTAAGTCTTTAGAAAATCTTACCACTACATTACTAACTTATCATTCCATTCCATTTAAGAGCTAATCGCCTCTAATTGTTTGATATCTTCTCAGTCATCATTCATTTCTCTCAGCACTGAGACAAATGGCTGAACTCCTACAAACTGGCTTTACCCCATTCTTTGATATTGCCGATTATTACTTTCTGTCAATTCCTATTTTAAGGCCAGATGACTGAGGCAGTAAAGGCATCAGCCTTTTCTTCTGGGGACTCAAATTCATTCAGAGATTTCCGTGATTTGACCCGGATGAGTCAGGTCTCGTCTCTCTCTACCCTGGCTACTCTATTGTGGACCTGTCCGAACCCCCGATGAGCATAATTTAAAACAGGTCCTTTTATTGTTGGCAGGGCGGAAAGAGTTAAAATTTAAACTGTTAATATAAAATTTTTAATTAAATTTTTAAAAGTATAGTCACTAAATTAACATAAAAATATATTACTTAAAAAAATCAAGCAATTTACATTTATTCATGTATTTTAGACACATTTATTTAGGGAGAAATAAAAGCGTTAGTTTAAGGAATATTTCTAAAAGAAATTTAAAGTACATTAATAATTATATCGAAAGTAGAATTTAATATTTTTGCCTTTAGTTGCAGCATTCCAAGTATTCCAGCCCACGTTCCATTTTTTTTTTCTCCTTGTAAGAATTTGCTTGAGTAATGTACTGAACATCTGTAAAAGTATTATACAGTACTTCTATGAATCTAGAATATAATTTGTTAAAATGAATAAAATTTACACGTCCACAATAGCTAAATTTTAAAAGAATTTCGTGTAATGAAAATGGATTTAAACAACGTGACCAGAACAACATTGTTCGTTAGTAAGTTTATATGATAATTTTTGATATTTTTCCTCGAGTTTATCTGCAGCAATGTCACTTTTCCCGTGGTTACGATATTATTGCTACTTGACCGATTTTATGTTCTGAATACGAAATTATTCTGATATAGGAACAGCAATGTCATAATCGATTACATGCACTTATAAATGCAATGGAAAACGTTTTACAATAGAGAGGTTGAGACACAAGTACAAACGTTAAACATGTACGGCAAGCAGAACAGTGGCGTGCTGTCATTGGAGGCGGTTGAAGCGCCGCTTCCCTTGTATTTTCTAAAAAATAAATACATATTGTGTGATTATTTTCATATAATTAAAATTAATATTTTATTATAACCGCATTATGTATTTTATTACAAATTTCTATACTACATGTGAAAAAAACGATAAGATTGCTATTGTATATTCGAATATTAGTGGCGGAATGGAAACACTGTTTTGTGAGCTTCCAAACAGCCGGATTATACTCATTCGCGCATGCGCTTTGCAGAGTACCAACCTCACCCGGTTTAGCTGGTGGAAGCTGCACACGTATAAGGGCTGTTTCACACTATGACCGACCGGTCCGACTCCAAGTCGTGTTGCCATGGCAACAGCAGACGGCCGACCGACTGGTCGTTCCAGTCGGACAGATTTGAAAAGTTAAATATTTGTAGTCGGGTCGGAGCAGTCTGTGAGCTACAGCCAATGAGAGATTCGAAGCTATAACCAATCAGAGTTTAGATTTATCCGAAGTTAGAAAATGGAGGAAGGTACAGTTTTCTCGGAAGCTTTAATAAACAAAGTCAGAAAATATCCGTGGCTTTATGATATTCGGTGAGCCGATTATAAAGACAACAGTAAAAAAATAATAATTCTTGGACGGAGATTTCCAAAAAACTAAACGTTGAAGGTACATGATTGACTATAAAACATTCCAATAGATATTGTTGCCAAAGATATGACCTGACGATAATCAGAACTACAATTTCTGGATACGAATGAAATATGTTTTAAAACAATTCGAAATGCATAATCGCTTTCCATGACGGCCATGTTTTCTATGTAAATTGAAAAACTTACCGTGATTGGCTAGTGTTTTGATCTATAACACGCGTTCCGATTGGTCCTTACGAGTCGGCCACCGACATTGTGAATGCTTTTACTACTAATCGGTCCGATTATAGGATCGGTCGGTCGAGTCGGTCATATTATGAAACAGTGTGAAATAGTGTGAAACGCTTCCAATGGTTCTATCCACGACCGGTTCTGGGCTGTTTGCCACCTACCTGCTAGATATTTGGCCGCCCTCGCCCCATTATGTGAATCACGAGTAGATTTATAACTTAACCCAACCGATAGAAATTTACTAGTATGTTTTTATGATAGTTCTGTATAGTTGTCAGGAGTTTTAAAAAATCCATTAAAATATTTGATATTTTTATTCCGCTCTCCCATCTTATATTACGGATTTCAATGTTAAACCAGTGATATTACGATTTTGTATGTCCCATCTATAAGGAAATGTAGAAAAAACGTGTACAATTCTTGTACAATGTTTAAAAAATAACTGTTACTTTGGCAGCATCATTTACAACCAAATTTAATGAATGAGACGCACAAGGTACAAAAAAGCTCCAGAATTTATTTTCCTTAAATTTACGATTTATGTATCCGTTGTCATAAAAATTTGTCTTTCCACTTCTTCCCAAGACTACAAATATTTAAGTACAAAGTAACTGGTTTCGACTTATTTCTACTGAAGTAGTAGTTAAATAACTAAGCGATTAGGGAATTGGAGGCGTAAATAAAACCCTGTCGAAAAAGCCAGAATTTTACTTAAACAAAAACTTAACCAAACTAATCTCTAGCCGCTTACAGTGGAGACTGATTTCCTCGTAATATTAGACTTAATAAAGACAGAAATTTTTCCAGTTCAATGAGAGTGACCGAAAAGTTGTAAATTTTGGAAATTTCCGTGGACACCTGGTCCTAAAACGAATTAGTTAGAAAACAAATGACTATTAAGTTTAACAAATTTAGATTTTACAGCTATGGTGAGAAACGTTTAAAATTTACAACAACGCTGTCGCGTCCTTTGAGGTATATTAGTGATGCGACAAAAGAGGCATTTGACATTAACCGGTATCGGCACCCTCGGGATTTGGCATGCACGCACTGCACACCTAACAAGATCGTCTCTGATTCCATCCATGAGCCACTGGTAGGAAACAATTTTAACTAAGTGGGTTGTTTTAATACAGGTAGGCTTCCTAAAACGCGGTAGATACGTTCCTTGAAAATACCGCATTGTGGGAAATCGCGTTATAGGAGACACCAACTTAATACAAAAACTGGGATTCAGTTCTAAGAAGAGAAAAACTGCCTTTTATGGTGTAACATTTTCATCATTTTTTAAATTTATGTACATAAAAAGCTTAAATAAAATTCAACATCATATAAAAACTAAAAAGATTATGATTTCAAGTCAAAATCAAAAAGAAACATAATGTTATGCTCAAATTCAGTCCTCATCGTCACTTATTATAGTTGTTCGAGAATGTTTGACTGGCCTTATTTCAAGATCTGAGCTTGTTCCATCAAGTTCCACTGCACTTATGTGATCCGTTGCGATTTTTCTATTATGTGAAAGATAATTCGTTTCTAAATACCCTAAACCGCGTTGTAAGAAAATTTCCGCATTTTTCCAACCGCGTTGTAAAGGTACCGCGTTGTAGGAGGCCTACCTGTATTTAAAAAGTAAAGAATATTTTATATTATTTTTATGTACAGTACGTTTCTTCACAAAACTATATTTAATTATAATTTTCTTTAAAAGTATATTCATACAATTGAATATTTTGTACCAGGTATGTATAATGTATATCCATCACACATTTTATTTTAACAAGTAAGTTTTTATAATTTTATTTTTAATTTTAGCCCTTATATCGTGGCTAGCGATTTAGAATGTAATTGTGATATTGAAAATTTATTTCAAAAAAGTTTTGGCTCAAGACCTTATAATGAAAAAGAAAACATTATTAAAAGAGAAAGATCAATGCCTAAATTAAATATAAATACATCGACAAAAAAATTTGTTCGACATTTTCACGATAAAATTTATGAAGACATAAAATGACTTTGTGGATGCATAAAAATGCAAAAATTGTTTTTTTGCCTTGTCTACTATTTTCAAATGAAATTAGTGTATGGAAAAGAATGGCTTTGACGATTTAAATAATTTGAGTAAAGCTGGCAAAAGACACGAATCGTAAATGTCACATCGATTCTTTCGTAAAATTGAAGCAATTTGTAAATCAAAATAGAATAGAATTTAACATTAATAAACAATATAAAATAAATACTGAAAATTATAACAAAGTTCCGGCTAATGGATGTATTATATCTAAATTAGTAGATGTCATCGAAGCAAGAATTGATGAATCTAATATAACAGAGGTAATTATATTGAACTTGCTTATTTATTAAGTGCGTTAGATAATCTATTAATTAAAAATACATTTAGAGAAGTCTACGGTTTTTATTGACTTATCGAACAAACGAATACGAATGGACCTTAGACCATCACTGACTGATTGCCCCTAGACGTCGGCTTCTTACAGAAACAGCTTCCCTATCATCAAATGTCACGGCACGCCACTGAAGCAGAAGTGCACGTTTGACGTTTTAAGTCCAAGTAAAAGACCTTCCGGCGCTCGTTTACAACATACGTGACTCAGTGAACGTCGCGCATTGACTCAAGGGAAATTTGTTGAAAAAATGGCGGATACATTTAACATCGAGGGTTATCATCAAAAGTAAATAAACAAATTAAACAGTTTAAAAGTATTTATAGGATGTTTAATAACACTAAATAATCATTTTAAATTCTCCTACCGTACGATCGGACGATAGGAATACTTTTGTCGAGGAAAGTAGTGGCTTATATAAATTCGAAAGCGGCTCGGTAAATTATTTTTAGAAAATTTACAATATAAATTAGCGTTTGTTTAAGTGTTGATGGTAGAAGATGCCGTGGAAGAACAAACCTACTTCTAGAGAATTATGATAAGCTATTATGAAAGCAAATATATGTAAATTCTACAGGCACTTCGCATCGTTTTCAAAAAAATTGAATAATTAAATAATTTCTGGATTAAAATCGTCTGTTTCTTTACAATATTATTTGTAATGTAAGGAACCAAGTCCGAGCGTTATTTTTATTTATGCTTATTATTCTACTTTTTTTGGGGCTTATGTTTTGTTAGGACGAAGGTTTCCTCATCATTCACCTTAGGAACTTAAAAATAGAAGAAGAAAAACCCAACTCACCCACGAAAGAAAAGCGCCGTAGACTCGCGCACACTTGCGCTTCCCGAGCGGAAAAAAGTAAGTCCGCACCGAGAAAGAGGGGGGGAGACCCCACAAGCACGAAGTAGGGACTCGCTAGACCTTAAAGAATAAAAACGTCCCGAAAAATTGTGGAAACGAATAGTGTAAAAGGTTAGCGAGTATTGTCGGAAAATAGGCTGCCAGACAAACGAAAAAAGTTTATTGTTAGCATTAAGTATGTAAATGAGGGGAGTGATCTCATTCAGAATTGTGACGTCACCTCACACTATAAATCCCGAGTCTCAAGTGAAGACGGAGAGGTGGATTCCGGATAGCAACGAGTTTTTGTGAGCTTCGTATCAGTGAACGAGAGTGGTGTCCGATAGGATCAAATAGTTGACGGCCGGATGGCCGAGCGGTCAAGGTGGCAGCCTACCGCTCTGGGGGACCCGGGATCGAATCCGAACGGGTCGAAAATCCCCAGGAATTTTTCGGGGAGTGGTCCGTTCGGATATGTCGGGCCCCGTCTTTCACCACCCGGTCGCCCCATTGTGGGCCTGGCCGAACCCATAATGGGCCTTCTAAAAGAGGCCCTCTTAGTGCCCACAGGGCGGAAAGAGTTAAAAAAAAAGGATCAAATAGTTCCAAGGCGATTTTGAAGTTATTCGAATTGTGGATCGACAATTATAGGAAGTCTTGAGAGTTGAGGAAATGGGTTCCTAGTATATTGAGGTGACAGTTAGGATCCGTAATTTATAAGAATTATTGTTTATAAGTTAAGTCTTTGCTTTTGTCGGATTCCCAACGGGAATAGAGTTAAGTTAGAAATAGATTGAATTGAGTGTTGTCGGGGTGATTCGTACTGAATTTCATTGAATAAATTATTGTTTGATTTTTACTAAATACTGTATATAGTTTATTGCTAGAAGATTAAATAAATATTTGATTTTGTTATTGACAAATCTTGTCATTATTTAATTCGGTGCACACTTAAAGTCCAGGCCTGGCACGCTAACGCGAATCCGCGTAAAGTACCCGTTAGGGAACGGTTATTTCCGGCACACAGTAGTGTCGATAATCGTTGGAAAAGTCGGAAACTAAAAACAGTACTTTACAGTAAATGTTTAAATAATCATTGTTTTAATAAAATACGTCATAATTTTAACCACAAACACAAAAAATGAAGTTTAAGCCGATCGTCTACTCGCCATTCTAGACGTAGCAAACGCCATTATCGACCGTATAGAATTGCCAGATGGCGGCACTCGTCCGTCCGCCGTTCACCTTTTGGGCTGAATACGTGAGCCTCAACCTCTCTAATAATGCCTATTTTTCAACGACTACATTATAGTAAACATGTTAATTTGACGATTTTAAAATTATTTGCTATTTCTTGTTTCATAAAGAAATTTAAACTATGTTAATAACCGCAATCAAGTTATTTAAAAAGAACATTATACACGGCGTCTACGTTGAAAATGTCCGACACTACGTTGTCCATTCACTTGTAGTGGTAGATAAAAGAATCGATACTGGTGATGGAGAAGTGAGTTCTGCACACAACAAACGATTTTTTTTTCTTATACGTCGTTAAATTTGATAAAAATAAAAATTCCTTCGAATGATGATATCGAAGACACTTTCGTTGTGACATGGCGTGAACGTAAGAGTGGTGACTCATGAATTTGAACCAAAAAAACCCTCTTAATTTAATTACATATAAAAGACATTTTGAAATTAATAGGGTGTAAATGTTATCATTTGACATACGGACCAAAAATGCTGTCCATTAAATCGAGGTTTTACTGTATTATTTTGAGCTATCCTACGAACCGGTTGTTTCGATTACAGTAGAGAACCGAAAATCGGAATCAATTGGGGACTGGGGTTCTTTAGATTAGTGATTTGTTCCGATTATGTACGAATAAATATATTAACCTGTCCGATGTTCAAATTTTTCTCCGTTGCGTGTCGCTTCGTGTTGAATTTTCGTCGATTTTAAGCCTAACGAAAATTTTTATAATAATCAAAGCTATCGTATCGTTAAAAATTATTTCTGCATTTTGTAAAAACAAAATAAATATATTGAAGAATATAAAAACATGTAAATTATACTTCAGAAGTAAATTTAGTATCAAAAACGTTCGATTCGGCACGACACAGTCCGACTGAAAATCGTTCCGATTAACGAGTCTCTACTGTATTTTCAAACAGTGCTGTAAAAAAATCTCGTACCTCACTACAAGTCTTTTTTAATACTATATTTAAAGTTGGAAGCAGAGAAGAGAACGGGCAATATAATTATAAGTAAGTAAATTAATATAAGTAAGTAATATTGCTGAGAAGAAGATAGATAGATAGAGAACGAGCAATTATTTGTAAAAAGTGAAGATAGTGGTTTTGTTATTTCAAGTATCTAAAATAAATTACAGTATTTCTAAATTATTATGTATGCATTCTGGTAATAAGAAAAATAATATAATTAGAATATACAGGACATTTATACGAAAAAAGCGCAGCTCTGCCTATTCTCCAAATTAGAAAAGCCCTTCTGTTTTCATGTTCGATTATATCTGACAAGTCAAACGGTGGAAGCAGTTGCAGAACACTACAACTAAAGGTTTGATTTTTTTTAATCTACCGTGATTATCGTTCAACATACAAGGAAACTACGGAGATAGGCTGAATATAATATCTTACAGTACAATTTCGGCACTGTAAGTTATTATATTCAAAATAAAAAAGTAGTGAATAATGCCTTCTAATATTCCTCCAAATTTAGAAATATTAAACTCCACTTACTTAAAATTGGTCTTTTCTAAAAAGGCAAGAAGCAATTTAAATTCATATCCATGTAGAAATTTATTAGGAAGTACTCGGAAAGAGTTGCAAGCCTAAAATTTAAAATTTTCTTTGTATAATAATAATTTTAAATTAGAAAAAAAAAAAACAATAATGTTTTGTCTTACGTAAAATGTTCCCACTTTGATGTGATTTAACTAAAATAAATTAAAATATAATTTATATATTATTTCATATCTTATGTTTAGGATTGAAATATACTTACCATTTTCTTCTGTCTATGAATGTTACTAGCATTAGATGAAGTCTTTGCTTGAATATCTTTCATTGAAAAATAAAATAAAAACAAGTTTTATAACATCGTCAAAAAATCTTATGTTCATTTATAATTAAAAAAGAAATGAAATGAATTTGTATTTACTGCTGTTATATTAATATTATAATGAATTGTAACATTGTAATTATTAATAAAGTAGGACCATGTAGCTTAGCCCTTGGATGCCGTCATTTTGTAAAGAACATGGGACGAAGGTAATATAAATTAAAGTATTTAAAATAATTTATTTTATTGGTTGTATTTCTATATTTTTATAGTTTTCGGAGATGTAGTCTCACACTTTTGAATGAGAAGGTCTACTTCGTTTGTCTCAGACCATTTTAAACATAAATATATGTTAGTCAAAACCCGTTTTTAGTTAGAACGCGTTTTAACTAGTTGAAACTAGTTTATACTGGACGTCTTTGTTAAAACCCGTTTTGTCTAGTTAAAACTAGAATTTGTACACAGTTAATTTACTGCTGTACATGTTTTGATTTTAGATAAAATTAGTTTTTTAACTTTTAACATTAGTTAAAACTAATTTTAGCTACATAAATATGTTTGGGGGAAATAAATAAAGTTATGTGTAGTGATTCGGGGGAAGATGCCTAACATTTTGCTTTGAAGGAAATTATAGCGATAATTTGGGTTTTGGAGGCCTCTAACGAAAATATCATATTCTTGAGCATGTTTTTCAAATAAAACTTTGGAGTATATGAAAAATAATTATATATTGTGTTTGCCAATGACGACTTTTTTACTGTCTGGCATTTTAAGCATCTCACCCTAAGTATCCGGGTGAGATGCCAAATGCCATTTGGGTAAGATAACAAATATAATTTCATAAAATTAATTTTCGAATATCTTAACCAAATTTAATTTATTGCATATGTTGTACAAAGTACTTCATAGTAGGTATAACAGCGCAGCATAAGTATTGTTAAGTTTCCGCCCGTTCTAACGTGCTCTATAGCTAGCTGAAAGCTTTTTTTCAGTCCAAAAACCTTTTTGAAAAGTCCTTATATAATTTCTATGCATATCCTGCAATAAAACGAGAAAACAAAAATTTATTAAAAATAGGCATGTTACCCCAAAAAAATGTGGCATCTTTTCCATTTGTCAGAGTAAGATGCCTAGTGGAGTCACGTGTTCTAGCATGTCTGATCGGGATCGGCGGTAGCTCACAATGGAAACTTTAGAAATTTAAACTACATCACACATTAATTGTTTTTCGCAATTTTTAATAAATTCTATTTTAACTTTTAGTTTTAAAATGATTCTAGAAACATTTCACAACAAAAACTTCGTTCTTATCTTGCTTTTATTCTTCTCAGATGTAGAAAATGAGATAACGGGTAGCCAACTACAGCTTCCAACGATTCATCATACAAACACATGACAATATCTGACGTCACCGTTTGAAAAAATCAAAAAGTAGGCATCTTTTCCCGTTTACCATCTTACCCCGAATCACTCTATATGTTGCAGTCAAAACCAGTTTTTAGTTAGGATGCGTTTTAACTAGTTGAAACTAGTTTATACTGGATGTCTTTGTTAAAACCCGTTTTGTCTAGTTAAAACTAAAATTTACTGCTAGTCAAAAATGAATTTGAGTTAAAACTAATTTTAACTAGACAAAACGGGTTTTAACAAAGACGTCCAGTATAAACTAGTTTCAACTAGTTAAAACGCGTTCTAACTAAAAACGGGTTTTGACTGTAACATATATACTATATTTGGTTCTCACTTATCTCGCCGTTAATTAATTAGGCTACATATTTCTTTCTTTATTCATTTTTAGAAAAGTCCTACTAAAATCCTACTAACGGCAGAACCGTATTTATACTTCCTGGGATCTTGGGCGTTAAACTAGTTTTTTTCTAACTTTTTCTGCCGGATGGCTGAAAGGATTAGAAAACACTTCAGATCATATGCCGGGATCGAATCTGAGCGGTCACAAATTTCCAGAAATTTTTCGGGAATGGTTTATTTGGATATATCGGCCCTGTCCCTCAACACCTGGTGATCTAGTCGAACCCACGATAGGCCTGAGTAAAGGCCCTCTTAATGCCCACAGAGCAGAAAGAGTAAAATACGAAAATAGGCCCGGACTTTTTTTTTTAACTCTTTCCGCCCTGTGGGCACTAAGAGGGCCTCTTTTAGTAGGCCCATTATGGGTTCGGCCAGGCCCACAATGGGGCGACCGGGTGGTGAGGGACGGGGCCCGACATATCCGAACGGACCATCCTGGTCCGTTCGGATATGTCGGGGAAATCCAGGAAAAATTCCTGGGGATTATTCGACCCGTTCTGATTCGATCCCGGGTCCCCCAGAGCGGTAGGCTGCCACCTTTACCGCTCGGACTAGAGCGGAAAATTTTGAGTGACGGCAATATTGGTTGGTATAGTATAAGAATTTCACAAAAAAGTATTGTAAATAATTCCAAATATTACTTTATTTACGTATAATTAATTTTTAAGTCGTCTGTATAAATAAATAAAAATTATGATTTAAATAATCTAATTCTGATAAATTAGCTTTGATAACTTTTAATATATTGTAAATTTACGCCAAAATGCATGATGTAATTTTGAATTAAATTGAAATGTACCATATATATTAATTACACTGTTCTATATATGAAAAAATGATTCATTTTTCATATATAAAAAAGTGTACTACATTTAGTACCCTTTCATTTATCCCGGGAGTCATCGCTTGGTTGCGTTACCTTATCCTAACGGTTTATAACCTAATAGCCGAGTGGCTATCGATTGTAAATCAGTATCCACTCAGGTGGGGGCCCACGCTTGAACTAAGTCGCTCTAATAGCCTGCTGGACTTAAATCTAGGCAAAATTATACAATTGCCTAGGACTAGGATTAGACAAAAGCCTGTAAATCGATTTGTAAATTCACATATAAATAAACTTTAAAAGTCAGCAATGTGAACACAATCACAATATGCTCAGATCCGTCGATCCTGGCCCTACGCAATTTCTTTGTTTGCCTAAGCCAGTGGTTCTCAAAGCGGGTGCCGCGGCCCCTTGGGGTGCCGCAAGTACGCCACAAGGGTGCCGCGAAATTTTTAAATAATTAAATTAAAATTACTTAAAATAATGGAATTAAAGTATTAAATTAAATAAATAATTAAAACAATTATAAAAAATGAATATTGGTTTTTTTCTACTAATCTTGATACGTCGCCACTTGTCTCAGTGACTCGGTAATTGGCGATACGTAAATACTAGAAAAAAAACGAACTAGTTACTAGTTGTCTGTTCTTCTGTTCCTGCAGCGAGTAGAAGTGCAATATAAATGCGTTGAATGCAGTAATTGTTTTTATTATTGTTATATATTCAGACAATAACGAAAAAGCATCATATAAAAATATTTTCTTCTTTACAACAAGAAAAAATAAATTATTAACTTGTAATTAAATTTTATAATAAAATATTGAAGTTAATTATGTCGTTCAATATCGTGAATAATTTTTTCATTAAAAAAAGAAAACGTGAAGATTCTAATGATCAAGAAGTGGTTACTGGTAGCAAAGCTAAGGAATCAATTAGCACTAGTAAATCATCAAAAATTGAGAGCTCATTTTATCACCAGATACCTTTATAATAATAACTTTTGTTTTGAATGTTTTTGTGTTGTTTGGAAATAAACTTACTTACTTTAAA
This sequence comes from Centruroides vittatus, assembly GCF_030686945.1. Lineage (NCBI taxonomy): Eukaryota > Metazoa > Arthropoda > Arachnida > Scorpiones > Buthidae > Centruroides > Centruroides vittatus. The sequence continues at coordinate 4,174,795 of NW_027122286.1, read as the reverse complement.
AAACTTTTATTTTTTTCAAAGACTTTTCATCTTTCATATCTTTACTAACCGTAAAAAAGCAAAAAAAGAATAAAATAATAATAATAATAATAATAATAGGGGTGCCGTGAATTTTGTTTAATAATTTCAGTGTGCAACCAGACAAAAAAGTTTGAGAAACACTGGCCTAAGCCTATGTCCGGCCCAGCAAATAATTTACAAATGCGTAATTGCTAATGTTCATATAAACTGACGTTATCAATTAATATTTTTCCTAATTTCCTCATTTGACAATACTGAATAAGTAAACTTTTACAAACAAAAAGAGAAAAATAATGTTATGTTCTTTATTTAAAACCTTAAATAAAGAATATAACATTACTTTTATTTATTCAATAAAATGCTTTTTAGTATAACAAGGTCAGGGGCAGGTCCAGAAATACCCAAAAGGGAAAAACTAACTGAAAAATTTAAAATATTTGAACAATTAAGAACCACAAGAACGTCCAAAGTGGACAAAGACATTATATAAGAACCAGTAGTTTAAAGTCATATCTTAAAGAAGTGGTAAGCCTAAAAACAATATTTACTTATAGCTCTTAAATTTATGTTTGTTTTCAAGATATAGTAACTCTTAAATTATTATAAATTGGCAAAGAACGTAAACACAAAATTTACTATTCTTATTTTAAAAGTTTGAATTCGTAATGTCGAAATCATTTAAATATATAGGTTTTTGGGATAATATTTTAAATAAAAATGTAATTTTACCTGAATTTCTTTCCATTAACGCAAAATAAAATAAAATAAGAATGTTTAATATTTTCATCATCTGATGTTTAATTCTGCCACTAGAGAAATAAGCAACTTGTTGAGTAAGGCCGCGACTCCACTAGCCGTAAAAGGGCCGTAAAACCTTTTAATCACGTGACCATGATATTTTACGCCTGAGCAGGTCGTAAAACCAACGTAAAAGCGAGTTGAGCAGTGTTCAACTTTCGAAGTGAATACGACCGTACACCTGTACCATCCACCAATCAGAAGTCAGTTAAATCTAGGTCATCGTGACGCGGTGCGAAAATGGCGGAAAACGAGCTTTTGTGTACGTTCTCTCGTGGCTCCTCTAGAAGATCTGGAAAGATTTATCGAAAACATCCGAAAGTATTCATGTATCTACGACAAGAGGTATCCCGATTATAATAATGGATGCCTAAAACACGCGATATGAACGGCCAAAGGAAAATCCTTCAATTTAGAGGAGTATATAATAAAAAAGCTAAGCTTATAAATGTTGTATATTATCTTAATAATATAATAATAAAAGTCAATATATGAAAGTAAAGTTATTACTTTTACTATATTTGTAATTATAGTATAGAGAAAACTCGTAGAATATAATTATTGTCTTTATATCGATATATCACGTATACACCGTAATAGTACTGTCGCCGTAAAAAGCTTCGCTTTCCGGACCTCCACCGCAATCCGAGCGCAAACGCAAATAGGTCACGTAATTAAAAGCTTTTACGGCGAGGGGTTTTACGGCTGTTTTACGGCTAGTGGAGTCGCGGCCTAAAATGCAGTTAGCATTATTTATAGATGTAAAAGATTTCTTTTAATAGCTACTTAATATTCATTTATACATTCCATGTTCATTTGTTATTGTAATCATTAGTTTTATAAATTTATGAAATTGGCATATAAAGAATCTGTAACCGAACACATAAAACATTATCAGTAAATCACAACCAGTAACATTGTCAAAAATAATCGATAATTCCTTCAAATCTGTTTATACTCGTATATAAAATAATTCTAAATTTTGTCAATAAAATTGATTAAAATTCTTCTTGTGATTATTTATAATACACAGTTAGACGAAATTAATTTAATTAATGATATCAGGTAACGCATAGGCAATCTGTCAAGGGGAAAGTGCCTTTCGGGAGGACATTCTATGGGGAAAGTGATCCTTAGTTAAGTGTAAGACAGGTAAAGAAAGCACGGAAAATTCCGAATGGTGGGTTACTCAAAATGACATGAAACTTTGGCGTTTTATTTCGAATTAACTACACTGGTGCTTCGTACTTTGAATTTAATTCATTCCAGGAAGACGTTCGAACTCCGAATCGTTCAAAATACGAGGCAATTTTTCCGGTTAGAAACAATGGAAAGTGAATTAATTCGTTCGCAGACCCTAAAGAATACCCTTTTTGATAAAGTTAAAACAGCAAATACATATAATGTAAGGTAAAAATAATTAAAACACGAAAACAATACATAAAGTACATAAATACTGTACAGACGGCCGGATGGCCGAGCGGTAAAGGTGGCAGCCTACCGCTCTGGGGGACCCGGGATCGAATCCGAACGGGTCGAATAATCCCCAGGAATTTTTCGGGGGGTGGTCCGTTCGGATATGTCGGGCCCCGTCCCTCACCACCCGGTCGCCCCATTGTGGGCCTGGCCGAACCCATAATGGGCCTACTAAAAGAGGCCCTCTTAGTGCCCACAGGGCGGAAAGAGTTAAAAAAAAAAAAAAAAAAAAATACTGTATAAAAAATGAAAATTGCATTTACCGGTCGCACACCGTGGACTTTGGCATCTTAAACATGGTCGCCAGATTCGGCACACGTGTGCCACTTTAATACTTCGAGTTAAGTTCTATTTTCATGTCGATATTACAGCCTTCCTCTTATTAGATTTTGATCCTCCACGCGCTTCTTGGATGCCATGATTAATATTAGAATGAACAGAGGTTTTTTTGTGTATTTTTTAACAGTTGTCGTTACTTAATATAAAAGTGTGATTTAATTTTAACGGTTGTGAAATTTAACACATTATTGCTAATTTGAGATTGTATTCTTGATTCAGAAGCTTATTTTAGGCTTCGAGCACATTTTTCACTGCGCGCGCAGTTCGAACTTTGAAGCATAGTTTGAACTTTGAAGCGAATTTTTGTCGAATTTAGTGTTTGAAGTACGAAGTACCCACTGTAATAGTTTCTGTGAAAAAACGTTATCTAATGAAAGCATAAGTATCAGTTTTAACAGTTCCTTAAATCTCAATGATAGCCCCACGCATTTCGCTCACGCGTCAATAAAATTCGTGCGACATTTTTTCCAGCGCATTTTCGTTTAGATGACCCGGTGGCCGAGCGTTTAACGTGACGGCATATTATAACAAGCAGACCAGAGAAAAGCATAACGATCTGTCTTGGAAAAATGCGCATGAGTTACTCTCTAGCAGACGACACCGAGCTGGCAAGAACAATCGCGATTCAGAAAATGGAAACAAATGGAAATTACTACTACCAGGTAATTTATTGATTAGGAAATGTGTACTTCGCCGTTTTTATTATAAATCTAGCAAAAGATTTTAAATATTAAGTAAGAGTCCTATGATTGTTTTGTGGTTTTATTTATTAAGGAAAAAGAAACTAAAAATGTAAAAGTTTGCGTAAATATTAGTCTGATTGATCAATTTGTCAAAAACATTAAAATAAAGCTTAACAAACCTTAAGCATAAACTATGTAAATACAGAGCATCTTCATGGTACAAATCGACTAATTATGTGAACATTATTTTTGTCAGTTTATTCAGCAGTGTGAACAGAATTCCAAGTAGTTTCAAAAGAACATGCACAAAACAGCAATTGTTGCAAATATAATAAAATGCATTTCTGAAACGATTTTAATTCTTACTACATGCAAGTATTTAAAATCAATTTCTTTATTTGTAAGAACACGTGTCTATTATACAATCAAGTTTTTAAACCATTGTAAGGGGAAGAAAGGGGCCGTCCATTACGTAAGGTATTTTGGGTTGGGTGGGGGTCAAGGATTCTGTACGATTTCTTACTGTATCAATTCTGTTTTTTTTTTGTTTTGTTTTGTTTTGTTTTAATGTCAGTTACCATGGAAAATATTCTTTCTACGGCAGCATTTTTAAAGCTAATTTTTGTGTTAGGTGAAGAACAAAATGCCGGGTACAAGGTGTGCTGTGTATAGTTGCAATAACAACATTGTTGCAGTAAAAGGATATTCTATAGATTACTATGGAATTTCGGGACTTTGAGTATATATCTGAACTCGGGGGACCGAGACGACGTCGTTGAACGATACCCTACTTTTAGATTGGAGACGATCGCCGGCAGGCCGCCCAGTGTTTAACGTCACTAGTTATTGATTCACGGTAGTTCTTGAACAAAAGAAAAAAAAAAAAAAAGTATACTGATCAACAAGCAGTGCCATCTAGTGGAAAACTCTAAAATGGCGTAGAATGCATTGTGAAAGGCAAGAAATCGTAAATATGATAACTTTCTTATTTTCGATCTCCGGCTCAAAAGTAGAGTATCGTTGAACTCGTCTCGGTCCCCTGAGTTTAAATATATATTCAAAGTCCTGAAATTCAGTAATCTATAGTACTGTACATCCCAGTAAATGCTAGAGGAGAAAGTGTAACGTTTCATGTGTTTCCTAGACAAAAAGATTTAATTTCTAAAACCATTAGGTCTGAATGGATTAATAAAAAATTTTTTGTGAATTAAGAACTATAATAAGAATTAATTATAGAAATTTTAAAAAAGAAAAATGTAAAATTTTGAAAATAATGTTTTCTGAAAATGGTGATAGTCGAAAAAAAAATTAAAAAGTTAAGATAGCTATATTTTTTAATTATGTAGTTAATTAATTTGTTAAATATATATTAGACAAATAACTTGTAAATTTATTTATGTACACTTATTAAATCCGAAAATTCTAGAATTCCAAATTTAGAACTACATCGATATTATTACGATATACAGTCGAGTCCGCATAGGTCGACACCAGCTTATACTATATCGTATTGAAAAATATCTCTGAAGTTATCCTTTCCAAGGATGTTTTTCAAATGCGCTTTTTACTGCTGTTACGTGTAAGGAGGGAAAGTACAGGTACTCCTCACTTTACGACCGAGTTCCGTTCCGATGACTACGTCGTTAAGCGAATTGGTCGATAAGCGAGGAGCTTGCATCGGGAATATAGAATCGTTGTAAAATTATACAAATTATGCAACAAACTTCAAATTTATTCATAAAAAGAGTATTATAGTACGCTATTAGCGTATTATAGTACTATAAGACAATTATAGTACGCTTAGTGCGCATGTCACCGTCCGCCACTGACCGACACTCAAGCTGAGAAAGGGGATTCCTCGAATTGCAGATCGAAACTCGATTGGTCGTAAGTGCGAGTGGTCGTAAAGTGAGGAGTACAGTAGAGACTCGTTAATCGGAACCCCGATAATCGGAATCGCCGGTAATCGGAACGATTTTCAGTCGGACTGTGTCGTGCTGAATCAAACGTTTTTGATACTAGATTTACTTCTAAAGTATAATTTTCATATTTTTTATATTCTTCAATATATTTATTTTGTTTGTACAAAATGCAGAAATAATTTTTAACGATACGATAGCCTCGATTATTATTATAAAAATTTTCGTTAGGCTTAAAATCGACGAAAATTCAACACGAAGCGACACGCAACGGAGAAAAATTTGAACATCGGACAGGTTTATATATTTATTCGTACATAATCGGTAATCGGAACAAATCACTAATCTGAACAACCCCAGTCCCCAATTGATTCCGATTTTCGGTTCTCTACTGTACCTGTATTGTAATCGTGTCAAATTTTACTCACAAGTCAGTCTTTTTCAAATCTTGCGTATGTTGGAGTCTTTCGTTTAATACCTCAGAATGGAGTAATAATTAAGAAACGAAATTTAGCTTGGCAGCAGGGCCGGCCATCGGGGGGGTGCGGCGGATGCTACGCACCGGGGCCCCGCGATTGAGGGGGCCCCAACATTATCAAGAATGCAGTATTTTTAGTAATTTTTCTGAAGTAATTAATGTATTAGCAAGAACAAAATCACGCTTTAAATAAACATGCATTAATATATGTTCGTGTTTGTAAATTTTTTTATTTTAGAAAAACATTTGGGCCCAAATAGTTTCTTGCACCCGGGCCCCTTTATCGAGAAGGCCGGCCCTGCTTGGCAGTAGCTTCTATATAAGAGAGATTGATGCTAATAAATTTTGATGGTTCGAGAGGAGGAAAGATAGAGGGGCTCACTTTCGAGTATTGTTGTAACGGTCGGGTGTAACTTGATCTGAGTGTCAGGTCAGGGGTGAAAATTCCTACATACTTTCGTGGTCGGGGAGCTGAGTTCTTGTGCAGTCGTCACCCCAGTCAGTTGTATCCGAGAGTGAATAAAGTTAATTGTTAATTAACTATGTGTTTTATGTGAAACAGTGTCGAAAACAAACTCGATATAAAATTGGCGACGAGGAATAATATACAGACTTGCCAGCAGAAATTACAATTCGATATAAAAAGCCGGAAATGTCGTTCCCAGGAACATCAACCAGTGGAGTTCGTTTCGAACCATTCAAGATGGACAGCCAGTGGAAAACTTACAAGGACCGCTTTAATTTTTGCTTGAAGGCAAACCAGATTGAAAATGACCAAGATAAGTGTGCTTTATTTTTTACTGTATGCGGTGAAACTTTATATGAACTTGTAGTCACACTCATAGCGCCGAAAGAAACGACACAAGTTAACTTCAATGAAGTAATTACTGCTCTTGATAGCCATTTTAACCCGAAACCTAGTGAAATTGTCGAATCGTTCAAATTTAACCAGAGGTCGCAAAAACCGGGAGAGAGTATCAACGACTATGTCGCGGAACTACGGAAAATTGCAATGAATTGCAACTTCGGCGCCTCACTAGAGCGTATGTTAAGAGATAGGCTAGTGGCAGGTTTAAGGGATAAAGGAATACAACACGTGTTATTGGCGAAAACGGACACTACTTATAAGGCCATTTTGGATGCAGCATTGGCAGCAGAGGCAGCGTCTAACGATGTTAGCCAGCTTGGGTCAGACGGAAACAACACCCAAGTGTATAACTTAAAGGCGGACTACAAGAGAAAGAATCAGCCGGCCATATTACGCTGTTTTCGATGCACCGGAAGTCATAACCCGAATAATTGCCGATTTGCTCAGGTAATCTGTAACTTCTGCAGAAACAAGGGACACATAGAAAAGGCGTGTATCACGAAACAAAAGAGTGGACAAAGAAAATTTGCAAACCAGGGAAGAAACCAAATTGGGGCACCACGGAAAGAGATATCCAGCCAGAGAGCCAAAGTACACCGAATTGAGGAACATAAAAATTTGATGTCTAACCAGGTCGAGGAATATACATCTCTATTCAAAATACAGGGAAGTAAGATACCACCCTTAAAAATCTTACTCAAGATTGAAAATATACCAATCCTGATGGAAATAGATTCAGGGGCTGGGTACACTGTAGTGAGCGAACAGACCTTAAAAGAAATCAAAATCCAGCGAGACAAGTTAGAGCCGGAAGAAGTCAAATTACAGACATGGACTGATCAGAATCTGGAGGTAGTGGGTACTACAATGGTGAGGGTACAATTTAAAGGAAAAATTAGGAATCTGCCATTGTTAGTAATTAAAGGAAATGGACCAGGACTTATTGGAAGAAATTGGTTTGAACCATTAGGAATCAGAATAGAGGGACTTTATCACCAACATGATGCAGACGATCTGATACAAGAATTCCAGCATTTATTCAATAATTCAGAAATGGGTCTATTTAGAGGCGAGGCAGTCAGTTTAGCGATAAATAAAGAAGCTAAGCCTATTTTTATGCGGGCAAGACAGGTTCCTTTTGCATTGAGAACAAAGGTAGAACAAGAGTTGAATCGACTTCATCAGTTAGGAGTTATAGAACCAGTTAGAACTTCTAAGTGGGCCACTCCTGTGGTACCCGTTGCAAAACCAGATGGAAGTGTACGTTTATGTGGAGATTACCGCTGCACTGTAAACAGAGAGGCAATAAAAGTAGATGTATACCCATTGCCGGCCATTAACGATATACTTGCTTCACTATCTGGTGGAAAGGTATTTGCCAAGCTTGATTTCAAGGAAGCGTACTTCCAATTTCCTGTGGACCAGGAGTCGTCTGAGATTCTGACTATCAACACATGCAAGGGGTTATACAGAATGAAAAGGTTACCATTTGGAGTGAGTAGTTGTCCAGCTATTTGCCAGAGAGAGATGGAAAAGATCGTAGGAGGTATTCCAGGGACAATTGTGATGATAGATGATATACTTGTCATGGGACTCAATGAAGAAGCCCTACATCAAAAGTTGAGGAAAATTCTTAACCGGATTTCAGAAGCTGGACTAAAACTAAACGAAAACAAATGCCTATTCAAGACTAACCAACTTAAATTTTTAGGATATTTGATAGATGCTCAGGGCGTTCGGCCCACACCGGAGAAAATTGCGGCGATCCAACAGGTTCCGGAACCGAAAAACAAACAAGAATTACAAGCATTTTTGGGATTTGTAAACTTCTATGATAGATTTTTGAAAGATAAAGCAACCGAAGCTGAACCCTTATATAGACTCCTTGATAAAAACAAACAATGGATCTGGAAAAAAGAACACAGCAAAGCATTCGTGAAAATAAAAAAGATGTTAACACCAGAAACATTATTAATCCATTATAATTTAAATAAACCAGTAGTATTATCCTGTGATGCTTCACCATATGGAGTGGGAGCAGTCCTTTCACACATATTACCAGATGGATCCGAAGCTCCTATATACTTTGCATCGAGGACACTTCACCCAGCAGAAAGAAATTATTCACAATTCGAGAGAGAAGTATTAGCTATAATCTTTGGCATTACAAAATTTCATAATTACCTAGCTGCCCGAAATTTTACTATATATACGGATTGTAAGCCAGTTGTGGGCCTTCTGAACCCTGCTAAACCAATTCCTGATTTAATCTCACCCAGAATGATTCGTTGGTGTTTAAGATTAGCAGCATACTCATATAAGATTGAACATCGTCGGTCAGCAGAGATGACTAATGTCGATGCATTATCTCGTATACCAACTACTGTGGAAGACAAGACTATCCCTGAACCAGGAGAGATATTCCTTATATTTGAACAGCCAGAATTGCCCATCACATCTCAGGAAGTAAGCAGAGAAACAAACAAAGACTCAGTGTTAAAAAGAGTTGAACATGCAATCTTACACGGATGGCCACTGAGTAGTCCAGAAGAACTTATGCCTTTTTCTAGGCGAAAACTAGAACTTTCAATTCACCACGGTTGCATTTTATGGGGACAAAGAGTAGTTATCCCTAGAACCTTGCAACCACAGCTATTACAACTGTTACACTCCACACATGAGGGTATGTCTAGAATGAAAAGAACAGCCAGAAGCTATTTTTGGTGGCCTGAAATGGACTCCCAAATTGAAGAGACTGTATCGATGTGTAGAAAATGCCAAGAACAGAGGTCAAACCCAACCCCAGTTAAGGATACTCATTGGCCATCACCCTCGGGACCCTGGGACCGAGTACACATTGATCATGCAGGACCACACTATGGACATACATATTTTATTCTAGTGGATGCTTATTCGAAGTGGGTGGAGGTAGAAGAAGTACAAACGCAGTCAACCCAGGAAACCGTGAAATTATTGAGGAGAATATTTAGTACACATGGACTACCAAATACAATTGTATCAGACAATCACCAAAGCTTTAAATCCCATGAAATGGAAGAATTTATACGTAAAAATGGGATACAGCACATATTTACCCCTCCATATCATCCCTCTTCCAACGGACAAGTAGAGAGACAAGTGCAAACTATAAAGAGGAGAATTGAAAAATTACATCACAACCAAGAAAAAACTGAAGTGTTGCTCCCCAGACTTTTGTTTAGCTTACGCACAACACCTAGTAGTACTACAGGTAAAACGGCAGCAGAACTGTTGATGGGAAGAAGACTACGTACCATCTATGATCGACTAAATCCACACCTATATAAGGATAGAATAGAGGAAACAAGAATACGAGAATTCCAGATAGGAGACAACATCAATTACAGATGCTATAGAGACGCAAAGAAGTGGAAACCAGGTAAGGTGACAAAGAAGACCGGACCATATACATACATGATAGCTTCACCAGAAGGAACTATAGAAAGGAGACATATTGATCAACTGATAGCTCGAAGAGAACAACCACTCCAGAACAGGCAACATCCAGTTTCTCAGAATAACCAACATCCAGCTCCCCAGAATAATCAACATCAAGACAAAGGACCACCTGTTAGAAAGAGCTCTAGAACACGGACACTACCTGCACATCTCCGAGACTTCGTTTTAGAGGGGGAAGATCTGTTGTAACGGTCGGGTGTAACTTGATCTGAGTGTCAGGTCAGGGGTGAAAATTCCTACATACTTTCGTGGTCGGGGAGCTGAGTTCTTGTGCAGTCGTCACCCCAGTCAGTTGTATCCGAGAGTGAATAAAGTTAATTGTTAATTAACTATGTGTTTTATGTGAAACAGTGTCGAAAACAAACTCGATATAAAAAGTATGGTCGAGATTAAATGCTAATAACGAGTAAAATCTTCGTTATCGTTTTTTAAATATAATTCATCTCTATCCTCAAAATGAAGCTTTTTGCCGTTTTATAATAATATAAGTTTATAAAATAAAATTTCATTACAGATGGCCACATACAATTTTAAAGTTTGGCCGGGAAAGTTACACAACTCGTTGCTAATTTTTTGTTATGTTTGTTTATATTTCATTTTTTAAATAAAAGAAAACGAAAATAATTAATTTATATTTAATGATGCATAAATTACATAAAGTATTTGCATTAAAAACGTTACTCATTAAAATATTTAAATTTGTTTAGCTTTAATTCCGCTGATAATCTCTAAACATGATAGAAAACAGCTTTAAAAAGCCTCTAGATTTTCACGAGATTTCCAAAAAAACCGTGTAAATTTATTACCAACCTAAATAGAAGTAACTACAAATACTGTACCATTTGAAACATCAAATATTTTGTTTAAATAATTACTGTAACAGTTTTTTTTAAACATTTCAATGTTAAAGTTGTCAGTATCGTATTTGCATGCCTTGCTGCTGTTGAATTGCTTTTGTTTTTCTTTTCGAAGGAAGAAAAATTTTAGCCGATTTTGTTTCTTAGTTTCAATTCATGCTTAACTTTGAGAATATATTCTTTTCTTTTTCTAAGTTATATCTAAATTCCTTAAATTTTAGTAGGAATTCCTAAACTTGCAACCTTGACTAAGTTTCCTTCAATCAACGCTGATTAAAGACCGGCTGAAATAGTGATGAGCTCACTAGAAGGAGAATGAAGAGACACCTTACGAGTGCCTAATGCTGAGCATAATGGCCGCCTTGTCGACTGCTGTTATTGTTATTTCAACTTCTCTAGATGAAAAGATGGTTCATCGATGTATTTGCGAGGTGGCCAGGTTCCGCCGGATCTGGCGCATAGCTATACGGATCCTTTGAAATAACTAACACTTATTCCAAGAGATATACGCCTTCTAGGCGACTTTGCACACCCACCCTTTGATACCGTTTAAAGATAATTGTTTATTGAAGTATTTTTGCTTATCAATTAAGCTCAGCAAGTATCGAGCAAGTGTACGGAAATTTAAGCTATTTCGGAGAATAGATTGAATATGTAAAGCAATTTCAAATAAGTGCCTCTGATTAGCTGCATTTTACACAATAATTGCGTTTGCAATGACGAAACTTCCGATGCGGAGAGGTGCGACATTAACGTGCTGGTGAAAATTGTTAGAATGAACCATTAGCTGAAAGGAGAGTTGTTGTGGAAGGAAAGGGACAAATACTGTAGCCGATAAACTATTTTATTAAAGCGAGTAACGTAAGAAGAGTTCGAGTAAGTAAATACTAGTAGTTAATTTTCTAAAGAATTAGTATAATTTTTGAGCCGCTAGAGGTCGTAACAGCGCGACGCCAAGAAGAAAATGGAGTTTTCGAAGAAAGACTTGATTAGAGAAGTTCAATGTCGTCCGGTTCTCTGGGATCGAAAAAACAAGGCTCACAAAAATTCCAGAATAATAAATACTTCTTGGGATGAAGTGGCTGCCGCTCTCTCTTCCGATCGTAAGCTTTGCTTTCTTGATTTTTTGTAAACATTGCAACTTCTCCAACTCGACAGAAAAATATTAAAACATCGGTTTGTTTTAATATACAGCGTATGGAACAACCGTTATTGCCATTCCAAATTCGTAAATATCCTTTGCAATTTAATTTTCTCTTTAACCTTTCATTTCGCAGCGATTACAAAAACTGACAAGTGCAATTGTGACGTTTTGCTTTTTAAATTGTCAACACGCTGTTTAAATATTTGGTGCATTGTTTTGTCAATTTCATTTCATTTCATACTTTCTCGTTATAAAAATTTAGGAATGATGGCACACGGGGTTATTTGGCCGGAGCCTCGTAAACATCATAAATTAGTCATTCCAACGTATTTTTTGTGTATTAAAAAGAAGACTTTTACTTTGTCAAATTTTATTAATTAAAACATATAATACACGTTTTTGAATACTATTTTGTTGTTTTGAATGTATTGACGTCCTCAAAAAGGCCTTTAATGTCGAGAAACGTCTAGACTTCTTTTGACATTAAAGTGCCGATATCCAATTGACATAAAAGTGTACACTTTGCAACAATATACACCTATTATAAAGATATTATCTTTGTACATTTTTGTTAGTAATTTATGTAGTAAATTTATATTTGATGCATCAATCATAATTTTTCTATTACAGTTACTTTAATAAATAAAACAGCATAAATAATTTTAAATAAATTTTCAAACTTTCTCTGAGCACTATTATTTATTGTAATTCTAAATCTTTTTGCAGCTGGTTATATAGTAAATAACACCAGACCTTTATAATTAAACCAGAAAATAAATTTTTAATGTACTTTGACAAGTGCTCTGGATCCTAATTGGGATCTGCTTCGGGTCAAAATGTTCCATACAAAAATGTTCCATACAAAAATTTGGAATGTTTAAAGAGCAACTTTAAATTTTAAAATTGCTGGAACGATTATATTTTCAAACAAATTTAAGCATTCCAAATTTTTGTACAGATTGTTTTGACCTGAAGCAGATACCAATTAGAATTGAAAGCACTTGTCAAAGTATAGTACATTAAAAAATTATTTGCTGGTTTAATTATAAAGGTTTGTTGGTGTTATTTATTGTAATATAATCTTTTTCAAACTTTCTTTAAATGCATAATTAACACTCCTAATTTAAATTATTTTAGCATATTTGTTGCCAACAAAATATTTTTCACTTATTTATTTTCTATTAGAACATTATATATATATATTATATATATACATACATATATGACAAATGGCAACTAATATATTTTAAAAAGTGTAGGCATGTTTCCTTATCCTCTTTGGGAAAATGAAAAAAATGATTAATATCATTGCTTATTTTCAAGTATAACTCCTGCAGGTACTTAGACCATCAGTTTTCAAATACTATATTATTGAAAACATGTCTAGCTTCCATGTTTATTTCATTAACATTATTACATTGTAAATTATCATTATGATTATGACTACAGCAGTGGTTCCCAATCAGTATGCTGTGAGATGAATAAAAAATTAGTAACAAATTTTAAAATTTGTAGAAACATGATGAAATATATTTCTGTTATTAACTATATTTCAGAAGTTTGTATCAGTGAATTAGCTTAGTAAAAGTATTTGAAAGAGTTTCGTGATTGACCTATTGGTTAGTCCAGTAATTTTTAATAATAAAGAATCATGTGAAGATTGTGGTACATTTTAAGTTTGCTATAGATCCAAAAAGGTTGGGATCCACTTGATTAGAATGTAGTTATTATATCATATCTTCAAAATCTGATTTCATTTAGCAGTAAGTATATCTGTGGGCTTTACTTTTGTTTCTATTTTCAATAGAACAAAATACTATTATAAAAAGCCTAAAAATCTCATTAGAATAAAATCTTTCTTAAGAACACTTATCTGCAGTTAAGTTTCAATAAGCCACCAAATGGCTAAAGTAGAAACTACATCAGTCAAACAAAAACACATGGTGCTATATACTATTACAGTTTTTGTTCTCTAGAAGCTATACCAAATGATTCATATATGTAAAATAATGTAAAATTTAGAAACAAGTATTTTAGTAAGGTAAATTGTTAAAACTGAAATGTTTTTAAACAGCAAATTTATTTGACAAATTTTTGGTATAAAAATATTTGTAGTTATGTATGAACTGTTTATTTTGAAAGTGGTATAAATTTTTCTTTTTTTGATATATAAATAAGTCATACTAAGTTTGGCAATATTTCTATGAAGTTAGAAATATGTAAGTTGATTAAATTCACATAGAAGTCATTTATGTAATTAAATTAATTTATTTTTGAGTCGTAAATAGATTCATAATTATTGAACTGTAAAAAATGGTGAAAGTCATTAAATTTCAATTATCTAAAATTCAATTTTACTTGAAATACATTGCGTTTTATTTTGATTGTGTTTATAAATAATAACAATAAATAAAATATTATTGTTTATTCTCAACCTTCAAAATATTTACTTGTTAGACTGTTTTATGATAAGTTTATCTTAATTCACCACACTGCACCTTTTTTGTTGCCGAGATAGTTTTATTGAAAGAACTAATGTTTTTGGCCTACTCAATAAGCCATCCTCAGGCTTAACTTGTGAAATGGAACATTGGCGTTCCATTAAAAGAATACAATTGTTTAAAAATTCAAAGCATCAAAAATGGAAAAAAGAAGAACAAGAAAGTAACTGAAAAATAATATATACAAATATAAATATACAATAAAATCAAAATAGTAAAAATAAGAAGTAAAAAATAAAAATAAATCTACTAGTGATACTTTATATAAACATAGTAGCAAATTGTTAAGGAATAATTGATGAAAAATGTAAATATAAACTAAGGCAAGGCTATGAGATCGTGTTAAATTTCTTGATTATAAATTTCCAAGCTGTTGGTAGGCTGTCTGTGTCCCTTGCATTTATGCATGCCTCTTCCAGCTTGCTTTTGTAAATTTCAATTTTTTCAGTGGTATTTGCTAACATTGGGGAGCTCAAGGGTTTGACAATAACTGCTTCTTCCCATTTAATTATTGAGCCTTGGGTTTGCACGAACTGCAAAAATACCGTTGTGTTGGACCTTTCCTGACGTCATACTTGTGTTCTTTAAGTCTTATCCCTAAGTTTCTTGTCGTGACTCCAATGTAGTCTTTTTCGATTCCTAGTTCTGTGTTCTCATAAGGGATTTTGTACATTCCTGCTTTTTCTTCCTTTTTAATGTGATCTTTATCATTTCTTAAGATTTTAGAACCATTCTGGTCTCTTTGCGGTTTGAAATTTCTTTCATAATGCCTTTTGTATCCTTGTATGTAAACTTTGTGACTTTACTGGGATTGAGTTTTGAACTTCTTGCTTTTTTATGTGTTATGTGTATTTTATGTGTTTTGAAATTCTTTTTGCATATTTTTTAATTTTTCCTGTTATTTTACCTCTTTTATATCCTAGAAATTCGGCTACTTGTACAATTCTGTTGATTTCCTTTGTTCTGTCAACAACGTTGTCACAATACAGAAAGACTCTTCTGATAAGAGCTCAGAATGCTGCCTGCTTATACTATCTTGGCAACAAAAAAAGTGTAGTGTGGTGAATTAAACTAATTATTTGCTGAGCATGTATCTGTTTTATGATAAGTTTATCATTATTATGAGCTTATCATTAATCACTTCTTTTCGTTTAGGTTTGTTATGTGGAATTTTTTCATTCTATTAAATTGCTCTTTTGTTGGTAAAATTCATAGTTTTACTCCTCTTATAAAGAAGCCTGTCTTCAAATGATGTCCACATTGGAAGGGAGGAAGACAGTTACAACAAGTCAGCAAGAGGTTGAGCTTTAGTAGATATCTATGTATTTTATTAAATTTTATAGTTTATGCATTTTATTATATTTATTTCAAAATTTCTCATGTTTCATTTTTACTTATGATATCTATCATTCATAAAGTGATAAAGGTTTTAAAATGGTGATAAAAGATGATAAAGGTGAGTTTTGTTGGACATCCAAAGAGGGGAGGTATAGAAACTTGGACAAACCAGGACAAGAGGAGGAGAGTGAATAAAAGTTTCAAGAAAACTGCAGATGTAATTTGTGGATAGCTCATAAGTGTTTAAATTGTAGAAAATGGACTTACACCACTTTCATAATAAATGATTATGCAATGTTGTTTACTGATGAATTTTCAATTGATCAAAGTATATGGGTATTTTAAAATATTAAATATGAATTGTTTATAAATAAAAAGTGCACACTAAATTATACATAAACAAGCAATTATTTATTATGACATAAAAAATTTCAGCCCAGTATTGTGACAATTGTATTTATTTAATTTAAAATATATACTGTCCACCTTAAATTAGTAGTGTATTGCCCCTGTACATAATACTTTTCCTATTATCAACAAAATCATGCCATCATCTATCTAACCTCTTACAAGGGAAAATTTTTTAATTTGAAATAACATGATTTCCTGTTTACATTGGAAGTTTGGCTAAGTTTAGCAATATTTCTATGAAGTTAGAAATATCTAAGTTAATTAAATTCACATAGAAGTCATTTATGTAATTAAATTAATTTACAGTTAATTGGGTCTCCTGCCCCAAAGCTTTCCATATCTGGTCTCGGATTTCATCTACCTAACTCCATTCTCAAAATTAAGGAAAGACAGACAACAATGGGAATTTATAGGTCTACAATTTTTTCAAATTGCAGCCGAATTATGTGACTTCTCAATTTTTTCCAAAAATGGACTTATACTACTATCAAAAATCCAGTCCATATTATGAAATATATGAAACTGTTGTCAGGTTTTGTCTTCACTGATATTTTTATATATGTTTTGTTTCTTAGCAGTGTTAAGAAACAAAATGTATATAAAAATATGAAAAGATTTACTGAATCTTCACTAAATAGAAAATGACAACACATTTTTTAAATATCTTTTACAGATTGTATTTCCCACAAGGTTGCTGTTGAGAACAAATCACACAGGAATTCTTTTTGAGTGGAAAAAGTAGGTTTATTTTCTATAATTTAAAGGGACATGCATTTTGGGCTTAATGCCCCTCTTCAGTCCTAATATTATAGTGACCACTGGAATAATAGAGTGAATGCTTTTACACCGTATTTTTAGCCAGTTTTAATTGGTTTTAAGGTTTATGTTTTACTTCTTTTTTAATCAAAAAACTTTTTATACATTTTATGAAATTATATTTATTTTTACAGCTGTCACTATAATATTAGGACCAAAGAGGACCATTAAGCCCAAAATGTATATCCTTTTAAATTATAGAAAATAAACCTACTTTTTCCACTCAGAAAGAGTTCCTGTGTGATTTGTTTTCAACAGCAATCTTGTGCTAATTCCAAAAGAAATACAACAAATTGAGAGAACAGTAAGCATTTAAGTACTCTTTTATAAGCTTTAAATGTGAAGAATAACAATAGTAATAATAATGTTAATGATATGATAAAATAATTTTGTTACACATTTAAAAAAACTCTTAAAAGTGTGAAGACTTGAACCTACAATGTGCAGTTCTTATGCCTAGCATTTTGTCCACTTGGCTATCTCAATTACAATAAGTGATTCTTCAAAAGATTTATAAGCTACACACTCAATTTTCACAAGTGCATTTTTTGGAAACACTTGAGAAGTGGGTCCTATTATTTGGACAAAGAGCCCTAAACATAAATAGTTATGTGCTTGCGAAGTTTTGTTCGAATTGGAGAGGCCAACATCTGGCCGTTTCCTTGTAAGTAAAAAAAAAAAATAATATATGCTAATGATATGCAAACTAGTGAAATATAGTTTTTTTTTTAATCTTTTCAATGGTCAAGTTTAGTTTGAATGTTCTTTGTCATGAATATCAGCTTAATTATGGTTGCATAATGGCACAAGACATAAATTAGGAAAATAAAATTACATTGTCTGAGCCCAAGGACCTCATATCAAGACCATGTGAGTTGCATGCGGCTTGGGGGCTTCAAGCTGCGACTTTATGGTTTAGAATGTTAACTTTGTGAAATTATGTTTGAATATTATGTCTTGTTAATGTTTCTTAGATTTCCCTGATGAGGAATCAAAAGGTTTGAAAGTATTCAGGATTCTGTGAATATTTGTCTTTTAATGTCTTCCAATAAAGCAGTGAAATAAAGTATTTTTAAGATTTGGAAGTTATTTTATCTTTTTAAAAATTTTTGTGATGAAATTTACATGAATTCTTGATAAAGTCAAAAGTATGGTAAATGATTCTAAACAGAAAATTTTTCAGTTAATAAAACAAATATTAAAAATTCAGGCATATATTTTTATAATATCCAGCTGATTACTCAATTAAGCAAATAAGAATAAATAAATTTAATAACTTATAATTATATTTTTTTCTGTTTATTTTAAATAATATAAATGGAAGAGAAAAACTAAACCAAAACTTAAATCAAATTGACATTGTTATTAAATAGTAACTAAAATATCAATGTTAAGAACTAAATAAAAATTAAAACTAAAAAGTAATACAGGTAATTACAAAATATCATATCAGTTCATTGTGAGCATTACAGTCATTTATTCAAACATTGATACATATTCCAGATATGTGACATCTATTTTAATATTCAAATTTATATTTTAAAAATGTTTGGTTTTGGATTCCAATTACCAATGTTAAATATTCTTAGAAATACCAGTATATTATTAATAGTTTTTGATGCAATTATTGCTCTTGCTCTGTATGATATTATTTAATAATAATGATAAAGAATATATTTACCTATTTATGTATTTATAGGTGAAACTGTAAGGAAAGCATGGAAAAATTTAGTGGATCAGTTTCGAACAAATTATAAGAATGTGATGAGAAATATGCCTCCAGACATCACTGACCATCCTGATGTGGTTGAACATATGTTTAAGAATATTCGTTGGGCCTATTTTCAACAACTCCTTTTTTTACAGGATGTTGTTAAAACAAAAAGGTATATCTTATAATAACTGTTTTATTTGATAAAGTGCATTAATTTTTAATTAAGTAATGAAAAAGTTAAGAAAGGCTTTAAATAGTTTTTCATTGTGTAATACAGGGGTTCCCAACTTGTGTTCTGTGGAACCCTAGGGTTCTGCCAATAAAAATTTGGGGTTTCAAAATAAAATCCATTGAGTCTAGAGATGTATGAATGTGCCAATGCAGATATAGGAGGTGAGGTGTAATTGTTCTAGTCTCAGATCGAGTCCTTATATTGTCATACAAGGACTTGATATGAGACTATATTGAATATGGGATATAGAATAACAGAATGAATTGAAAACATGATATAATGTTTGATAAGGTAATGGAAACCATAAAAACAGTAAAACAAATTAAAGCTATAAAATCATTTAAAAAATCATAACCTTAAAAAGAGTCCAACATATAAATAAAAATACAATTGTTAAATCTGTATATATATATAAAACAAAATGTTCTTTCACCACTGCAGACAAATAACATAAATTTAAAATATATTTAAGGTAGAAAATCCACTATGTAAAAATGAGCGTAAAAACTCTCCCCATAAATGCTTTTAATCATGTGACCTGTTTGCATTTGTGCTTGGATTGCAGTGGAGGTCCAGCTCCACTAGCGAAGTTTTTACTTCGACTGTATTATCAAAGTTACAGTTGTGTACATGATATATCGATATAAAGACAATTATCATATTCTCTGATTTTTTTTTTTTTTTTTTTTTTGTACTATAATTACAAATGTAGTAAAAATAATACCTTTACTTTCATGCATTAACTTTTTATTATTATATTATTAAGATACTATACTGCACTTATACGCTTAGCTTTTTATTATATACTTGTCTAAATTGAAGGATTTTCTTATGGCTGTCTGTATTGCTTGTTTTAGGCATCCATTCTTATAATCAGGATGCTTCTTGTCATATATACATGGATACTTTCAGATGTTTTTGATAAATCTTGCTAGATCTATTCTAGGTCTTTTGTAAGTAGCCATGAGAGAACATACATTTCCCGCTAATTTTTACATGATGTCACAATGACATAGATTCTCCTGACTTCTGACTGGTGATGGTACCATTTTATGGATGTATTTGCATCAAAAGTTGAACACCGCTCAACTCGCTTTACACTTGTTTTATGACCTGCTCTGGCATAAAATGTGGTCACACGATTAAAAGTATTTATGGTGAGGGATTTTACATTCATTTTTATGCTAGTGGAGTATTGGCCTTACAATTTGAAAATTTCAAAATAACATTGTTTTAATTTATAGTTGATTTAATTGTAATTTTACTTTTGGTTTTAGTGTAAAGTATGCTTTAATTTGTTGATATCTGCAGGGTTCCAACATTTTTTATGAAGGTGAAAAGATTTCAGTGATAAAAATAAGTTGGGAACTTCTGATATAATATATTGTCTTTCAGAACATAAAATATTATTAATAATATTAAAAATAACCATAACTTATCCCCTCTTAACAACAAATAAAACAAATAAAATTGTTTAAAAAGTTATTAGTTGAAAAGAACAATTAAATAATTATGTCAATATCATTTTATTATTACATTAGTCGTTTAACTAGGATAACTAATTTTTTATGATACAAAATTGAAAATATGCTATTAAATTTTGTTGGTTAAAGTTTGAGAGGATGAGAAATAGGGGGCAGTGTCATATTTAGTGTGGGGTCAGACTTATGAGGAGTTGAACCATTATTGGCATTTATAACATTTTAAAAAACATATCTACCCTCAAAATAAAGCCTTTTGCCTTTTTATTATAATTAATAATAATAATAATAATTAAAAATAACTTATAATTATTTATAAAAGTTATTTTTACTTTCCTGGCTGTTATAACATAACATGGGAAAGTATTGTAATTGTCTCAAATTTTTACTTTGTTACTTTCTGACTTGCAGCTACTGTTTGGCTCCAAACAAAAGCTTTCATCCAACTTGCAAATGCTTAAAATGACATTTTTGTTTTTCTTTATTCAGAAGCATGTTTTCTTTAACACACAACAGTCATTTTTGTAAAAACTGATTATTTTAATTTAATTTTTTTTTATGTGATGTGTTCATGTCATTATCAAAAATCAATTATTTTACTTCAAAAATTAATATTATGTGAAATATTACAGAAAGTATCAAATCTTTTTGCCAAGTGTTTAACCAGCAATGTTTCCTATAAAATAATGAAAATAGAGTGAAAAAAAATGCATGGACCATTGAAAATTAGGTAAATGACATCAACTACTAAATTACTATTTCAAAATTTTATTTTAAGTTTTGAATTTTGAAACTTAAATTAAAATGGAACAAGAAGCTAGAATAACAATACTAAATTACTATTCTTACAACTTGAAAAATTATGAAATTTTACAAAAAAAAATGCATTTGTCTTGTTGTGTTACTAACACTTATGAAATGAACAAAAATTTTACAGTTCTAACAGTGTGCATTATAAAAATTAATTTTTTAATTTTTGTTGCATCATACTTTCTCACTCAACAAAGTGCTCCCATTTAACATTAATTGGAATTTGCTGCATGTTGTTACTTTGTGTTTTTGTGCTGTTGCAAAAATAGCAGAGAATAGATGCAAAATATAAGGAATGGTATTTTCATAGAAATAAATTTAACTTATTAGTGTTGAGTTGTCCTCATTAAAATATTGACATGTGATTTCATAATGTTTCACATCATTTTATATTTTAATTGAAAAGTTAATTGAATTTATATGGGAAGTTTTAAAGTATTGACACAAAGCATTAAAAAAAATACATAGCTGCAAATGTCTGAGTTTTTCCTGCAACAGACACTATGCAATTGCTTAAATGGGTGTCTTGGATCCCAGCATTTGTTTTTTTTTGGAAGTATTTGTGCAATGAAAGAAAGTGTCTACTGCATAAAAATGACTGATTTATTAATAAAAGTTCCTGACAAAGTAATTAATTATTTTTAGTAAATTAGTTGTTAGAAAACATTGACATCTCAAGCACTGCAACAGATTTTCCTGAATGATTAAATGTTGAAAAGTAACAAAGTTACATTTCTGTATGTGATGTATAATTTTGTTACCTACTTATATAAGATGATTGAAGATAAATAAATCATAATAAAAAAGAAAGTTTTATTTTCTTATCATCACCTCGTTATTAGTTAACATCCAGAATGTGTGGTGGCTTTTAACCATAATAAATCCGTTGCACAGTGGTTTTTAACTTTAGCAGCTGATTTTTATTTTATCATGTATAGTATATCAAGCACCTACAAGTAGTTAGACTAGACCTTTAGCACTTTTTAGCAAAACAAAAGAAACAAATGTATATTTTTCTCCATACATTTTTCTTTGAAATTTTTTTAAGTATGAAAATTAAATTTCTAGGAAAACTTATAAAACTAATGTTGTTCTGTATTAAAAGTTGTAAATAAAAATGTTTTGAGGCTAGAACCCATATTTTAAAGTTACAAACCACTGTGCATCGTATGATCCTCTATTGTGGTTGCATCAGCTAACATTCAGAATGTGTTATGGCTTTTCTTAATCACCAAAACGTGTCATGGTCAAATATCATGAAAGCCGTGTCATGGCTTTCATGATATTTGACCATGCAAAATTCGTGTCATGAATTTTGCTTTGTGGTCATTTTGAGTTAGCCACAATGTGTTGTGGCCGTTTTTTCCGCTCAATGAGCGATTTTGGTCTTTGAGCCTAATATATATGCTACATATACTTCTTGGTATTTTTCACATCCTAATGCAAATTTGAAGTTTACATAATCCATCGTATTCTTTATTTTATAATGACCAGGTTAAAGTACAATATGGCCACTGGTGTGTACCTCCAAATAGTGGACAAACTTCCCTGTCTCAACAGTGTCTGCTATTCAGAGGTTGTACTGTAATAGGAAAGAAAATCATATAGCTGCTCAATATTTAATTAGCATGGAAAGATTTCAATAAAGAATTATTGGATTTTATATAATCACTGTCAGGCTATTTTCCTGACTATTTCATATACTAAAGAGGAGGAAAAAGATGCAAAGATTTCCATTTTGGATTTGCTCATACATAATCTTCCAATGGCATCTTATTTTCTGTATATCATAAATTTGATAAACCTCCTTACATCATTCCTTCTATGGCTTTCCAACCTTCCAAGTACAAAATCTTGGCTATTCAGTGCTGATAGACAGGGTATTCTTATATCCTTCCACTCAATTGCTTGTAGATGATGAGCTTTTTCTTCTTAAATCAGCAGTTTTCAGTGCTAGATATTCTTGGCCATGTTCAAACGCTTAGATATCTGGGTCAAAGGCATGTTATTTCCACTGTCTACTTTGTATTGTAAGGAAGAGTTGGTTTTCGTAACACCAGTAATTCCGTACCTGGGTCCCCCTCATTACATATTTGTTGAGTTTTCAAGAAATTTGGTTATATTTTGCCACTAGACTCCAGTCCATGTTACGTAGGATACTTTGAGTGTAACTTTGTCTCTATTGTTACAATTAAAAATCTGGGATATATGCTGTACACTTAATAGTTTTGACCCAGTTAGTGGAATTTTTATGTTTTGGAGCCATTACTAAAATAGAATGCTCTGCCTTCGTCTTACAGAACATTGTGATAATGTTGTATGTAATAAATATACAACAAAACTAGCTAAAAATGTGATAGAGAGTAACTTTAAGCAGTTTTGGTCACAAACTTTCCTTCTAAAACTCTTTGGTGACTAAAAAACATTATTCATATGGAAATCTCTTTACAACTCAACAATGTCACTGTGTAACTTGCCCATGCTAGATATACCGGAACTGTGGACAGCACTATTTAACCTCATAACGTGGTTTATGATAAAAAACACACAGCATCATTGCTGCTGCAAAACATTTATTTTTGTTTATTTACTGTTTATTTTAGTATTAAATTATTTTAATCCAGTTTTATTTTTAAAGTTTTTTTTTTACATATAATCGTAGTTTTGTAATTTTGTAAATTGTATATATATATATATCATTTTGGTTAATGTTACCTTAGGTAGCCAAGATGGCGGCTCATCTCTAATTCCAGGAAGGAAACAGTGGGACTCACGTTCTAATTTAACCTAACCTAGTCTAATAATTTGGTTGCTAATAATTATGGTAATTTATTAGAATAGGTTAGGTTAGGTTAGAACGTGCGTCCCACTGTTTCCTTGCTGGAATTAGAGACGAGCCGCCATCTTGGCTACCTAAGGTAACATTAACCATAATTTTAAATGCCATGCAAATGTGAGACAAATGATTTGTAAAAATGTTAGTTCCTATTTGAGTTCTGTTTTTGAATTCAAATGTTTTGTTCTCTGTGAACAATTTTGCCTGAAGAGGACAGTTATATACTGTTGAAAGTACTCACAAAATAAATAATTTCATGTAATGCTGACAGACAGTGGTGTATGTTATCTTTCTCTAATAGTATAAATTGACATGTACAGCTATTTAAGTTTTATAATAATTTTCCTCTAGTTTTTATGTTTCCTCTCCTTGATATAACAAGTCCTTAAATGAAGTAAGGTTCTCATAAGTATTTTTTTTTATAGAATTCTTAAAATAAGGACATGAAGCAATTATCATAATCAAATACTACATGTTTTAGTTATTTTGAGACTTCATTACATAAATGTGACTCCTCATCTAATTTTTTCTTCTTAAAATAAAATAATAATTAAATTCCTCTACAGAGGACTGACGGATGGTGATTTGTCTGAGAATGGAGACAGCATTGAAGGAATATCTTCTTCGGATATATCTCTGACTTCATCTTTCTCTATACGGTCAGAGCAGGTTAGAAATTTAAGAATTTATAACTTGAAATTTGTTATGTTAATTGTAGTAATAAAAAGATAACAACATAATTTTATTTAAACAATTTTAATCCATAATGATTATTATTTTATATTAATTGAGAATGCTTAGATCGCTTAAGTAGACTCTGTCCATATATTTTTAAGAGTTTACATTAATAACTTTAGTCTAGTGTCATGATTTATTTCAAACAGAATGTGATGACATCTTATTGCACTTCATACTTGTCTTTTCAAATTTCAAGTTTCAATAAAAACTTGTTTATATTAAGTAAAATTTGAGGTAAAATATCTGGTTTGGCACTTTCTTTTAATTAATAGTTTTATCTTGGTTTTCCATAGTTTATTAATTAGAATTCATTTCATTGATTCATGTCTTCATCTCTCATCTAACACCATCAAAGATCTTGAAAATTAAATAATACTGTAATACTCTCTGTTACACACTATTTTATGGATAATAATGCCAGAACAATTACATAATAAAATCTTGAACATCAATTCACTCAAAAAAATTGATTTTTTAACAAAACATTTTCATCCACTCATGTCTTCAAATATTAAGTTCTCAAGAAAACCATTGAAGGAGATAAAGCTGTTAGGATATTTTATTAAGAAAAAGACATGTGACTTGGCTACTCAAATCTGTAGCTTTTTATTTAGTTATTATTTAGAAAAAAATTTGATTTGAAATCCCATATTATATCCAAGAAATTTTGTAGAGAACGATAGTGCTTGTCTTTTGGGTAACAGTTCACAAATGCTTTAAGTAATTATTAAATGTTTTGAGTGCTTTATTCTTTGAAATATACTTAAGTCAAATGATTGCTTTGTTTAACCACATGCTGTAGCCATTCAAGGAAGCATAGATTGGGATGTTTTTTAATTAAATTTTTAGTTTTTGTTGTAACATTGAACATTTTAAAAAGTTGTACAGTCCATAGTTAATCCATAATAGATTATGGATTGTGAAGCTCAACCCCTTCCCTTCCTCTTGTCTGACTTGTCTTGACTCAATAGTGACCATGTCTACATACAGCATTGTTTATCTTGCAATAGTAGAGTATTTCAAACAGTTAAATATACAGGTGCTATTTACAAAGTAGATAAGTGTTTATTTGTTGGTTAATTTTGTGATCTATAGCAGTGGTTCCCAACTTATTTTTATTGCGGAATCCTTTTTCACCTTAATAAAAGATGTTGGAACACTGATTAATGTGAAGGGTTAAACTTCTTTTCTTTCAATACTTTAAACAGAGCTAGATTTTATTTTTATCCCCCTTTCAGTCTCCTTGTCACTAGAAACATTTGAAGTACTTGCTACAGTTTTCTTCGAAACACTTCTTTCAACCAATGCTCCTTGATCTTTTAATTGGATATATACAATACTAAAAGCACTACCAATTTATATGATTCTCACTATATTTTTATATGAAAAATACTTAGAATTTTGCATTAGAATTTTTTGTGATATTTTAACAATCTTTGACTGATGTGCCTTCTTGTATGCTATACCATTGAGCTACAACAGATAACGGAACATTAATATTTGAGTGTTTCTGGAAATTTGTAGTCTAATGATGCGCTTGTTACAATTCTTCAATTGTACATATCCCAAATGTATGAAGAGAGTCAGCCAGCTGAGGAGGAGTCACTGTCACTTGTCCAGGTGTATTTCCAAGTTGTGAAGACCTTCCTAAGTTTCAGGATAAACAAACAGGATATACTGTGCATGACATTCTAATATCAAGTGATGTTGTATTCAATAGACAGAAAAGTGGCATTGAAAGAAACCAAGTTGAACGAGTTTTTTTTAAACAAATTGTGTAGTCAAGCAAAGTGCTAATTAGCATATGTAAAATTTGCCTATTTTTATGCTTACTGTATGTAATTTTCATCAGCTTTATCCTACACACATATGGCATAATATACATGTACAGTACATTACAAACATATATGTTTCTATGGAATAAGGAGTAGAGATCTCAAATGACTGAATAATTTCAAGTGCTAGTATTTCTTATATATAGGGGTTAAAAAACAGAAATTTTTTCAAATAATGGATATTTTCCTGGTTTGCGGAAATCCATTGTTTGTGATATAACGGATTCTCAGAACATCAGATAATTTTTGGCAGCCCGAGCAGTCTGTTAAAACAAGATTTTTTTTGTATTACAACACTAATGATGGGACACTCACTTGTCAGATGAGCATCACATGTTGCCAAGAGTTAACCCTTTTACTTCGACATGGTTGGTTGTACTCTACCTTTCAAAACAACAATCCAAACTGCAGTCACTCAAAGTCACTCTACATATCTTATTTTAAAAATTCACCAAAAATTG
The DNA here is from genome assembly GCF_030686945.1 of Centruroides vittatus. Classification (NCBI taxonomy): domain Eukaryota; kingdom Metazoa; phylum Arthropoda; class Arachnida; order Scorpiones; family Buthidae; genus Centruroides; species Centruroides vittatus. The sequence goes on along the minus strand of NW_027122286.1, from coordinate 4,147,541 downwards.
AATTTTTATTACAGGTAATAAATATGTGATTTTTTTTTTTTGGTACTTTATATAGTTTTCAGCACAATAGTGTATAGTCATTCGGAGTAAAAATTACTTACAAAAGAAAAAAAATGTTATTAATAAATTATCACCTAAATTTTTGATGTTATAAATTACTTTACTTTGACAAAAAATAAAATTCTCAGATTTCATTATTTGTTTTTGGCACCAAGCTAGCACAAAAGAGAATATTATTTTGTACATGATGATATAAGATTTATGCATATTTATCTATTTTTTTTGTGAACAATATCACTTTATATGAAATAGTCAATATATACTGATTTTCTGTCTCTGATAAACTCTCTTAAGTTAGTAGAATGTTTCATTTTAGACAGTAAGCAGAAAATACCAAAACTGTAGAACAATAAAACACACTACACAAAGAAAACCATTAGTAAACATGTTTTATTTGTTTGAGAAAATAAGTAAATAAAATGAAACTAGAACAAAAATAAGAAAAATAATAAATAACTAAATTATATATAAACTTATAGGCAATAAGTGGTAAATACAACAATTATAAAACAATAAGATGACTACAGAAAAAAAATGACTAGTGCATGTGTTTCCTTTGTTTGAAAAATAAATAAATAAAATTAACACAAAATATTAAAAAAATAATAAATCAATAAAATATATACAGTGACAGCTCAGTTTTCATCGATAATCCATTCGAAAACAATCTGCGAAATCCAAAACCAACAAAAACCAAGGCAATTATTTCCATATGAATCAATGTAAATCTAATTAATTCATTCTAGACACTCCAAAATACATACCAAAAACACATTTTATAGAGAATAAATATAGTGTTTAATACTAAAAACAATAAGAAATTAATAAGTATAAAGTAAAATTAATTAATATAAAATGAATAGGCCTATAAAAGACTAATGTAAAGAATAAATGAACATTTAACATGGCATTTCCCATGATGCAGCTAAAAGGAAAGGAAAGTAATGGAATTGGGCATATTCAAAATCTCAGCATCAATCCAGTGAGATACTGTTGGAAGTGATACAACTGCTGGCGTTTTCTAGAGGACACAAATGCTGACTACTGGGAATTTCAAGGGAGAAAAACAATAAAAATGGCAAACGATGTGGATTTCCATGTTATGTTAAATTTATTTTTGAACTTATTTAATGAGAACAGCTTAATGAAAATGAATATTTCAAAAACAGAAATAAGGATGAAGATTTTTAAAATTTTTATAGGAGTTTTAAATAATTAAATTAATCCTAAGATTACACTTTAACAACTAAACAAAATTGTGATGCCTTTCATAAATATACTAGTATATTAAATTATTCTATTAATGTACTAACTGAATATTAATTTATTTAGGATTTATTCATCAACAAATAAATTAAACTCGAAATTGTCAACACAAAATAGAACTCTTACGAGCCTCATGGTGACTGCCATCTTGATGCTGGTGTATCAAGCACCGAAGAAGACTCTTGCACTTTGCTGAAAGCACGCTGGCAGCAACCGGAAGTCATCTGAGATTTTGAACAGAGGTGCTGAGAGATTCTGGCTGCACACTGAGATTTTGAATATGCCCATTGCTTAGCTAGACGCGTAACGTAATGCTCACACAACGAGAAACAATGCCACACTGAGCAAGAAAACACATGGTTTCGCAAAATTAGCAGTGAGGCCAAGTGGGCACACTGACGAAATCCGAGACAAATTTTTTGCGAAACAAATTGACAAAAGCTGAAACCAATGATAACCGAAGTCAACAAAAACTGAGATATTACTGTATATAACTTACAGGTAGTGAGCAGCAATAAAATTTCACCAAATGTGAGTAAAATGACACAGAGAATTTTTGATTAAAATTAACCATTTTTAAAATAACAAAATATTGTCATTTTGTATGTTTCAGCTGAAATTGAAATGACGATATATAGTCACATCATTGTAAAATGGTTAACTAAATGTTGAAGAAATATGAAGTCTACAATAGATTTGGGGTAGAAAAAGATCAATTATTCCAAGTAATGGATCTGCTAAAAAGAGGTAAAATTACCTTGATTTGGTGGACCTGGAAAAAATCTGTTATTCCAAGAAATCCATTGTTCTGCAATCCATTAAAGCGAGATTCTGTTGTATGTACTGTACAGCACAGTATAATTGGGCATCTGACTTGCCATTTCCATCATTAGATTCAATAGGCTTGCACTGCAGATATCAACGAATTAAAGCATATTTAACAATTATATTATTATTATTTATATGTTGGATACGTTTTAAAGTTATTTTTTAAATGATGTTTTAGCTTTTATGGTTTTCAGTATCTTGTCAAACATTATATTATGATTTTGGTTTGTTCCATTACTGATAAATCTGTTTCCACTGTTTATAAAGCTATAAATAACTAGCATGTGTATAGGATGTCATAAGAGGATTCAATCCAAGACTAGAATAATTACATCTCACATCCAAAATTTTCATTGGCACATTCATACACCACTCGACTCAACAGATTCTATTATGGAACCCTAAATTTTATTGGCAGAACACTAGAGTTCTGTGGAACACACAAGTTGGGAACCTCTGTTCTACAGTATTATAAACATCAAATCAAAATCAGCTATTCTGTTGGATTAAAAAGAAAGGTTCTTGGATTGTAATCTAGAATTTGGCATGTTTCTACATAATTTTTTTAAATTTCACATATTTCTTCAGCTTCTATTTTCTTTGTATAATAGCAGAAGCTTTGTAGCCCTCTTCAAATTTTGCTATCAGTATTAAATTAGTCAGTACCACTATATTCTACAGGCACTCTAATAATACACACACCTGCGGGAGGAAGAATGAAGTGTTGTCTTCCAATCACTACCATACCAAATCATGTACCAATGTAATTCATCATATGACCATAACCAACATGTTCACAACCAACTACACTCCCAGTATTACACTTTTTACATTGGCTTTTCTTGTGATGTAATTCTGCTCAAGTTATAAAAACTTGTGTATTTCATTCTGCCAAATGTTACAGTAACATTCATGTTATCATTTTTATCTGTCCTCTCAGAATATTTGCTAGCGAGTCATTCTTACTTTGATTGTATAGCTACATCTTACCAGCTCTCATTCTATGAGGTATCCAATTTTATGTTCAGAAATGTTCAATACAGTTTATTTCATAAATCTTGGATAAGTGATGTGCAATAGTCCAAAGATGCCATAGAAGTTTTAAAAAGAATTTACTATGGTGATTTTTTTAAAATTCACATCATCATAAGGAGATGCAATGGTTATCAATATCAGAAAAATATAATGTTCCTTGGTATAAAGCAGGAGTGTTAAACTCATTTAAACAACAGACCATTTAATGAGACTGGTAAGATTCACATTCACAAATTTGTTTAAAACTATAATTTGAAGTGAGAATGCAGGAATATAGATAGGTCAATTAAAACATGTTACGTAGTTCAGTGAATTCAACTCAACAATATATAATTGCTATAGTATTGCTTTTATTTAAACATTTAATTTATTTATTGTACATATTTATAAAACTAAAATTAATTGCTTTTACTGGAAACTTGCCAGCACTTTCTTCCTCCTCCTAGTTTTCCAATATCTGGATTCAAAGACTGAGAACAAACAATCTTCATTATGGCAGATAGATGTTTATCAGTTAATCTTGATCTGTAAGCTGTTTTATTTAATTGCATGCATGAAAATAATTGCTCACATAATTATGTACTTCCAAAAAAACAAAATTTATGCAGCAAACTTTCTAATTTCTGGGTATTTTTCACTTAAATAGGAACATATTTTGGGAGTTCCTACTTGATATTTGTCTTTTAAAACCAAATCATTCTGGAAATCAATCAATTCCAGTTGTATTGAAATCGGAACTTTTCAACTTCAAAGGAAAAAGATCCAAAGAAAAGAGAAAAAATTTCTTGTAACTCTTTGAAATCATCAAAACATTTATCAAATTTGTTTTTGATTTCTTCAATTTTATCAACATATTGTGAAAATGAGCAACTTTGATTTTATGCTTTTAACTGCTCACATGTAGGAAAATACATCAAATGATTTTTAAACAAAGTCAGCTTTTTTTGTACTGTACATGTTTGTTACTAATTGTTCTTTGTTTTGCAATGTAATATTAAGATTATTCAGATGGTGTGTAATATCTGTTAAAAATGTTAGGTCTTTTACCCACAATGGATCTTTTATAACCAATATATTTTTATTTTTTTCATCTTTCATTTCAAGAAATAATATTATTTCCTCCAAAAGCAAATAAAAGCTCTTCAGGACTTTGTAGTAGGATAATCAATAAACTTCTGTGTAATAAATCTCCGAATTCAGATTCTAAATTTTTAAGGAATGAAGTAAATTGGCAATGGTTAAGTGCTCTCAATCGAATAAAGTTGACCGTTTACAAAAAATATAATTATAATTAAAATTATAATTAAAACATGCCAGGACAAAATTCATACTTTACAATATTGAATTCACAGAAGCAATCACAAAATCTTTGTATCTTCTTTTAACGTCCTTTTCGCACTCGGGAAATAACTGTCTTTACGGCGGAGTCGACCTTCTTTTGTAGGCTACTCTTCCGCCTCTATATGTAAAACACGGTTAAAAATATCCCCAAGGCTTTCGGCACAATCATTAAATTTAATTTACAAAAAATATAATTATAATTAAAACATGCCAGGACAAAATTCATACTTTACAATATTGAATTCACAGAAGCAATCACAAAATCTTTGTATCTTCTTTTAACGTCCTTTTCGCACTCGGGAAATAACTGTCTTTACGGCGGAGTCGACCTTCTTTTGTAGGCTACTCTTCCGCCTCAATATGTAAAACACGGTTAAAAATATCCCCAAGGCTTTCGGCACAATCATTAAATTTAATTTACAAAAAATATAATTATAATTAAAATTATAATTAAAACATGCCAGGACAAAAGAAGATACAAAGATTTTGTGATTGCTTCTGTGAATTCAATATTGTAAAGTATGAATTTTGTCCTGGCATGTTTTAATTATAATTTTAATTATAATTATATTTTTTGTAAATTAAATTTAATGATTGTGCCGAAAGCCTTGGGGATATTTTTAACCGTGTTTTACATATTGAGGCGGAAGAGTAGCCTACAAAAGAAGGTCGACTCCGCTGTAAAGACAGTTATTTCCCGAGTGCGAAAAGGACGTTAAAAGAAGATACAAAGATTTTGTGATTGCTTCTGTGAATTCAATATTGTAAAGTTGACCGTCTTTGTAACTGTTTTAAGTACTTTGTCCATTTTTAATAATTTTAAACAGAGAACTTGTTGGCGAATAAGGCAATGAAAAGCCCTGATTTTTGGTTTATCTGGATACTCATCTTGTAATTTTCTCGTCAGTTGTACACAAATCCTATAGTTTCACCCATCATAGATTTAGCACCATCAGTTGTTACAGAAACAAGCTTGTCAAGAGGAAGCTTACGTTTTTCTAAAATGCTCCATACGGCTTCAAAAATATCTTCACCAGTTGTTGTTCCGTGAAGAGAGATAACTTCCAACAATTCTTTGGTGATCCTCATGTTATCATCGCAACCATGAAAAAAAAAGCAACATCTCCTCTTACATCCGTGCTTTCGTCAATCGCAATTGAAAATTATTGGACTTTGGTAGATATTTCCTGTAGTTGTGAACTGACATCATCTGCCATTTCCGTAATTGTGTCTGCCACCATATTTTTTGATAATGAGATATCTCAAAATGCCTGTACCTTTTCTGGACAGACGAATTTGGCAGCTTTTATCATACATTCTTTAATTAAAGAACCATTGCTGAATGGTTTTGAGTGTTTTGCTAATAAATAGCTTATTTTGTAACTGGCTCTTGTTACCGATTCATTACTTTCATGAATTTTGTAAGCACTTGTTGCTGGCTATTAAGTGAATGCTTCATTGATTTTAATTTTTCTTTTCTTATTTTTCCTTCGAAGCACGAAAATTGTTCTTCATGATTAGTGCTATAATTTTGTTTAATTTTGTATTCTTTAATGGCACTAATTGTTTCTTTGCAAATTAAGCATGTAATTTTATTGTTTTCTTCTACACAAAAATAGTTTAGCTCCCACCTTTCTTGAAATTTTCTTCCCTCGTCATCAATCTTTTGTTTTTTTATTTAGCATTGAAAGTGACATTTTCTGTATAAAAATTAGGATTTAAATTCAGATTTTAAAAATTCAAATAACTGCAACTACATATACTTAAATTTTTTTGAATAAGTTATAAAAGAGAACAACTCGCAAATCTTTACAAGCTTTTAGCTGCAGGAACACATTGGCTGAGACCATCCATAGCACTTCTAGCAAAATTGTAACCAAGAATAACAAACATGTGTTGTGAGGCCCTGGGCTGAGACGAAAAACATTCTTTTAACCATATATCCAAACAAAAATGAAAGTACAAGGTTCATTCAACACCAAACGAAAGAAGGCATCAAATTCCATTAATAAACAATTGTCTTTCTCAAGAACTAATCTGGTCCAATTTCACCTGGTAACAGAGAAAGACCAATCACGGACTGAGAAAGGAGATTAATAACCAATAAAGTAACAGTTTGTGAGACCTCAAGATATTTAAGTTATATTATAAAAATTACTTTGATTATATAAAAACAAATGATATTTTTTAAAAACTATTTTCACACTTTTCACTCAGACCATTTTAACATAATCTTATAATATAATTGAGATGGAAATAATAAGCAGAACCCAAACAGTTAGGAATTGAAAGTTGAAATTTGGCACACGGTTAGGGTACTTCATGAGAACATACACTAAGAAGGGATTTTTCAAAATTTCTCCTGCAGGGGCGAGGGAAAGGATTAAGGCTTACCGCGAAGAACTCGGCTTCTGTTATACTATTTTAGATGCGGTTTTTTGTGGGAAATCAAATATTTTTAGACTCATCTAAAAATTCTCTAATTAGTCTTGAAATAGAGGGACCTAATTTTTGCACTCGGTGAAAAGGGTAAGATTGGCTATAATCTAATAATCTTTGCTATCATTACTTTTTGCCCAAGCAATGCTAGGCTCATTTGCTAGTTTGAAATAAATGAGATGATAATAATCTACTTTCTTCCAGTATGCTTTGTTTATCGAGATGTATAAACACTACTTTGTCTTCCTTTACTATTTTCTTTGTAACACATTGTTTTTTTTATTATTTTATTGCAGAACATCGTGGCTGTTGGCCACCACGGAAAATCACATCGGGGGCTTCCAGTTTGACACCCCTGGTATAAAGCAATCAATTTTGTAATAAACAAGCAGTATTTTTCAGAGTCCTCTCAATCCACATTATCTTAGCTAATTGAGCAACTACTGTACTAGAACACTACTTATTAATCATCCATGCTTTTTTTTATCCATTCTGTCTTATATACTTTTAATTTCTAAATAATTTCTTTTTATGCAGTTTTTTAAAGATTTATAATCAATGTTCAATATTTTATTGCAGGATGATTTTCAATCAAAAAAGATGAGGAAAACAGACAAATTGAACATAAAAGGAATAAATCACTTGGAGAAAAATGATGAAATATCTCATTTTACTCGGCATTGTGATGATCTATTGAGACATGTGCCAGCCAAACTGAGAACGAAGTGCCAGCAATCAATAACCAACATAATATATTCATATATTGAAGAAAAGGTACCAGAGATTAAATATCCAGATTGACTCTTGTAAATCTTATGATTTATAATATTAAAAAAGTCTATTTTATAATAAATGTTGGTTACAATACCAATAGAACATATTTTTTAATCGTGTCCAAAGACAACGAGAAGTCAAATTGCATCAGAACTTCAAGAGGTCCACCTGACAATATTGAAGATCTCAAATTTACAAAGTTACAGAATGTTCATCTTACTTTCTTATGTAGAATCATCAAATGTTAAACAACATTATCTAGAACTCTAGAAAATAAATTATTAAAATTTGAAAATTTATTATTTGTGAAGTAAACTAATTTACTATATAATACAATCTCAGTAAATCAGTTGCCAGTTCAACACATCTGGTAATCTGATACTAGTTGACTCTCAGATATTACAGCACTCTCACCAAGTTGTAGACAAGCTTCCTACTATTCAAACTCCACTCCTCACTAGATGTGTCATGATATTGAGCTGAAGCTTGAACACTTGAATTTGGGCATGATGATTTTTTTTAAATCCTAACAAAAGGTACAGTATCTTATAACACAATACTGTATAAATACAAAAAAAAAAATCCATGTACTGAAATTTCCCTTTAAATTTGGTGGGAATCTAACTTATCAATGCATTTTAATGGCAGTGGCAGAATACTCAATGTTTTGATCATTATTCCAACTTTGTTTTGCTGCATCATTAATAATAGTTTATTCTACACTGTCAAATTCATTTTTATGCCATTGAATTCATCTTACTTTCAATAGTATGGCACTGTCTTGTTAAGGAGAGTGCCACACTGTTCTAGTCCAATATATGTTGAATCACTGAGATTGTACTATATTTAAATTTTTTTAAAGATAATTTTTAGTTTTTTTTTGGTCAATTTTAAATTTCCTATTTCTTTAGAACAGCTCTTCACTAAATTTTTTTTTCATTTTGAAATTTTTTATTGTTCCAGAACAATATGAAGAAAATATATTAAAATCGGTTAGTTAACAAAGAATAATGGTAAGATTTTCATTTTTACAAAATTAACTTGAGAAAAGGTAGAACATCATGACCTTTTTTAAGTAGTAAAAATTATCATACACAACTCAGAAATAGGTTTAAATTACAGTAAGTCCTTTACTTATGAACTTAATCCGTTCGTAACGGTCGTTTGTAACTCGAAAAGACGATGTTTGGCACAAAAACTCAAATACAATGTTGTTTTTACAGTTATGTAATGTTTAAGCTACTTGAATAATGTTGAATTAAGATTGTTAAAGGGAAGTATAAATTCAAATCAATCACATGTACATTATTTATTAAAATTATTCATTTAAAACAACTACAAATGTACACATGTATGTACTGTAAATGTTTTTAACATAACTTCAAAAATAAACTTGACTGTACATAAAAAATAACCAACTGCACTTTAATAGTAAACAAATGACACCACACACGATTGACATACGACTACAGTCCAAACTCAACTAAGAGCCTCTCACTTACCTCTCATGCTTAGAGTACCTAGATATCAGAATAGCGACACACGAGTCATCGCTGCCATGTTCTGTCGACTTTCATCACGTGGTCTATGGGTTTACATTAAGAAATAACAATTTTTTTTTAGTTTAATAAAGCATTTTATTCATAAAGATGCTTTATTAAACTAAAAAAAATCGTTATTTCTCAATGAATAAAATGCTTTATTAAACTAAAAAAAATCATTATTTCTTAATGTAAACCCATAGACCATGTGATGACAGTCAATCGACAGAACATGGTGGCGATGTCTCGTGTCGCTACTCTGATATCTAGGTACTCAACTCATGCTCATGTTAACCCGCCATCTGTCGGCTTTGTTCATAACTTCAAAAGTTTGTAAATTGAATGTTCGTAAGTAGAGGACTGCCTGTACTCCACAGGCTCAATAACCCTACATCCCAGGTTGCATTCAAAAGAATGCAGTACAGTTATCTATGGCTTACTGTATCAACCTATTCAAAATTGTAATTTTGTAAATTGCATCACATTTCTTGTTGTCTGTGTTATTTTTTAGAATTTCTTTTTGGTTTTCATTTAACACCAGATTTGAATAGCTTCATGGGCTTGAATAAGCTAACACCCAAACATTTTAAAAAATAGACTGAATATGGTTCTGTTTGACTCCAATATATTCATTTTAATTACACATTCATTTTCAACATAGCTGTCATTTAAAGCAATACACTTTTCATTCTATGCATTCTTTTGAATTCTTTGCTTTTTGGTTTTTTTCTCGATCCATTCCCTACTGCAACTTGAAATTGCAGTTGTTCAAATTAAAAAAGGACTATTACTGTTGTTGAAATTAAAAAGGAGCCATATTTGGTTGTAAAGAATATATGGAATAGCCTATAACTTTAGGTTTGTAACACTGTTTAACAGCTTGGAACTAAACCTAAGGAAATAACATTACATAAAAACGAAAGACAATGGACAGCCGAATGCTAGACCTAGACTTAGTGTTATTTTTGCCATTTCGGAATGGATTAGTTCAAAACAACACTTATTGCAACAAAGTCCAAAAATAATTGACTGTGTGTCAATAGAAACAAGAATTTATTTAAAATGTTACAAATGAATTACATACAAGGTGTTAATAAAAAAAAAAAAACACAATACTACATTAGCGATAATAAACCTCCCAAAATTATAAAAGTCTGACTTGGACTAATATAGTTCTAACACAAAGCTAAAACTAATTTTCACAAAACTTCTCCACAATTAGGGAGCTTAATTTTCCACAAGAACTGGCAAAATAAATCAGGATATCAGAACTAGATTACTTACAAAAAGAAAACTCTCAATGATTTAAACCTTCACTCCAAAATTGCCGGAAATCTTTTTGTCAATCGAACTCAATTTTGACATCTCCTTTTGCTTGCTGTCTTCAGCTTTGCTTGGAGGGTTCATTTATTTTGCGTGTGATGTTACAATTGAATGTGTCCAAGGTCAACAACAAAGGCAGGTCTGGACGCGATCAAAACATTGGTAAATCACGTGACCAACTTAGTGTTACTAGTTTATCTATCTATCTATAGTCTATTTATCCTAACTTGACACCTACTGTAAACAAACTAAGACACACCTCCCTTTGTTTATTGGCTTAAACCCACGTCCATCAATTAGAAACTGCGTTGCATCTCATTTGTCCGCAGAAAATAGTTCTTTGCTATTTATAAAATCATAAATGAAATGTAAGCATACTCACTTAGCAATGATCATAAATGTAATTATTTCATATTTGTTAAATTGTTACTTTAATGAATATTTGCACATTCTGAATCACTAAAAATAAACTTTTTCCGGTCATGTGCACTATAATGTCTTGGTTTTGTTTTCCATTCATTACAATAACTATCATTATTTCAAACTGTGTGTTGTCGAATTACAAAAATGAAAAACTTGAATGTAAATACCATTAAATATCAACAAGGAAAATTGCTGAGGAGCTCGGATAAATGAATAGTATTAAATTTGTTTAATTCTCTAACTGAAACGCATCCAGAAGTCTGTGTGAAGGACATAGTGAAAATGGTAGCAAAGACAACAGGGATATCAGAAAGGAGCATTTGCAGAATTCACAAAAAATATTTTACTAATGGTAAAGTAGTAACTCCTTCAGAAACCCGTAAGCATACTCAACTTGTTGACAAATATGATGAATTCACAAAATGTGCCATTAGAAGTAAAGTACACAATTTTCGTTTTTCAAATGAATTACCTATGGTAGATAAGGTATTACAGGCTGTTAATCATGATCCAGATCTACCAGACTTTACTTGATCCACAATATATAATTTGTTAAAATTACTTAATTTTAAATATACAAACCATAATAGAAATAGTAGATTAATTGAAAGAGATGATATCATTTTATGGCGAAGACAATATCTACGAAAAATAAGAGAAATGTGTTCTTTAGGCCGTAAGATTTGCTATTTGGACAAAACGTGGATTAATGCAGGCCATACCAAGAATAACGTATGGAAAGATTGTTCAATTACGTCATAAACCGAAGCTTTTACATCTGGATGATCTATTGGATTAAAAAATCTTTCTGGAAAGGGAAAACGAATAGTTTTTGTTCATATAGGCAGCAATACAGGTTTTCTAAATAGTGGTCTATATGAATTTGAGTCAAAGTCAACAAAAGATTACCACAAAGAAATGGATGGCAATAATTTCAAAAAATGGTTTGAAAAAATATTATCGAAATTAGAAAGTAATGCTGTTGTTGTCATGGATGATGCTCCATATCACTCAGCTAAAATTGAGAAGGTTCCTAATTGTAGTAGGAAAAAAGCTGACATAATTTCTTGGTTGGAAAAAAATAGGGTTTGTCATAACAACAAAATGTTAAAAATAGAACTGCCTCCAGCGCCCCCCTAGGTTTACTCACTGCCCACAGGGGGGCGGTAATGCCCACTTTGAGAACCCCTGCTCTATGTTATCATTATGAAACTTTGATAACTAGAAGATAGTCTAAACTAATTATAAAACATATATGGAATCACTTTTACAAAGGCCTCATTTGTTATAATTAATGTCTGAAATGTTTGAGATGTCTGATACAGGCAATGTTAGTTTCCAGTGTTTTAGCCATAAAATCATCCAAGAAAATCAATTTGTAGAAGTATTGGTTTTCTAAATTTATCATTAAATCTTTGGCCTTCAAAAGAATGGCAAACATTTACAATTTTCCACCAAGTTATAAATATATGTAAAACAGTGCAGGTATCTTCATATCCTGGAAACATACTGGGATTATCACTTGCGATACATCTCAAAGCAGAAATATTTTTTCATTAAATATTTGCAATGCTAATTTAACATTTTGTGTGTGAATATTAGATGGATATAATACTTTAATTGAAATAAATGCCCATATTTCACTATTGTTTTTCCAGTTCATACATTATTTCCAGATGTTTAAATTGTGCCTCTTTTATCATCCATATCAGGAAATTTAATGGATTTACTTTCAGATCTTTTAGTTATCCAATTATTGCAAACACAATGATATTTCTGATTCTGTTCATAATTGTCTTGAACTTGGATGTGGAATTGATGACTAAAATTTTATTAACTGAAAATAATTCAAAACCTTTATGATTAACAGTACTGTTATCTGCTATTAAAGAAATAACTTTAAAATGTATTTTTTCCAATTCTTCTAAAACTTTAAAAGTCATATTTTTTAAATTTTCAGCAGTTGATGTTAGTATAATGCGAATATATGTATAATTTCTCTTTGTATTTATAGATACAATGTTAGATATAAATACCTGTGCTTTTTTTTCAAATTTTGATGGTTCATTTCCACTACATCCAAATATAATATCACTCTTAAAATTTAATTGCTGCTCAAATATATTTCATCAAATAACAAATTTACAATATATTCATTATGTTTTAAATAGAATATTTAAAGGATAAAATGAAGTAAGCTGCTTTCAATATTATTATCTGTAATGCTAAACTTACACATCAGTTTTCTTATATTCCTTGGGTGGGGAAGATATAAACATTTACTTTGATACAAAGCATTATCTGCAGATGATGAATGAATGTAACTTAAAGCAGCAAATGTGTGTTTTCATAATATCTCCTATTATTAGATGTTTCATTTAGCTAATTCTAACTGTTCACAAATAAATGATATTATGGAATCTGTGTTATCAAAAAAATTGACTGTATTAATTTGATTACATGATTGATTTTAGATTCATTGTCATCAACCTTATTATCAACATTGTTTTCAGTAAAAATTATTAATTATCTAAAACATTTTTTGAATTTAACATTAACAGATCTTTTGGAAGCATACTTGAACTTAGTTTATAATTGTTATCATAAATAAAAACATTTAAACTTATTAATTAATAGTAAGAATGGCTAAAATATACGGTGAATTAACAGAAATGTTAATATAACACAACACTAATTTTTGTTCATTTAATAATAATGTCCAATTACTTTTCTCCTGGATCCTTATTTCATGATATGCTATAATGTCTTGGAGATTTGTAATTGTCTTTTCTTTATATTTTCTATATTCCAAAGGATTTTATTTATTGCTTCTTAAAGATTTCTCTCTTCTACATCTGCAAGTCTTTTATGTGTATTTGTCATACTATTTAAATATTTAGCTAAATTCAGAAAAATGGTTGGAATGGCTCCTTTTAATTTTGGAACTTTTCTGGGAAGTTCTTTTAGCTGGCCATTCACTCGGCATTTGTCAGTTCTAATAATGTTTGATTCATCAAATTTTTTTTTACATATTACTGGGTTTTTTAATCCTGTCAAATCAGTGGGAATTTTTCAAAGCCAAACATTTTTCAGTGTCTCTTTTGCAAAGAAAAGGTAAAAAAGTTTCCTTTTCACTTCTGTAGTTGGTTTTATAGCCACTAACACTACAGCATCTTGGCATTTTGAAAAATTTTGTATAGAGCTAGTGGAACCGAGTTGAGGCCCATCTGTACGCAGGCAAAGAAAACTGCTTTGGGAAAGCACGTGCGTCTTTGGGTTGGATATGTACTGAAATGCGGTGCTTGTTTTCTTCCTGTGATAATGAACCACAGCTTTCTGCCACACAAAACTTCAAAAAATAACTGTTTTGTGGTCGGTTGTAGTGTTACCTATATTACTGCACCGCCAGGTACAAAGTTAACCAGTAATGTGCAATAGTATTTTTTAAAAAATCGATATTAATATCAATATCAATAATTGGACATACATATGTGCAGAATCAATAAATTAAGTCAAAATGATTAGTCACTTCTCCGACTTACGACCATTTGCACTTACGATGAAAAAATTTAAAAAATTATCATTTTTAATAGTTTTCATCAAATATATATTATATACATATATATCTTGTGATTGATTTGCATCATCTTTAGTTTTGTTCTGCAGTTAGTTACCCTTCGCATGTGCTTGTGTAAGATGGCTAATTGTTTTGTTGTTAAGTAGTCACTTCTTGACTTATGACCATTTCGACTTAAGTCCGAAGATGCAGAACTGAACCCCGTTGTAAGTCGAGAAGTGATTGTATTGACTAGTGCAGGCATTACTTTGACTGGAAACTGCTGAATGTATGCATATGTTACTGGCCAAACCCGATTTCAGGCCAAACTAGTTGTCCTACGTGTGTCAGGATATACTAGTTTAGCCTAGGCCAAACTGATTTATGTACTATAAATAGGTGCCAGTGTAAAAAAAACGATTTTGTGTAATTCGAAATGCCACCACAGTACACCCTGTAAAAATAAAAGATTAAATATTTTATATGTTACACTAAGAAGCACAAATAAGTTCATTTTTAATTTTAGTTTGACTCTAAAAGTCTTTATTATTATTTTGTTTGAATTTTTGAAAATATTTTCAAAAGTTGATTACCTTTAAAAGTGCATGGCTTAGTAAAAAAATACAAACTGATAAGTACTGATTAGCTTATATTTATTTTATAGTTTTGTACAAGTGTTGTGTCACTTCTAATCAATACCAACTAGTTTGTTCTGAAATTGGGTTTAGCCGGTAACATATATACTACAGTATTTTCAAATATATACTTATAAATAATATATAAATTTATAATTTATCAAATTTCTATTTATTAAAATATATATAGTGTTACATGTAATATACAAAATTCATACAGGTTAAATTCATATATTGCAAGAATGCTATTATTCCTCAACAACAATCAAATGAACAAAATGCTGAAACAAAAGTAATGAACATGAAGTACTAAACTTTGAAATTATCACATTGAAAAATCACTGGTAAGATCATCATCTTCAGAATTTTCTTGTATGGTTGAAGCAGATGATGATTTCAAAGTGTAACATTTATCGTTATTGCTTTTAAGTAGCTCCTTTGCTAATAACAGTGCTTCACAGGAGTCAGTAGGAACTCGATTTTGTAGTTTAGTTTTTATTAAATTTAATTGCAAAAAAAAATACATTCAACTGCTGCATTTGAATGAGGAAGCAATAAACAACTCGGTTAATGTTACCTATGGTAGTGAACATGGTGACCCTTTTGACTGTATGTGCTTTCGACGAACTCCTCCCTGAGGGGAGCCGCTGGAAGGCCGCCGTGTGTTTAACATCACTAGTTATTGATTCACGGTAGTTCTTGAACAAACTAAAAAAAAAAAGGAAACGTCTACTAAAAATATAGTTAATCTAACGGAAACGAAACTAACCTAACCGAAGCACTGCCATGTTCGCTACCATAGGTAACATTAACCAATAACTTTATTTACTGCCAAAGTAAAGTAAAAAAATATAAGAATTTAGAATAAAAATGAATGTTTTGAAAGGTACTAAACTGAAAGGAAAGGTATTAGGATTTCATGAATGGTACTAGGAAAATGGTGTTGGGTATCTTGGTACTGGAACAAGTAAAAAGGTACTAGATTAGTACAAAAGTACTAGGTGGAACAACACTGGTGCCGTTTTGTAGCCCCTATTCTGTTACCCGGCATCGCCACTAGAGGCGCCTCAGTCTAGTTTTGCCGTTCCTTCCACTAGCTCTATTATTAGTTGATATTTCGATTAAAAAAGATCAAAACCAAAGTACAATCAAGTGACATTTAGACTGAACTACAAACATTACTGGTCATAAATTTGAAAAGAATACTTTATAAGGTACTGTATTATATAGGCTAATGTTATAATCTCGTATAAGAAGTAAAACAACAAATTTTTAAAAACAAAACGTCTAGTTAGTTACTTTTAACTGAAATTTAACCTTTCGAAATTCGTATGTGTAGCGAAAAACGCAACACGAGACAGCACACAGCACTAAGATGGTCACGTGACTAAAACGCGCCACGGCTTATCTGTCATTGATGAGATAGAGTGAACGTGTCACTCTATCTCATTTGCATATGTACATGCTAACAATATTATTTGTTTTTTCGCAATCTTTTTCATAATCATCATTCCAATATTTAAAAAAATATTTTCTTGTTTTTCTAAAATCAGTAACAAAGGGATTAACAGAAAGTTCTTTAACTCCACTCAAAGATTGCTTAATCCGAGATGTCATTCTGAGATTGACCATGTTGGCTTCGCGAGTGTCAGTCACATTAAAGGTAAGACTGTATCATTATTTCTGAATTTTGTGCAGGGAAAGTGTGGAGTTTTCGTCCTTTAAACAAAATTAAATAATGACAATAACTAAATAAAATCGCGAAAATAAAGACGGGTTCTAAGTGTCATCGCTGTTTCTTATTGTATTGTGGTGTTGCATCAACATGGTGCAAGAAAAATATTTATTTTTCTGGCCATTTTCTTAAATATATCTCTTGAGTAATCGTAAGGATCAATTTCATACTGAATTGATTGAAAGGTTACGTGCAATACTAAAGTTTCAAACAGTGATTGCTACTTCCAGGGCTGTAATTTGAAAAAATTGTAGACCTATAAATTTCCAGTCATCGGTCCGATGTATCTCCTTAATCTTGATAACGAAATTAGATAGATGAAATCCGAGACCAGCTATAGAGGCCTAATTAACTATATATGAAATTCCGTGCAAACCGGAAGTCACGTTATTTCAATTGAAAAATTTTCCTTGAACGCGGTTAATAAATGACCGGCACAACTGTATTGTTAAAGGAAAAGTATGATGTACAGATGCAAGCCACTACAAATTTGAGTTGGAGAACATATAATTTAAATTAAATAAATTAAAAAATTCAGCCCGGCATTATGATGACGTCACAATAAATAATTGCTCATATTTATTAATCATATTTTTAATTTAAAATATATGCTCCCCACCTCAAATTAGTACTATAGTGTATTGCCCCTGTACAATTTATAGGTCTATAATTTTTTTTCAAATTGCAGCCAATGTTAATGATAAATGATGATAGGATAAAGTCATTTTTTGTGATTTGATTATTTTTCGTTTCATTGAAGTTCTGGATCCTATCAAGCACTGTTTTGCTGGATGTGTGTACAGTACTGATGCGATTTTTGTCTTACGTGGCATTTTTTGGAACGCCGCGTAAAACAAAAATCGCGCAAAAATATAGGGATATATGTATTGTAAAAAAGTAACTCTTGAAATTGATAAATTAAATGTTACTTTCCAAGTTGTTATATGTGAAAGGGAAAGTATGGTGATCGGTCAGCATCTCCATCTGGTATCTCCACTTTCCGACGAAGTTCTGCGCCTCTTATTGTAAATATATTTATGTATATTTTTATATACCATATTGGCCCAAATATAATGTGACGTTTTTCCTAGAATAATACATGTTAGAAACTTCCACTGAAACTTTAATATATCAAATAAAAAACACATCTTACAAGAAAGTTAATGTTGCCTATGGTAGGCCGCGTTTCTTTATGCAGCGCTCGAGAAGCGCTTTACAGTGAACACATTGTAACTGGTTTCTAATTGGCCAACACTGCTCGTGACATCATTTCGCTACACTCCTGCTGCATAAAGAAACGTGGCCGTAGCAAACATGGCGGCTCGTCTCTGAAGCAGTGGGGACGCACGTTCAATAACCTAACCTAACCTAACCTATTCTAATAAATTACCCATTGTAATAATTTGGCTGGCAATAATTATGGTAATTTATTAGAATAGAATAGGTAAGGACGTGCATCCCACTGTTTCAGAGACGAGCCGCCATGTTTGCTACTATAGGTAACATTAACCGCCGGTATTGTACGACACCTTATGTGAAAGTACTTCCCTTCAGTATTTTGGGGGGCAAAACTCTTACTGCCCAAACATGACAAAAATCAAGCAGGCCACTCTAGGTCAGTTACGGAGTTTATAACTCAACCCGAAAAAGTTGTGGCTATTACATTTCATTGTACCACTTCTATAATCAAATACAATATACAAATTTATAAAAGTTTTTTCCATTTCTACTTAAGATGTTTTCCCACTTAAGACATTTTCTCAAGCTGGTCCTTTCAAAAACGTTTTAACAGAGTTTTACTGTAATATGATGATTGATGATGATGATGATAGTAAATATAATAATAAAACATTATTATTATAAATTACTTCTAATTTTATTATCAATTTTTACTTAAGACCCAAAAATCATAACCAATAGGGGCAAACTCAGTTCTTGATTTGCTCCTAAAAGTCTACATTGTTAAGCTTTATTCTTGAGCTATAGTTTGTCATTTTTCTTTCTGTAAATAGCATACAATCTTATTGAATTAAATTTGTTATATGATAATGAAAGTGAAGAAGAAATAGGTTCGGTATTAATAAAGATGAATAAATAGTTATTTGTTGATATGAATATACAATATTTTGAAAGAAAATTTATTCCAAAAATGAAATCTAAATTGTGAACATATAGTTACTTAATATTATATACAAGTAATTCCTCCAAATTAATTATACTGTAATGTAAGACTTGCTGACTGTCTGTGATTATCAGGACAGTTGAGGGGTCGTGTGTGAACGATATATTCACTGAGACTGACTTACCATTCTTCTTACTGTTTAATTAATTATTAAAGGTTTCCTTACAAAAATTTCTAATTTTCTCAATTCTCAAGGAGAGAGTCCAGTAAAGTCCCAAATATTCCGCAGAGTGTCATCTTTGGACTCTTGTTTATGGTTTGTGGGATCGACGGCCCTGGGGTGCACTGTATGGCCTTGATAAGAATAGTCCTTTAGGAAGGATGAATCTTGATGAGATAGAACAACTCCAGGAGAGCAAATGTATCTTTGAGATAGATGAAAGGACTTACAGCAGATTTGCACGAAAAAACAAAATTTTGGAGCAAAGAATGTTATCTTCGAAACATGCAATTTTATAAGATTCTCTCCTCTATTCTGCATTCCAATTGGTCTTCTCTCATCTCCCAGTGACAATTTCAAAATCTTTGGTGTGCGGGAGAAGTCATTTTTGAGACTTAACCCAATTCTCATTCATCTAAAATTCCTTCAAACTTTTATATTCTCCTTGTAATTCAAAACTACTGTTTTCCATTTTGATTGAAAGAACTTTTATTGTTTAAGCTAGGCTTTAAGTCTTGCTTTGTTTTAATTTTGAAAGGTGAGAACTTGAACTATCTTGTTGGATTTTCATCATTCAAAACATATTTTGATTTCTGTCCGGGACCTTACAGTTATAAGTACTGTATAGACTACGTCTGCCCTTGTGGCCAAACACCTTGCTCTGCTTGCTCATACACTTAGCGTTGTGTACTTTGTATATCTACAGTTATAGATCAAATTTTAAAATGCTGTTTGCATTATAACCTAGACCAAGATCGATTCAATTTGTATGCAACAAATGATTTAAGTCGGTTAAGTGGTTTCAGAGGAGTTTAACCTCACACGAATGTCAAAGTCATTGCTGAGTTCTGTCTAGCTCTGCTCAATATATTATCAGATAATAATTATAATAGTTATAGATTCTAAAAAGTAAATTGTTAATATGATAACTATTAAGTTCTGATTTCGTTTGCAAATTTGTTTACATATATATATAAACAAACTCATTTTCCAAACTGACTACCCTATATTCATAATAGATGTATCTTTCTAGCTTTTGCGTGTTACTCTTTGTTTAATACGATTGAAGAATGCTAAAGAAAAACTAAGTTCACTGCTGCACTGCTAGCAAATTTTTGTGTATAAAAAAAAAAGGAAAAATCTGACAGCAATGTAGCATGTGAGTAGTGTGGGTTGAACTTCAACATAGGACACAGTGGACAAACAGACATAACCAGAGTCGATAGATATACTGGTCATTGCGCTATGCTCTCCAGTAGAATTAATTTCTTAGGTTGCCGATAGCTGGCATGAGAGTCACTCTATGGCGAGAAGTTTATCTATTTGGTTAGTAGGTAGTTTTCTCGTTTTCAAGCATTTTTGTAACTTTTTTTCTACTGTCATGTCAAAAAATCTTATTTGTAATAAAATTTTAAATGTAATATCATGTATAAAGAAAGAAAAAGTGTATTTCGTTTATAAAAAACATTAATAAGTTGATGATTTTAAATTACAGATGAGGATGTAGATAAATCGAAAATAGTTATATTTTCATTTAATTTATCCAGGTTTTAAATAGAGATCTGTTTAAAACTGTTAAAACTAAAATCTCAAATACTAGAGATAACAGAGACTTATTACACTGCTACTGGTAACATAAAAATGACACTTCTATCATCAGAATGCAATCTTCTGTCATTTTAATGTTACCAGTAGCAGTGTGATAAGTCTCTGTTATCTCTACTATAGTATTTGAGATAGTAGTTTCAACAATTTTCAAGACAACAGTTTTAAACATTATAAAAAGAGCTTCTTATATTGATACATATTGTGAATGAAACTTTTGTACATACTGTTCTTGTACTGTATAATATATCTGTTTACTTATTTTACCATTACCTATTTATTAAATAAATTTGCATTTTACTGTTTTGTTTTATTACATACGTATATCAATATAATTAGGAAAACCATAGCTTATCCTCTGATACATTTAAATAGCCATAGAAATTTAATTCAGATAAAGACAAACTATTTTTTAAATAATTTATTAATTTTAACACTACATAAAGTGTGCTATATAATTTTACTTGATTTAATATAGTGAGAAATAGTATTTGGGATGAAATAGTTCTGTATTTTGACATGAGAAATTACATTTCTTATGACACTCACATTGGCTCTACATAGTTTGGTAATTTATATAATATTCTGCACAATCAAAAGTAGAATATGAATGAAGATCTATTGATGGCATACTACACCTGTCCTTTATTTATATAGGTTTAAAATATCACTAACATGTCTTTCTTTTAGACTCCATGTCATCATTAATCACTATCACTGTCAATATCTAATAATATTGTCTGAACTCTTGCCATCCTACATTTACCTAGTTTATTTGTCAACCTCTAACTCATCATCCTCAAATCCGGCGGCTTGGCAACTGGTGGTCCGTGGAGAAAGTTACACATTGATCAACTGAAGGTTACGCGAAGTATTACGAAAGAAAAGCAAAATGCTTAGTTGCTTTTTTTCACTCATTGGGGATTTTTATTCGAATCTAAAACCAAATACTAAGTGACTGTTGTCAATAAATAATGAACAATATTGTAAGTGCAGTTGTCGTCCTTCGTGGAAAGCATTAAGAATCCATAAACTTATTTCAAACAAGCAGCAATGAACTGTAGGCTTGAATTAATTTGTTATAATTAAATGTGTGAGTTTCATATTAATATAGTAAAATTGAACTTTTATGATCATTATTATACAGATTTTGTATCATTTAAAAAAATGCACGATAGTGGTCCGCGAGATTCAAAATTGTGAGTCTAGTGGTCCGTGAGGTTGGAAAGGTTGCCGACTGCTGCTCTAATCATCTGAGTTATTGTGTGTCTGTAAATATGTTGAATATGTTGTCTAAATAGTTGGAACTTCCTCTTTTTCCTCTAACAGCCTATATTTGAAATCCAAGAACTAAAGCTACTAACTTCTAATCCCCTTCTCTAACCTGTTACTAACTTTTTTTGGCTTAACTTTAATCTCTCTCTATCTCATTAATAAACACAATATAAATTGTGAATAACATATATCATAGCTCTTTTCTCACTGCAAACTACAATAATTTACCTAATATTAATAAATAGAAACAAGATATGGGCTTAACCTTGATAAACTCCAAAGCCATCCTAAATCTTTTTTTGTAACACTAAACCTATCCTATCTTAACATATGGTTTAACATTTCTATACATTTCCATAATTAAATGTATATAATTCTCATTAACCCCTTTTCTTCCTGATTCAGAGTTCTCTGGAATCCTGAAGGCATCCCATATTAATAATGTATATACAGGCTTAACTATAAATTTTTTGACTACCTTTTCTTACCCTTAACAAAAATGCCTAAAAATATTTTAAAATGAATGCAAATTGTACACAAAAAACAGTCTAATCAATTTAAAGTCTAAAATCATGAAAGTGACAGTTAATAGAAATATAAATATTAATGACATTTATGAATAAATAGTGTTCAAAACCGAATTTAAATAGTATTTATAAGCAGTCCTTTAAAAAGACAAAAGAAATATTGGAATTAAAAACGAGAAACTTTCATATATTAAAAGAATTTCGAATGTTTATACCCGACTCTCCTTATGTTCCAGCTAGTGTTGCCACCCATCCGGTTTTTAATTCATTGTCCGGGATTTCATAACTTTATAAAATCTCGTCCACCGAATTCAATAATATTCTCTGCAACGTGCAAAGAAATGGGGAGTGAACATGAACATTTTTGCAGTGTGATGGCTATCAAGAGGGAATGTTTTAAGAAGACTTATTCAAATGAAGGAACTGTTCTTAGACCAATATTTCCAATGGGTAGAGATGTAATATTTGAATTCAAAGACAGTTTCTATGATGTCAATTCATTAATCAAGTTAGCCTACCTTTCTGACATTTTTTATTTTTTTAATAATTTAATGGAGAATCAGAAGATAGTAGAAATGAAGATATTGCTTATGAGACAAAAGTGGAATAAAATGACAAAGCAAGTAGGTTGACTCCAACAAAAATATTCTTATTGCAGAGTGACAAACCATTTAAATGTGAAAAAAGTTACAGAATCAAAAGCAATGAGTGAAGAAATTAGTTTCTTGGAGCAAAATGGGACATGGATTTTGACTGATCCTCCACAAAATCAAGATAACAAATGATATATATGATTAAGATAGGCTGATAGAAGCATTCAGCATTACAAAGCAAGAGTTGTGATTTGAGGTTCAAACAAAACCAATTGATTTCAATGAAATGTTCAGTATTGTTGTGTACCTTGACTCAATAATAATGGAATTATCATCTCTTGTAACATAATAATATAAAACTGAAATAATTTAATATAAAAACTGCTTTCCTGTATGGAGAAATTGACAAAACCATATGTATGCAATGACAAAAAAGTTACAAAGATTAATTTGAAAACTGGATCAATACTAAGTGAAGTCTGTGTGGTTGTCATGTGGTAGAACAAACATCAAAATGTTGGAAATGATGATTAAAAAGTTGTAGGAATACATGAATGAAAGCAATAGAGGTGCCAATCTATATAAAACAATTTTATACCCCATCCTGTAACTACCTCTTTTCTTACTAGGAATAAACTATTTATTTCACTCTCCTAGATGTGTGATATTTACTAGGTTTCAGGAAAAAATTGTGTTATTTCATTAGCACTAAAATTGATAATTATAATAATCCAAACACCAAAATTGCAATTGATCCATTTTACCCCTAAATGTTGTCCCTTCTTGATTTCAGCATCTAGATATTATGAAGAGTTATATAATAGTTTACTTTTATATCTCTAGATGAAGGCTTAATTTCTTGAATGTTTTCAGGCAACTGAATGATTCTCAATATAAACTAGTGAATTCCAACAATGCAGATTTTTAAATTAATGGAACTTGAATTCTTTAATAATGTTAAAATTACTAATTAAAAATCATGAAATAAGACACTATTTTATAAATGACTTAAATTTTAATTAATTATAAATAATATCTTTTATTGCAAATTGCTAGTTATATTGTCTTTTACTGAAGAATAATTTCTGATTTTTATAAATAAATGGACAAAATACAATGGTACCTTGTACTTCAAATGCTTCAGTCACTAAATTTGACAAAAATTTGCTTTAGGGTTTGAATGATGCTTCAAAATTTAAACTGTACACACAGGGAAAAAAATGCCCTCAAAACATAAATGCAATCTATTGTATGCCCAAATTCTCTCTCATTCTTGCATTATGTTCTTGTTTTCAGTGCTGTTTTTCATTTCATTTTTGGTGTATTTGGTTATATATATCGTGTGTTGTTGTTCAATTTATTTCTGCAATTTTTCTATGTTGACAGCTTTTGGGCACCATGTACAGTACATTTTGTATCTTTTAGTTCAAAATTTCCTGAATGAACATGTCAAACTTTGAAACTTTTTAAACCACATTTAAGAGCATCTTTCCCATACACATTACAAATGTTTTTTACTGTTTATACAGCATTATATTCTTTCCAAAACACAAAGCATAATATGCCTGATATGCTTTTTATCTGAAGACATTTTTACTTGATTTTATTCAAACAAAATACAAAGTAAAAAGTTTAAAATAAGCTTCTAAACAGAGTACATCTGATATTAGCAGTAATGTATTAAATTTCACAACTGTTGTAATTAAATCACACATCTATGTTAAATACTGACAGCTGTTAAAAATACCCAAAAACTCTCTATTCAACCTAATATAACAGGGGTGGGCAAGCAAGAGTTCAGTGGGAGCCGAAATGTAGGTTTTGCAAAATGCATGGGAGCCGCAGTTCTGTACTGTTGTGGCGGATAGTATGGTAAGGCGCGCAATTTTATTATATAATATAAATATAATATAAAACAAATATTGAATTTTTTTAACAAACATATTTTCACAAAATTATAAAAATAAAATTGTAAAAATAATAATAAAAAACAGAAATTAACACTTTCAGCAAGAACCACATGTAACTCAGAGAGAGCTGCATTTGCCCATGCCTGTAATATAACCTTTACTTATTAGCTTGGCATCTGAGAAGTGTATGAAAACAATGAAGTCTAAGAAGAAAATTAATATCATCAATGATGAAAATGAGATGAAAATGGTACGTTTGTGGTGAATGGCTGAAGTTGATGATGTGCAACTAGTAAATGAAATTTACATATTTTATTTATCAAAATAAGTATTGTTTAAAACATGGAAATGAATTAATTCATTTTGCATTATTTCTAATGGAAAAATTGATTTGGACTTTGAACACTTCAGAGTTCAAACAGCTTCTTGGAATGAATTAACTTGAAGTATGAGGCACCACTGTATTCAGTTTTTTGTGATTGTTCAAGAAATGATTGCATTTATGAAGCAAGCTATAATGCTGGCAAAGTATATTTAAAGCAGAACTACTACGTATTTATGAAAGTGGAATAAAATTGATTATCATCTATCATTTTTGTATCTATGTACATGTTGCAGGGATATGATAAAAGTGGGGATTTGGTCAAATCTCTAAGGGAGATGATCAATTTACTGAAGATGTTAAAATGACAATTCTATAGTCATTTCCCTAAAAAAAAATAAGTGATTTGATTAAATACCTGTACTATTTTAGAGAAAAGATAAGATAAATATGCAATATGTGGAAATAGTGTAAAAGAAGAAGGACATAGATTGAAAATTTTATGCTACTTATGCCAAAAAGAAAAGAAAATTATAGATCAAAGGGAACATGCTGCAAAATACCTAAAAATGTCAGCTGAAAAAATGGAAGATTTTTCATTGAAGAAATTTAAGGACGTGTTATTGAATTCCACAGTTTTTGTTGAGGTCCATTAGATGGAAATAATATTATGGGGATAGTATTAGATAAAAAAAAATATGGTTTATACCAAATTGGTACTTCAGCTGGCATTATAATAGATTGGCTTTCTAGAAACGCTCCTCAAATAGCTACAACCACATTTACTGAAACCATCCCACCGATAAAGCTAAGTTTGTGAGAAATTGCTGGAAAATTATCTTTATTCAGAAGTCAATGGTTTAAGAAATGTTCCTGTGAAAAATCCAAGGTACTGTACAATGCAAAACAAATAGATGTGCCTTTAAAAAAAATAACATCCTCTGTAACTCCAGGTGCCACAAATCTATATGTTTCAATAAAAATAAACTTGGCATTATCTCTATCTTTTCATATAAGTACTTCTTACTTTGTTGATTCGTTTTTTTCATTTCACAAAACTAGTTTAGAGATTTGATCAAATCACTTCATTTAATTAGGGAAATGTCAATATCGAACCTTTATTTTAACATCTTCAGTAAATTGATCATCTCCCTTAGGGATTTGACCAAATCCCCACTTTTATCATATCCCTGTGACATATACACTGTCATGTTTTCAACATTAGTTTAGAGCCATTTTGCAACTGTGGGAGAAAAAAGGTGTTTTTGTTAATTCCTGTGTTGAACACAAAAATGAAGTTAAAACTTCTCTGGCATGTAAGGTTTTTGAGTTGTAATCTTATCTGCATTTTAACATTGTCTCTGCATCCATATGTGGAGACTTAAAAGTTATAGGGCTGATACCAGAACTTCAGAGTAGTTTCACCAAATATTATTTTCTTTGTCTGTGGGATAGGATAGTAGAGCAAGAAAAAATCATTTTAAAGTAAAAGAATGGCCTCAAAGAGATGAACCTGTTCCAAGCCAAGCTAACGTAAAGAATATACCTCTAGTTAATCCCAAAAACGTATTGTTACTTCCATTGCATGTAAAATTTGGATTAATAAAAACCTCTTTGTCAAAATACTGGCTATAGAAGGTACTTCTTTCAAATATGGTTAAACACAGATTTTTTTTAAAACTAAGTGACACTAAGCATGAAGAAGAAATATTTGTTGGACCTCAAATCAGAAAATTACTGCAGGATGCATAGTTTGCTCAAAAAGTCTCTTAAAGGAATTGTAACAGTTTTGAGCAACAGAAAAATAGAAAACTACAAAAAACTTCTAGGAAAATTTCTTGAAAACTAGAATAAAATGGGTTGTACAATGTCTTTTAAACTAAACTTTTTACATTTGCATTTAAATTTTCCCCCCGAAAATTCGGGTGCCCTCTGATGAGCAAGGGGAGAGGTTCCACCAAGATATCCTAACAATGGAACAATGGTATCAAGGTAAGATCCTGGAATAATGGGAGACTCCTTATGAGAGAAAGTGATATGGAATATAAATGAAAATCAGCATTTTCAAAAAATTATTGACAGTAGATTGAGCATAATTGTAATTTCATATATATATTTTTGTAAATAAAACAATTTTTCAGTTTGATATATGTTGAATTTCTCTCCTATTTTTACTTATATATTATTGAGTTCTAGAATATAATTTTTATTTATATTTATTGTAATTATATGTGCTGGAAAATTATTGCTTGCCATATTTGTAAAAAAAGAATGCCTTTATATTACCATTCTCATAAATTTGTTTTTTACTTGTTGAGTAGTGTAATTTATATATAGGCATCTCCTGCTTAACATTAGTAATATGCACCTTAAAATCAGTTATTCTGCAGGAAGATGTTAACTGGGAAACTATATTTTTAATTGCTTATGTTATTAATAGTTGTTAAAAACAACTGCTTTATACGCATTAATATAGTCAACATTATAAATATGTTTATGATGCTGTATGACAAATAATATACAGTCAAACCTGTTTTTATGCGGGGGATAGGGACCGCATTTAAAAAACGCATTAAAAAAAAATCTCACGAAACTTCACGAATGGCTGTAAATAATAGTTTTCGCGACACAATTAAAAAATATTTTTTTTATGCGGTCAACAGGGACCGCATAAAAAAAGTCTCACATAGAAAATAACTCAAAACCATACGAAATAGAATTTATTGACAACAGATGTCAGCACTTGACTGCATCGTCTGGTCTATCGTCTGTTTTACATATTTTTGTCCAGGTGGTGTTTTGTTGACTTAAAAAGTAAATTATTTCATTTTTCGCATATTCATGGAATAATATTACTATAATAAGTGCATTTATGCTATAATAAGTTTATTTAGCTATAATAAGTCAACGTAAGACATGACGAATCGCACGAGACTAGTCGCCAACTATACCGCACAAATTAAAAATTCGCATTAAAAAAATCGCACATAAAAAGAGCGCATAAAAACAGGTTTGACTGTACTTGTATTGCAATTTTTCTTCTAACAAATTTTTTTTAGTGCAGAAAAAAATTAATAAAAATCAAGGAACAAATTGCAACAAGTTTAAAAATTATCCAATACTGTAAATTGTAGAATGATGAAAACAAGTAATATGTTTATACCAATATCTCTTATAAATGAACTGGATCAAATACTGTACTGCCCCTCTTAGAACCACCAAAATCTCAGATATACAGTATGTCCTCTTTGTTTACATTTAGCATATTTTTCGAAATATCTACATAGGATTATGATGTTCTATCAATTATATTGGAAATGTAACTTTAGACTTTTCACACTATTTAAAAAAATAGTGTGAAAAGTCTTTTTAAAAAAATTGTTTTTTATAAAGTTTGCATATTAAAAACCAAAAGACCAATCTTCCTGGTTATATTATTCATTATAAATAAGAATTAGCATACTGTAACTATATCCTAAGTAATATATTACAAAATTTATAGAAATAAAAATATATTTCCTAGTTTCATTGATTTAATTTGAGGAAAGAGTCCAACAAGCCAGTTTTTAATTTCTAAATCTCCTTATAATACTTTTGTTCTTCAACATGTAAAATTGATATTAGAAAGATTATGACAAGTAGTTACTTTTAAAAAATTACTATACAATAATAAATCTTAAGAATATCTGGTTATACAAAAATAAATCACATAACCAGAGGATATACAATATTTCTCAGAAGAAAGTATAGAGTATACAGTGTATACTGCCATGTACCCTCAATTATATCCTTGCTGATAAATATCATAAAAATGGTTTTTTATATAAATTGGCATTCACTGTAACTTAGACATAACAGTAGAAATTTTGTAGTTAGTGGAATAGTTATTAATTCAGGAAGGCTAAAAATCCATTGTAGTGAATATGGCTTATGCAGTAAAACTTGAATCACAAAATCTAAACTGCATATTTTTAAAATTGGCTTTGGGAACAAAAAAAATAGTGAAATTTGAATAAAGTTTTATTTACTTATTCTATTAATATTGATTATATAACAATATTAATAATGTGTTTTTATTATTAAAATCAAAATATATTCTGAAACAGTTAAGAAATACAGCAGACTCTTTCATATCCAAACTAATGTGGACAAGAGTGATCCAGATAAGTGTGTGTGAGAATTTTTAAGTAAGGCTGTAACATATATGTCTACTATATATATAAAAAAAATTTTTTTAATTTGAAAATTAATTTTAATTCTCAAAAATAAGCATCAAAGTAGTGTGTTAAAGTTGTTTATTTTGTTCTTGATTTGCTGATGAGCTGCTACATCACACCAATCTCTCATCATTATCATGTCAGTTGTGATTGATGCATTATGCCCTTTTACATACTTAAAGGTAATCTTAAAAAAAAAAAATAAAGTTAAAAAATGCACACACTGCAGTATGGAAAGGTAAGATTTGTTGTAGTGTAAAATATTTTCAGAAATTCTTGGTTGCCTTTGATCAGTCTGGACAAGGAAGTGTCTGGATATGGGAGAGTCTATTTAGAATAATTGCTTTGTTATAATTAATATGTAATAAAAATTAATTTTTTATTAAAAATGACTCTAAAAAATGTTACAAAGAAGGAAGAAAAAGAATATATATAGCAAAAGTTTAAGTTTTTATCATCAAAAAGACAAAATTCTAGGATTCTTCTCTAAAAAATAATTTAAGCCTATAAAAAGTAAAAAAAAAAGTGAAATTTAATTTACTTTTGAATAATTCAAATTAGAAATTTTGTGATGTTAAGCTATTAAATTACTCTCTCATTTTTTTGTAATGGTTTATGTTTAATCTGAAAATTTTAAGTAATGATTTTCTTTAATATGATATTCATAAAATTTCAAATCCTTCTTTATTGTATAAGTAATACACATTTTCTTTTCATTAAAAATAATGCTTGAGATTAAATCTTTCTTATTTAATCAGCAGTCAAATTGTCTGATATGCAACAACAGTTTATGTTCAGTTTGTAATACGAAGAAAAATTAAAAAATAATAACCAACAATTTTTACAATGTTAATTTGTAATTAGTACTATTTTTCTTTTTAAATGTAGCATGGCTCCAAATTTAACATGTAATTTAACAATTACCCAATTTTACCAGCAATGCTAATTTATTATTTCCAAAATTTTTATATTTCAAATAAATACTTAAATATGACATTACGTATAAAATAAATAATACGAATTTATAACCCAGTGACATAATTTGATTAATTTTCATAATGAATGAAATATAAATGGAGACAATAATCACAGATATTATCCAATTTTTTAATTTAATGTTTACAAAGTTATTCTAAACTGATCTTCTGGGCATTTATACAATTATAAAATTGTAACATCTAATATTCAAATGAAATTCCTGTATTTTAAAAAAATATATTGAAATAAACATTGAAATCTATTTTTATTTGATATGAACAAAAATAAAAAATGGCAAATATTTAAATGAAGAAATTTTATTCCTTTCGTAACGAGATGGTAACAGGTAACCTGGAGTTTAAAGTACAAATAGACACAAAGAAGAAAAAAAATAGACAGACTAGAGACAAGTAGAATCTGCCACAGAAATACAAGTAAGGCACAAAGCTCCAGTTTTCCCTCAAATATCTTGTTGTGAACAGTCAACTCTGCTTGGCACTTGTTGCAGCTTTTTCTTGAGGGAAAGAAACTTGAAATATGAAGCAGATGTCAATACAGTTGCTTACCATTAATATTTTTTACATGTCTTTCACCAATAAATACTTATTGTGTCAATCAAAAATTCAATATAAATACTCTTAAATCCTTACATGTTATACAATACATTATATATATTTTATTCATTTCACCATTCAATGATTTGATGAAGATTGAAGCTCAGATACCATACTGCCAAACATGCAATAAAATAATTAAATTATTATAAATTCTGCCTTTACAGTTGCATAGAAAGTATCAGATACAGCAATTAGCTGTATTTGGTAGAAAAATGTATATAGAGAGAAAAAATTGATATAATTCATCTAGCATCAGGAATACTTTACTTCAATTTTTTAATCTGGAATGAATTTTCTTTAAAAACAGAAATATAAATATCAGCTGCAAATCATGGATAATCCAGAAATAAAATTTTAACTTCTAACAGTTTTGCTTACTGTCTGGAATATTAGTGAAGCTTCTAAACAATCTCCTCCCAAAATTTCTAAAGTGCAATAGATAACAGTTATAAGGAACAATATCTTCATCGTAATAAAGTATTTTTTTTTCTGAATTGCTCCACATCCAATTTAGAAAAATTAAATAAATTTCAAATCTCTCAATTTTATTTACAAATTAACATTCTAATGCTTTATTTAGTGAGTAGAATATTGAGTTGGCAATTTTCTTTTGCCATTCCAACAACATGGTTGGCACAATGGACAGGAATTAGAGCTTTCTTTTCCACTCGCTGGTGGCACTTTTTTCAGAGAATAAGATGTTAAATAATAACAGTAATGAGAATTTGGTAAATTGGCCAGTTCTGAAAAAGCTATTAAAATAAATCTTTATTTCACCCATGTAGTATTGGAGAAATTTCAAAAAGGGAAGAAATACTTTCATAGATTTATAAATTAAATAACACATTGACACTACTTCTAGATCTCATAAGAAATTTTCCAAGAAATTATAATTTCAGCTTTACAAATGTTGATTAATTTAATCAAAAGTTGCTGTTAAATCCAACAAGGGATTAACAACTGAGTATTAAGTAAAAGATTGACATTGATCATAAGAATCACATGCATTTACATTATAATGAAGAGATACAATTCGTTCCACCAATCTAAATGGTGAAAATTTTGAAAATTGTGATATGTTGATGTCCTGAAGAATCCAAGTAATAGATGTGAGCATCCAGATTCTATCACAGAATAGCCGTGAAAGACAGAATTGGTCTCTAGAATGGGAATTAGAATCTAAAAGACAAAATAAAAAGTTTCTTTACAGGTCCTTTTTAAAGTAAGTATATACTGTGACATCAATGTCAGGGGCATCCAAATTGTTTCCATTGGCCATTGTAAATATATTCAAACAAATTTATTATACATTGCATGCAAAGAAAATATTTACCTTATACCATTATTTTCATATTTGATAAATAAAATAATTTATGATAATAGCTTAACATTTTATAACATTCTTAATATAAGAAAACATTTCATGTAAATTAGATGATAATTTTTATTACAAAAGAATTGAAATAAATTTATATATATTTTCAGTATTATGTATAAGATTTCTTATTACAAACATAAAAATAATTAATTACAAATGAAAAACTTGCTCATTGGAATTTTTTTGACTTCAGATACATTAGTAAAAATCTCATTAAGCTGGATGTGTTAAAATTTCAAATGATTGATATCAGTGCTTGTAAGAAATTGAAATTAAATGGTAACAGAAATAATATTTGGAAACCCCCGACTCTATATGAACACAGATGTGGTAGAAAATAGTTCCTGTTTTGTTTTCATTAGAGAATCATTTGATTCTCATTCAAAATTAAAATAAAAATCAATGATATTTATGTACAGTTGAGAACCGATTTTCTCGTCTTAATGTTTCCTATAGGAAATATGCGGCCTAAACCGCAAATCCTTTGCTAGCACCAGTCATCTTCATCTGAATTGCTGGTTCTGACCCTAACTCTTCTCGTCCTAACATTTAAAAGAGTTGGATCCCTCCTCTGCATTGGTTTGTAGCCATTAGGAAGAGGTGAAGGCAACAAGCGAGAACCTCGTCCTATAGCTGCAGCTGCTTCAAAACTTAGTGGTTCTTCATTCCTCCGTAACACTGTATAAGGCTGCTGAGGATAAAACTCTCGCTCTATACTGCGAGTCTCTTTTGCAGGATTGGATCTGACACTTCTAATGTGAGGACCACTAGCTTTAGCTGTCCTTTCTTTCCACTGGGTTGACATCTGGAACACAGCATGGGTTGGCGAGGCATTCACTTTGGGAAAGTTAATCTTGCCAGGTGACCTAGTTGGCTGGGGCACCGTGGGAGAATGGGAAACCAAAGGAAAGTTGATACCTTCTACCGAATGAATTTCAAGCCGAAGAGTAGAAGGTTTGGTCGGGGTTGGTGGCAATTTACGTCCTCCCCTTGGCCTCCGTTGGATTGGCAGGCTGTGGACTGAAGATGGACTTGGACTTCTGGATCGCTGCTGCAGTTGAGTTGTGCCATAGTATTCATTTTGGCTAGGACTTGGATCTGGACTGGGTGTTCGGGAACGACGATGTAAACATGAGCTATGATAATCACGATCCCGAGGTATTGTTTCTTCCGTCCAAAATTTATCTCGAACAGGAGATCTCCCTCGAGGTGGTGCATCATATGGATGGGAAAGATAAGATTCTTCTCTTATATAAGCTGGAAAAAGATATGAATAAATAAGAAAATTCACTTTACTTAAGAATATAACAGTTACTTATAGAAAACAAATAAATTTTATTTATTAATGAATATACAGTAAAACTTCCCTTTGTGCCATCTCATTTGTGACCAGCAGAAAAAATTTCCCAAAATTTTTCCATTGATTAAATGGAAAATGTAATAATAAACTACGCTTTTAGCCCATGACTATAAATTAGATATAGTTAGATAACCCAATAAATAGGATTAAACAATTTGGAGGGCTTATCACATCAAGGCTGACAGAAAGAAGGACCAGATCTTTTACAAAAAAAGTTAGTCTTTAATAATCACATTTTAAATTTAGGTAAGGATGCATTTCGGGTACAAGGACCCCTCATCAGCTTACAAACACATGGCACCATGATGTTATAATTATTATGTTGGTGCCATGGGTCGACCGGGCAGAAGCACATTGTCACAAAAGTTGGGGAAAGCATGTTGCCAATTGCTGCAACAACATTTTAACTTCATTCAGAAACCTTCATCAGACTACATTACTTTGAATATCAAAGAGGATCACAAAACATCTCTGTGAGTGGCTTCGATATTTGAAATTTGTTTTGGTAAATCAAAATCAATCAATCAATTAATAACACTCAAAGTTACTGTTTTGTCAAAAAACTTGAAATTCAAAAATTTTTTGAGTTTGTTAATGGTAGTCTTTACTTTATTTGCTTAAAATATCTTAAATGTTGAATAGATATTTTTCTTGTTTTTGTAAGTTGTTGCAAATTCTCTAATGTTGAAATTAAAATTTAAATGACAAACACTGTTTTGGACCACTTTGATTTTTCCTGAGTGGTCATAATTGGGAAGTTTTACTGAATAATGCAGGATATCCTCGTTAATTCGAACTCAGATAGTTCAAAATCCTGTTAATTTGTAACTGTTCTTTTGTCCCAGCCAAGGATATAGACTTACATGTTAAGGAATTCAGTTTGGAAATATGGCTACTTCAAAATTCTTTCCAAACTGATACATATATGTTAACTCTTGTTTAGATTGAAGTGCCTCCATGCTATAAGAGAACAATAGATTAAGAACAACTCTAATCTGGTCAATATGGTTTTACTTTTATAATAACACATTTTTGGTTGTCACCTTTGTAGTGATCCGTCACTAAAATTAACCTATGTTTTCTTTGCCTTATGAATGTTAAGTTTTTTTTTTTCATTTGTTACTTTGTATAATTATTCGTGCCAGTTTCCGTTTTGTGCTTGGAGACCACCTTTTATGTGTTAACCTTGCGGGACTAGCTGATTGATTGTGTGATTCGTGATGTCAACAAAGGTATAAATGGAAGTGCTTTGCCTGAGAAAGGATCTTTTGCCTTTCGGACTTGGTTTGTTATACAACATCTACTTGAGAATTACAAGAAGTGCACGTTGGGTAGCTCAAGGAGAGAGATTGGAGAGAGCTTGGAGGTGGTGAAACAATCCGTTCTCATCCAATGCTAGTATGAAAGTATGAATATGAATTGTGTACATATTGTTTTATAACTATCAATGGACACGTGTAAGACTTGTTTTTTTTTCCCCTTTATTGTTGTGTTGTTGGTTCATACGACCCCACCGAGAGGTGGTAGAATAGCATGTGGATTTCTGTCACCTAGATATTTGTATGTCAGGCATGTAATAAGTCAGTAATTGTATGTTAAATAGCTATAATCTCAGTACATGTAAATTAATTGTGAGAAATTAAGAGTTAACCATGTATATATTGTATGTAGATAAATAAGCCTGTAAGATCCAGGATTAAATTCATGTCCTTACCTCACCTGTATGAGAAAAGTGTAAAGTCCTTTCCTTTTTTTTTATTGTATTGCCTATTGCCCAACTTTGTATCCTATATACCTCAGTATATCAGGAAAATAACACCTTACATATGGACTACCCCTTTTTTTCTCTTATTTCATAAAATACAACTGAGTTTTGGGATTGCAAGATTAGACTACAAGTATCAATAGAAGACTGAAATATTTGTAGAGTGCTAGACTAATACATTTGAGCAACTTACTACTTTTTGGGCCACTTTAAAAATAATTTGGACTACATTTCAAGGAATTCTGCTTTACTTTTTATAAAATCTATTGGGCAACCTGTGAGGTTTTCACCAGACGCATACTGTTTACCTTCAAATTTATATTATTATTATTAATTAACAAAAATAGCATGTTGTATAGATATCTATAATGTTTGCATAATAAATTACATCACTTACATGGCATTTGGCATATTGTACAGATATATGTAAATGTAAATCTCAGATAATTCAAAGTTGCAGTTACTTACTTCATTCCTTGAATTTCGAACTAATGAGGATGTCCTGTAGTGATATATATGATTTCATAAATAGCAAAAAATAAAACTGATTTTTGTCAAATTTTAAAAAGGCTATCATTATGAAAACAGGATATAATATAGTGTTTTTTTATTTTTTTACTTCATTAACAATTTTTTCTTGTTGAAGCTAATTAGTTTAGAATCAACTTTACACTTTTAAGTCCCCAAAGAAACTTCTCTAAAAATTCATTTCTCCCTAAATCTGGAAGATTTTTACTCAATTTGGTAACACTGCCTGACATTTCCTGCTTTTCTCAGTGAGGAAACCCTAAATAAATTTTCATTCTCAAATCACAATCCTAAAATCAAACAAAACAAAAAGAAATAGAAACTCAATAAATAAAATGGATGGGGAAATTATGAGGCTTTTCTGCATGGCATTGTGCATTTAAGGTAGCAAACTATTAGCAGTCTTCTGAAAAATTGTGTTTTTCAAAAACTAAAGGATTTTCTATTTAAAACACCTTAGTCTTTTAGAATAATCTAAATCATGCTTGCCTTGAGTGTGGGAGGCCTTGCAGAGAAACCTAGAATAGTTTCCTTCATCCATTTTTTGACAATGTCCAGTCACTTTCTTTTTGAGTATTTTAACTGGACAAAAAACATTTTGTATTAATAATTTTAGGATGCTCTATTGAATGCACTTTAAACTATGCTGCTATCTTTCATAAGAAATAAAATAGAATTTGGTCTCATGAAAAGGAAGTTTGCTGATACATGGTAACTGCCATTGAATGCCACTGCTAATTATTAATTAATTTGCTACTGCTAATTACTCTTGTATATTATATAGAACGTGCTCAGCAAAATATTAAATAATAATCAAACACCTTTATCGCTGCCGAGAAAGTTTAATTTTAAAACAAACTTTTTCGACCTATTCCATAGGCCATCATCAGGTTGAAAACTAACAATTGGAACAGTTCTGTTCCAGAGGATCAAATACAAATATTTAAATTTCAAAAAAATTGACAACGGATTAAAAGATAATAAATAATAAACGAATAGTGTATAAAAAAATTATATCTAATAAAAACAAAGAATAAAATTATTTGATCCTCTGGAACAGAACTGTTCCAATTGTTAGTTTTCAACCTGATGATGGCCTATGGAATAGGTCAAAAAAGTTTGTTTTAAAATTAAACTTTCTTGGCAACGATAAAGGTGTTTGATTATTATTTACTCTTGTATATTCATATTTAGCTAGTATGTAGCAGAAGCAAGATATAGCAAAGTGCAAAGTTTTTATCTACAGCGTGTGTGTGTGTGTATGTGTATACAGGGCTTTTCAGAGAAAATGTGAGGCCCGGGGCAACTAATATTTTGGAGGCTCTTCAAAATTTAAAATAAAATTGTGGACAAGAAAATAAAGTCAATGGTATTTAATAATTTTTGGATTATTACATTTAATTATTTTACAGAAGCTTTGTGCACTTAACATTAGCATTATTAGTTTTAACATTAGCTTAACATTAGTGATTATTTCATAATAGTCTAAAATAGTGCTATCTGGTAATTAATATTGAATGTTACTTGTCCATCGTAGATAGTTTTTAATTTTTTTCAGAACACTAAATCACCTTCTGCTACACTCATAGGCAAGGTTAAAAAAATTTGAAGCACAATTGTTATATTGGGAAATATGTTCACGAATCTCATGTTGATAATTTCCTTAAGTAATTCTGCCAGTTTCATGCTTAGTTTAAAATTGGATTTGTAAATGCTTCAGCAGTATTAGTTCTACAATTTTGTTGCTTATTTCATTTTTATATTTCTCTAGCAATAATTTTGCCTTTGAAATTGACACATAAATCCATCTATTATTGAATTGATAATTTTGTTAAAAGACAAAATGAAAATATTTTTCAGCAAATTTTTGGTCTTTTAATCGATGATTTATTTCAAATTCTGAAGTACAGTAGAGCATTGTTAATCCGAATCAATTGGGGACTGGGGTGGTTCGGATAACCAATTATGTTTGAAAAAATATATTAATCTATCTGATGTTGAATTGTTCTCTGTTGTGTGTCGCTTTGTGTTGAATTTTCGTCAATTTTAAGCCTAATGAAAATTTTTTATAATAATAATCGAGGCTATTGTATCGTTAAAAATTATTTCTTTATTTTGTACAAACAAAATAAATATATTGAAAAATATAAAAACAAAAATATTTATACTTTAGAAGTTAATCTAGTATGAAAAACATTCGATTGAGCACGACACAGTCTGACTGGAAAGCTTTCGGTTGACTGGGTTTCGGATAAACGATGCTCTACTGTAATTTCATTATCAGTTGCAATTTTTTTACATTCAGAAGGATTTCAGAGGAATTACAAGAAATTTCAGAAAGGCCTATATATTCTGTTATTGTATTACTGGTGCCAGACACCAAAAAGGCTTTATTGTCCAGCTAGGGGTCTTTTAGTTTGATTATAAATTCTATACCTGCTTTAGCTATGGACAGTTGAAGCAAAAAGTGTTTTCTATATTAAAAATTGGAAAAGTTTTTCTCAAATATTTTTTTAGGGAATTTAACTGTAAAATTAAGGCCGTTCTATAAGCTGTGTCATCGCTTTGTATTTTCGTCTAACATATTGAGTTGCCAAGTTGAGGCCCCTAATATTGCAAGGCCTGGGACAGCTGCCCCTTCTGTCCCCCCAGTGTGTATATATAATATTATATATATATAAACAGCTTGTATGTATATAATGTATGTATATGTATACACAATATACACACATTATATACATACATCATACAGAGTACATTCTACATAAACTTGGTCATGATTGAAGAGGTTAAGGCATTGCTCTGCAAACTAGGATTGAATCCAGGCAAACAATTTCCCAAAAAATTCTTTGGTTTGTCTCAGGTTTGTTGAGCCCCCCACCCCTCACCATTTGCTGTCCCCTACTGTAGGCCTGGATGAAAACAAAGTGGGTATGATTAAAAAGGCACTCAATACCCACAGTGCAGAGAGATGGATATGGAAAAATATGTATAAACTGTAATCTGGTTTACAGTTTTTATTGTTTGAGTATTTTTCAAGTAAAAAGATGATAAAATAAAGATACATACATTTATCTTTAGTTTTAATAAAAGTTTCTTGTTTTGCGACATCTACCACATCACCGACTGCATCAGAAAAAGAGACTTCGTGATTGGTTCTTCGAGGTGAAGGAGATCTTTCAATGGGTGTTGGGGATCTTCCCCTTGTTCTGGGTGGAGTTGGGGATTGATGTCTGGAACAGACTGGTGAAGGTGATCTAGATCTCGGTCTTTCAGGCATCTCTTGTCCGTTTGGTCTCAAATGCCCATTTTTATGCTGAAAGTTTTTTTATTAATATTTTAAATACTGAAAAATTTACCTTAATAAAAATATACAAAAGGTTAATTACAGAATTTTTTATGTATATATAATTAATTAGTAATCATTATGGTATTGACAATTGTAAAAAAATTTATTTTATCATTTTGAACTATTGTATATATGACATTTTATATAATATTTTCAACCTTAAATTTTATAATGCCTATAATTGATTATGGAATGATTTAAAAAGTTCATTTAGAAACATTTGACTAAACGTTTCTAACACACAAAAATATATGATATTAATGATGATGATTATAAAAATTTGCTTAAAAATCTTGTAAGACAGTTAATAAAATGTGCCAAAAACTGGAAAATTCAAAAATCTGCACAAGAACCTTGAATAAATCACAACTAACTAATACAATATATTCATTCAAATCAAATGAAATATATGTAATATGTTTAAATTATAATATTTGGCAGTTTATTAAAATGAAAAAATTTAAAATTTGTTTGTTTTAGTTTTGAACATGTTCCAAGATTTGAATTATCAAAATATATAGTTTTAAAATTAAAGATTTTGACATTAACTTTAAATGTATTAGAAACTGTATAACATTTTCAAAATTTATTATTTAACTTATTTTCCAAATTATTTTTAATTACAGGCATTTAATAATAATTTTAAAATAATGATATCTTAAAAAATAAATAAGAACAATTATAATGTATTGTACTGTATTTAACAATGCTTGAGAAATCTTTGAATAGTTCTAAATTAATTTTTCTTGACATGCTTTATTACAATTTTTCCATTAAATAATTTGTATTATTATTGTAATCAAATAGAAAAATCATCATTAAAATTTCATTTATATTTTTATTAATATGATATTTCATGTCATTTGAAATTATATCTAGTTACATAAAACATCAACCTAGAAACTTGTAAATTACAAACCAAATCAATGCCGTGTTAATTATAATTAATTGGAAAATACAATCAGATTTGAATGATGATAAACTCACTTCAGGATTATCCATCGTCCCATGGGTGTTGGATGACGAAGGCTGACGTGAATTGGTGTCGCGTATTTCGTTACCCTAGTGATGCCCCAAATCATTGATGTTAGACAGGTACAAATTGCAATCAACTGTAACACCATAACTTCAAAAAGATAAACAAATACCACAAAATTCTCATATAGATTATAATAAAATTAATCAGCTTCCAAATCAGGAGGGCAGAAAAATTCAAGAAATAAAATAACCAAATTAAAAAATTTTTCTGTAGAAGAGAATCAATTTTAGAATAAGGTTTCATAATATATCTTAATTATAAATTTTCTGTAATTTTTAGTAATTTTTACAAGATTAAATCAAAGTTTTGAGTTTATCATTTTTATTTAGTATGAGTATGGGTAATATGGTAGTATGTATGGGTAATAATATATATTATCGTAAGATTTAACTTTTAAAAGCTGGCAAGGGCTCTTGCATGACTTTCCCAGCACTTGAACACAAAGATTAAGGAGATGAGGAAGGAATTATAATTTCTAAAAGTTACACCAAAAATAAGGCTTTTTTAAGGTGTTTTAAAAAATTCATAAATGCCAATAACTAGTAAAATTTTCATTAAGTCTGATCCAATTCAAGATATGACTCCATAACCTGCTTATCTCTAGTGTGTAATAGCATAAATGTCCAAATAAAAATATTTCTGTTACATTTCAAAACTTTTGGTCTATGGGGTCTTGAGATACAAAGCAATATACTGGTGTACACACAATTTTGTTCCTGTATTTTTTTTTTTTATGTATTTCGAATCAGTGGACCTTAAGATGTCAAGAAATGCAAAAAACTCAGAAAGTCAAAATTTGACAAATTACAATACTTTCCTTTTGTTGCTTTACAGCTGAGAAAATAAAATTTGAGTTAATGCTAAAATATTGGTTTAGAAATTATGTAAAACCAAAATTGTCATCACTTAATAAAATAATAACATTTTTATTAACAAAGAAAGAAAATACAATAAACTTTTGAATTTAACAAATTCAAATTAATTTAGTAGAACAATTTTCAGATTAGATTAGTTTAATCATTCATTTTTTTAATCCTTTATTTTATATATGCTATGTGCTTCTTCATATAGTCTACTAAATGAAGTCACTTAAATTTGTAAATTTGAATATGTTTACTCCATGGAATTTTATAAACTCAATTAGTTAAGAATTACAGTAGAGCATCGATTATCCGACACCCGATCAACCGTCACATCGGTTAACCGACCCGCGTTCTATTTGGCAAATTCAAATGTTGGCTAGTGATGTGGTGCTACAATATTTAGCTATGTCTTGGCTACTTTAATATTATTTTTGTTAAATTTTTGCATGTTTTAGCTGGCAGCACTGGCTCGACCAAGAAAAGGAGGCTAGTATTTAAACCAGGCCTAATACACTATACTAATAATGTATTTTTTCATACTTTTCGGTTATCCGACTTTTCAGTTATCCGACCAACTCCATTCCCCAATTGAGTCGGATAATTGATGCTCTACTGTAGTTTTACTACACAGAATGTAACATAAATGATTTGATAATATATTTGAAGAAATGGATACAAAATGGTAGTGACAAAATAAAATATTTATGGTTTTATCATCAGTCTTCTTAGATTCAATTTATTTGCAATTTTGAACAAGACTAAACTTAAAACAAAATTTAGCCTTCTAATAGTATAAGTATTTATAAGTGATTAGAGAATAATTTAAAATTTTGTAGATTGCTTGAACAACCATTTTCATAACCTACCTTCCTAGGTTGTTTAGACTAATGTGAACTGTTTACGTTTGTGTCTAGTTTAAATTTTATGATGTTGCAATGTGTCATCTAAGGCTTGTTAACCAGTTTGAAAAGTTCATAATCTACAAAATTTTAAGGTGTGTTCATTTATGTTTATATACTACAGTTGTTCATTCTGTACCATCAGAATGAAATGTTATTAAAAAGTTAGTGCTCTCTTATATCTGTTATAAAATCTAAAAAAATGTAATTCAATAGCTTTGGTTTTTATGAAAGAGGAAAGTGTATAAGCTAAATATTACCCAATATAATCAGTAGACTTTTGTGAAGTGATAAAAGGAATAAAAAGTTAATCCTAGGAGCAATACATATTAGATGTTTATGATCTCACTATATATCAGACATGGGCAAATGCGGCTCTTGTTGAAAGTGTTAATTTCTGTTTTTTATTATTATTTTTACAATTTTATTTTTATAATTTTGTGAAAATATGTTTATTAAAAAAATTCAATATTTCTTTTATAATATATTTATATTATATAATAAAATCGCGCACCTTACCATACTATCCGCCACGACAGTACAGAACTGCAGCTCCCATGCATTTTGCAAAACCTACATTTCGGCTCTCACTGAACTCTTGCTTACCCACCCCTGCTATATATGTTCTAATCAGATGAGTGAGTGTGAATTTGACTTATGCTCATAGAATATCCAATAGATTTCCAATAATGTCTGATAATGATGCATCTTGTTGAGTATATATTCAAGCACTGCATTCAAGTACAGTACATCAAATACATAATTTGCTCAAACAAAATAAATTGTCCAACAGTTTCTGGCAAATTGATCCATGTAGATGTCCACCAAATCTTTAGGAGGAGCACATTACTTCATATATTTCAAGAATAGCTTCAGCAAGTTTCAACAAATTTTCTTTTTGAAACAGGAAAGCAAAGTAAGTGATGTGCTTGAGTAATTTTTAAAAGAAGCTAGAACAAATGGACATGTTGTCAAACAATTCAGATGTGATGGAGGTGCAGAGTTTGTCAACAAAAGAGTTGCTGAATTGCTCACAGAGGGATAGAACAATGGATCCTTCCATCTTATACACCTGTGCAAAATGATGCAGCTGAATGCAAAAATTGTACCATTGTGGAAACAGCACATTCTATGTTGAATCCAAGCAAATTACCGAAAGGATCATAGACGGAAGCATGCAACACTGCTGTATATCTTTTGAATTGTACTGAAAAATCTTCAGTTAAGAACAGAGCCCTTTATGAATTATGGTACAGTCAACCAGTAGGAAGACTTGATCATCTGAGAATTTTTGGCACTGGATACTACATACATGTAAGCAAGAATTTTCAATTGAAGTTTGACAATAAAGCTATTTTCGGACAGTTGGTTGGGCATGTTAACAATAAGGATGGATTTTGA
Source organism: Centruroides vittatus (assembly GCF_030686945.1). NCBI lineage: Eukaryota > Metazoa > Arthropoda > Arachnida > Scorpiones > Buthidae > Centruroides > Centruroides vittatus. The sequence goes on along the minus strand of NW_027122286.1, from coordinate 4,103,617 downwards.
GTCTGGATTCCTTCTGAAAGAAAAGTGGTTATGAGTCATGATGTGAAATTCAAATCAGAAGTTGTCTACAATTGGCACAATGATACTGTGGAATTTGACTTTCCTCAAGAGTAGAATCTGATATTGGGTTGGTCCAATCCATTGTCTGAGGTGTAGGAACAAACTGGAGGAAGTCACTGCATGCCAAAACAGAGAAAATCAAATCAAAACTGAATAATTTATTACGGCATCTTCTTCTGGAGGAAGCAAAGATTGGAGCAAATGTGACAAAAGAGAAGAATCAATGGAACTTTTATCAATGCAAAATACTGAAACTTCTGACAAAGGAAACTGGTGAAGCAAGAGATAACAAGGTAAACCATCCTGGATGGAAAGCAATGAATTCTTAATGATGGCAAGAGTTGTTGCTGGGGAATACAAAGATCCAAACTCATTTTCTGAAGCATTGCAATTGAATGAGAGAGAGCTATGGATGCAAGCCATTTATGAAGAAACTAGCTGTTACCTGCAATTTCGCCCATGCAGATTTTGCAAGCAAACACCATTTATATTCAGTATTTCAACAACCATAGTAATTGTTATATAACACCTACTGCTGATGAAAATTGCTGAGAATCAAACAAACTGTTTTCAATTTGATCGATTTTCTGGAGCGTTTACAATCGTTCTATAATCAAACCAATATGCAATAACAAATTCGAATTTAAAACGGTTTGAACATTTGGTTAAAAAATTGAAATATATAAAAATATTTATAACAATGTCTGAAATGTTATCAATTTAATATACCTAAGTACTAAATGAAGACTAAACATAGTTGAAAACAAAAAATTGCATCTAAAATAGTACAGCAGAAGCCATTTTTCAGGTTAATCCTTAATCTTCTCCCTCTCCCTCTCCCTTCGCGAGGGAATTTCAAAAAATCCCTTCTTAGTGTGCGTTTTCATGACATACCCTAACTATTGTTCCAAATTTCACCTCTTTAGGTTCAGCGGTTTGCTCTGGGTGATGATTAATCAATCAGTCACCCAGTCAGTCAGTCAGGACAAGTAATTTTATATATTTAGATGAAATCTCTAAAACAAAACAATACTTGGAGGTTAGTTGAATATCTGATGGATGCACAAGTCTTGAAAAATTGTTGGGTTCTGTACAAGAACACTACAAGTGATGGAAGTATTTGCTTCAAAGCTTGGTTAGTTGCAAAAGGTTATGTCCAAAAACCAGGAATTGACTATGAGGAAACATTGTCCTGTTGCATGTTATGACACCATTTGGATCTTGTTAGTGGTAACGTCTGCAAAGAATATACAATTAAAACAGTTTGACGTAACGACAGCTTTCCTAAATGACATACTTGAAGAGAAAGTGTACAACCAGAAGTGCTTGATGATAGAACCAGTCAGGTATGTCTCCTGAAAAAAGTCTGTATGGACTTAAGCAGACACCATATTGCTGGAATAAACAATTCATTGGATTTATGAGGAAAGCACATTTTCAAAACAGTATTGAAGATCCTTGTCTTTTTTTATCTAAACCATAACAAAAATCAACTCTCCATCACAATTTATGTAGATGATGGTCTGATTGTCAGCAGCAATCGCTTATTTTTTGAGCTCTGCAACAAGAACTCAATATGATGATGGGGTCTCTCGACAATGTTCTTGGCACGAAAATAAAACAATATGAAAATGGATCAATTACAATAAGTCAAGAAAATTACACAAAAAGAATATTAGAAAGATTCCAAATGGCTGAATCAAATAAGAGTCTCAAGCCCTGTTGGCTGTGAAGAAAGTGATCACAACGAGGCAGTGGACTGTCTTGTGTATCTTGCAACAGCGTCTCATCCAGATATTGCCTTTGCAGTGAATAAAGCTTCTCGAATGATAGAGAAACCCTGTTCAAAATTGGAATCAGGTAAAATATATATTTTGGTACTTGAAAGATATGATGAACTGAGGCATCATTTATAGTAAAGAAGAAAAATTGAAAGTCTACAGCAATGTTGATTTTGCTGGTGATAAAAAGATAAGACATTCAGTGACTGGAATCATCACAAAGTTCTCAGATGGATCTATATCATGGACTAGCCAATTATAAAAAGTAGTGGCAACCTCCACAACTGAAGCAGAGATTATCTCAGCAAATAAAGGAGCAAAAGAATTAATTTGGCTACAATGTTGCTGTCTGAATTAATTGAAATGCCAGAGCAGCTATAAAATGCTATAATGCCAGCAAAGAATCTGGAATTTCATCAACAGTCCGAACACACTGAGGTTTGACACTTACGTATGTGAAAGATTCTTAAGTGGTGAACTCAAATTGGAGCACATTGACAGAAAGAATCATTAGGTTGATCTGTTGACAAAACTGCTTGAATGGGTCTGATTTGATTTGCTATGAGAAAGGATTGATATACAGAAATTGTAACTATGTAATCATTAAGCAAGTCTAATTTATTAGTTTTGTTTATTTTTTCTTTTGGAGGAAGTGTTATAATAAAAAGAAAAATATGACAAGATGCCTTCTGTCACGCAGTAGAAAAGATTAATCAACTATATATATGTCAACCATGTTGTTTCCTTGTGAAATCCAAATGTAAAGCTCTTTATTTCAATAAAAAAGTAATAGTAAGTACCTAACATCAATGTTCATCAGAGCATTCTTTCATTTTAACAACAACACATACATATACATATGAGTATTTTATGTTGTTAGAAAGAAGACAAAAGAAATTAAACATATAATTGGAGTTTTTGATGTAATGCTGACAGTTTCACAGTTTTAAAATAAAAATTTGTTTGTTTTCATGTGATATAACTTGTTCACTTTTTTTTTTGCATCCACTAGAGAGGGATGTATATCACTTCACTTAAACTGACATGCGAGTTTTTACCATATGGAAATATCTGATTTCATTGTCTCACCCAGATAAACTGACATGCCTGACAATCTGCAAAATACAATACAGTCAAACCTGTTTTTATGCGGTAGATAGGGACCGCATTAAAAAAAAAACGCATAAAAAAAAAAAAAAAAAAAAATCGCACGAAACTTCACGAGTGGCTATAAAAAATAGTTTTCGCAACACAATTAAAAATATATTTTTTTAATGCGGTCAATAGAGACAGCATAAAAACAGTCTCACATAGAAAATAACTCAAAACCGTACGAAATAGAATTTATTGACAACAGATGTCAGCACTTGACTGCATCATCTCGTCTATCGTCTGTTTTACATATTTTTGTCCAGGTGGTGTTTTTTTGACTTAAAAAATAAATTATTTCATTTTTCGCATATTCATGCAATAATATTACTATAATAAGTTCATTTATGCTATAATAAGTTTATTTAGCTATAATAAGTCAACGTGAGACATGACGAATCACACGAGACTAGTCGCCAACTATACTGCACAAATTAAAAATTCTCATTAAAAAAATCGCACAAAAAAGGACCGCATAAAAACAGGTTTGACTGTATATGTAATAATGATGTTAATGAATAAAATTTTAGATTTGTAAAATAAAAGTGTTAAATATTTTGATAATTGTGATTCATATTTTGGAAAATAAGAGTATATATTTCTATAATTTTTAATACATATCAATCCTTGTTTTAGTGATAAAATTTAAAATATAATGTTGGTTAAAAGAATCATATTAACTATTACTTATTTTGTGGTGGCAGATAGCACCAGCATTAAAAAATATTAGGCTGGAACATATCCAAAAAATGATGGGATTTTGATGTGTATAAAGGACACCATATGGACAGGGAGAGAACATGCACAAAGTTTGGAAGCAGTGGAATGCACAACATTTTCATCCACCAATGAATATTTGCCCTATCTTGAGAAAAAAATTCACATAACTGAGAACAATTCAGCTTATTTTATGGACTGTAGCCAACCTCAATGGTGGGTACAGTACATGTAGCAAAAGTGTATCTGAAGGTACTGGCCAATAAAATTTGTTTATTTGTTGAATAAGTAGTAGTAGTGGAATTCCTTTTCCTGAAAAATACCACAGTTTATTTACTTGCGTATTACTGACATTAAAACATTTTTGTATTTTTAATAAAGAAACATTTTGTCACTTATACCACTTTTTCATCTATATATGAAGGGGTAGATGGATAAGGAATTTGACACAATGCAATGGCATGAGATAAATTAATAAAAATGAGCCTTTGTGACAAATATTTGTTTATATTGAAATGTTTAAAATTGTTGATTAGATTATACTCAAATTCTGATAATGAAGAGGATGAAGGGAGAGTTTTTGAAAACATTTGAATTTTCTGTTTTGTATTGTTCTACATAATGCAATTATTTGCTTACTTTATTCAAGTTTATTAAAACAGAAATGTTCTGAAGTTACAAATAAAATGCTCAATCTTAATTATTCACTTTTGGATTAAACCTTGTTCAATATAATCATAACTGTCAATACTGTTATTCAAAAGCTATAAATGATTTAAACAAATTTCTTTAGCAATGATTTTGTTTTCCATGTAACATTAGATCTTTTATTGAATTCATCTGAATTATGTCATTTCTCAACAATTTAGTTTGTTATAATAATAATTATGTTTATGATAATTTTTTATTATTCTAATGCAGCGTTTCTCAACCTGAGGGCCGCGAAACAATAATGAAATCACTTTATGAGAAAAAATCATTTATTATAAACATATTACTTACAATAAGTACACATGTAAAGAAAAGAAATCAATGTGATGGTTGCATTTGGGGGTCGCGGAGCTAAGAAGGTTGAGAATCACTGTTCTAATGTAAAGAAAATAACATTGTAAGTCAAGAAGTAATTACAAGAATCTATTATAATTTCTTACAAATATCCCATGAACTGGAAAAATTTTGTTATTGAAGATTATACTATGACATAACTTAGGCAATTTTTTTTCCTATATTTTTTGTATTATTATTATATTATTTAACATTTAAAAAAAATAGTTTTGAATATAAAACTTTCATGTTAAGAAGAATTTTGAATAATTATAACATTAATTAAAATCAAGTAATTACGTATTTCAATTGAAAAAACATTAATAATAAATGAAAGAAATATGACTATACTGATTTTTTTTTACCAAAAGAATACATAATCTGAAAATTGTTCTTTCTTTTAATTTGAAAGAATTATAAATATATATCAATGTAATATTATTCACCTATTTTGAATTTGAAAAGATTAAAATATCAATTTTAGTATCATGTATATCTATTGAATGTGTATATATATACACACACACACACATTATTGAATAAATAATAAAATTCTCTGTTATAAAACATCAAATCTGCAACATCATATTTTACAATTTAAGTATCACAATTTTTTGAATATAAAAATACTCTCCACCTTTTCTCAGAATGAATTATTATGGTACTTGATTTTTCAAATTTTTTCAATGTATCAATAAAAATAATAATAATTAAACTATTATATAATCTAGAAAAAACATTATTATACAAATATTAGCCTATTTTACAGAGTTATAAAATTTTCAAAAAAATTGAAAACAAAAAAATTGGAAGTTTTGTAGCGTAAACAAGCAATTTTTATACTTTTCATTTATTTTTCTGTTCTTTCTTAAACTTTCAATTCACTTCTTGCCTTCAATTCCTTTGTTCTTATAACAAGCTACTTCCAGGCTTTCTTCTTTTATCTCTCTACTTTTATTGGCTGGTCTTAGGCAGCATTTTTTCCAATATTGTAGTGATATTGAAAAGGTCATCACCAAGATTTTCAGAGACTGGGAATCCAAGGAGAACAAAACAAAAAAAAAAATAATAATACCCAGATCTCAAATTTTTCAAGTTCTTTATTTTGATGCAGTTAAATCACCAACCACCAATGTCTCCCCTATTCTTACACCATTTGAAGAACAAGAAATTTTAAAACAGGAAAGAAAACAGGCAGAAATGCTGCCAACCACACTTTCTTTTTACTCTCTTTTAATTTTCAGTCTTATTAACAGATTTACCTTTTTGTTTATGCCCATTTGATGTAAGTTTAGGCTAAAATTTCACATGAGCAATACCATTGTCAGTCATAACCACATGTTTTCCTTGAAAAAGTTATTGTAACACTTAAATAATTTAAGTAAAATTGTGTTAATTTATCAAATTAGATGACGTTTTGCTAATATTTGCTATTATAGTATAATTTATAAGTATACAGACCAAAATATTAAAATTAAAATGTTAGTTATTCTTAATATAAAAAAAAAACAGAACATTTTAAACTTTAATTACAGGTACCACACAGCATTTCTACAACATGGTTTCGCTCTAATAAAGTTTGAAAACTGTGGAAATCCACCACACAAAATTTTAAAATTTTGAAGTGCAAACTCTGTTATTCAATATTTTTTTATTCAAGTAAGCATGCTTTTTGTCTCAATTTGCCCATGGATTTTAGAGTAATAACATTTTCAATTTGTTTTGTGCTTGTGATCAGGTTTACTTTAATGGAAACTGATAGTGAAACTTTTTTCTTCCTTATCCTAGCTTTCCTATCAACCATAGTAAGTAATCATTCATAAAAATGAGAAATGAAATACAGTAGTATCTTGATATTTGAACTGTTTCTAATTCAAACAATTCAGAAGTAAAACAAATTTTGGAGGGGGAAAATCGCTCAGTACTCAACTGAACAAATACAACCTGCTAGAACAAAATTTTCAATTAATAACATACAGTAGAATCTCATTTTAACAGATGACAGAGCAGTCAATTTTTTTCCCAGGTCCTGCCAAATCAATGTAATTTTATATCATTTTAATGGATCTATAACTTGGAATAACAGATTTTTTTTTCCTAGCCCCATCTATTATGAACTTTACTTTTTTCAACATTTACTTAATATTTAGATGTTACTAGGAATCTGTAGCATTCAATGATGCACTTGTTACATTTGGAATATGTACAATCAAAAAATTGTACAAAGGGAGTCAGAAGGCTGATACAATTAAGGAGGAGCCACCTGATGAATGTTCTGACATTGGTAGCATGTTGCTGAAATTTAGTAAGGCCACCAAGTCTTTCCAAGTCACAAAGACCCTTTTGACAAGTTTCAGCATAAACAAACAGGCTAGACTATACAGTACATGTTAAACAAGTAGGGATAAACATAGAATGGTTATCTGCCAGTTTGGTTCCCTTAAAGGTAAATTAATACTTAAAAAAGAACTGAATTGTAACTTGAATGTATTCACAAATGATGATTTTTCTCAATAAGTAAGAGATATTAGATATAAGTTAAGGATGTTTGATAAACAGAAGAAATCTGAAGGTGCACACAGTATTTGTTTAAATTATGATAGAATAATCATAGATGGAGTAATATGGATTTGATGCTAAAATTGTCCCTATTTCTACACAGCAATCATTGATCCAGTCTACCGTTATTGTGGTATAGAATTGTTGTCATCAAAAATAAACCTTTTTTTTTTTTTTTTGAAAATATTTAACAAAATTTGATTAATTTTTTGTCTGAAACATGGTATTCTTTTGACAATAATAATAGTACTTCTCTGCACTCAAAGCTAGAACTACTTAAAATAAAATAAGTAAGACAAAAACCTTTCACACTTTGTTCACACTGCTAGAAACAAAGTGTGAAAGGTTTTTGTTTTACTTATTTTATAATAATAATAATAGTAATCTGGAGACATTAATTGCTCATAATTGTACTATTGGTGATGTATTTAGGGATTGTAATAGAGGTAGGTTTAAGGCTGGATGGTTGTTGTTTATTAGTATGTTTGACTTTTGATTGTGGCCGTCGGCCATATTATTCGCGTATTTTATATTTTTTTAATATGTAATATAAGTTAGTGTTAGCAATTCCTTTGTTTCTTTTGTCTTATCTAGCCTCCTTTACTTTCCCCACCACTCCTTTTTACCGTTTGGGTGGGATTATCGTTTCAAAGAAAGAGACAACCAATAGAACAATAGAAGAGACGACGCCGAGGGTCTCGACGAGAGAAAGTGAATCTCTTTTGGACTGGACTGCGGAGAGAGAAAATGTAAAAAGGAAGCAATCTTGACCGGGGTGTATAAGTTAGCAGCAGAAGAAAAGAAAAGGATACGATGGGAGAGTGAGAGATTCCCAAGAACACGGGAAGCCTATAAAAACCAAACAGGACTCAAGAGCGGTATCCCACCAAAGTATTTCAATCTTCATCTATTTCTATCTCTACATGTATACCTTTGTTCTTCCCCTTAGTTATAAGTAGAATAAGTTTTAGTTTTAAGATCTGCACGCGTATAATTTGTCGGGTTCCGTTTTGAGCGCGTCCTTTCGTTAAGCTTAAAGACTGAACGACTGTAAAAGGATTTTCTTTGTAAAGTTGGGATCCATAAAGAACCTGTTTCTCTTCTTTCTGGCGAGAATAAAATCGTACCTTTGTTAAAAGTAACGTGTTTCGATTATTATTTTGTGTCAGTCTGTTCGCGGAAACCATTACACCTCGTCACGAATCTTCACATGATATTGTTTATAAAGATAGATATCTAGTTTTAAAATTAGATTTCTTTTGGCAGAATTTTTTGTGTTTTATTTAAATGCAGGAAAAAGCTGATAGGAGATTTTTGAGGTTTTAACTAATTTTTATTTTGATGAGTATTTTAATTTTATTATTTTGGATGATTTTAATGAGTGTATGGGTAACGGAAATGTTATCCCTACATGTATTTATTTCACTTTTTGTATTGATTTTGATAGGAGTTGCAGATCATCTAAGGATGTTGTTGTGAATAGTAAAGGTCAAACTGCTTGAATAGTGTTGACAAAAATTTAATAATTTTAAGAAAGGATGTTAGGGACAATTATGTTTGTATCTAATTTGGGTAGTTTATTATTGATTTTGATTTGTTATCTCCATGTATCTGGGGCTCTATTCAGACGTTTTTGTTGATAGTTGTTTTTTTAGCTTATCATTTAGGATTTAGCTGATTCATTTAGCTGATTTTGGAATACCCTTTAATTTTGTATTTGGGTGATCCATCATAAGTTTGGATAAATAATATCGTGTGGCTTACCACCTGAGTATTAATGATAATCCCCCAAAGTTCAGTCTAAATGGAAAGATGAGAAATGTCAAAAAAGGAAACCCTGGAATATGGGGGCAGACAGAAGTGAGGAGAAAAGTAGGTCAAAAAAAGGATAGAAGGAGGTGTGGAGTGTGAAAATAAGGAGTGTGAAGAGAGAGGTAGCTGAGCAGACTCAGGGAGATTTGAATGATGAGTGTTAAGGGATTTCTGAAGTCTGTTGGGAATTATAAAACTTGAACATTTGTGTAAGTGTGTCTATTTTTGTGATTTTTGTGTGTTACTAATTACAGTTTAAACTCTGGACATTAATGCTATCATCTCTCTTATTGTCTTTGTCATACTGTGTCCCGAGAACAGTGGATTGGTGTTTTACACCTATCGCTTGGTTCCATTGTCCCATTCTTAGCCATAGTTATTGTTAACTATGTTTAGACTTCTTTGTTTATTTTTTTTATAACAGATTCATTGTCTTCCCCCACAATTGGTCACTTCTGACAAAATTTTTTGAAATAATGAATTGATCAATTGTTTGTGTATCCTTGAAGAAAATTTAACAAAAAGATTGTATATTTTTTGTTGGACTTAGTAATGTAATTGTTGAGACTGCTAAACATTATGAAATGAATTTTAAACCCATAATGTTCAAAGATCATATTAATAATAATTGGTTTGATTTGGACTGTCATTTATTGATTAGAGCCAGAAAGAGAGCTTGATTGGCTTTTAAAAAAGTGGTTTGGAGTCACATTTTAGAATATTTGTTGTGTATCATAGTTTAGTTAAGAAAATTTGTTTAGCTAAAAAGAAAACGTTTCTGATTACTGTACAGAATTCTGGTAGTTTCTGTAGAAATAATACATGATTTTGGAATTTGTGTAAATTTAGATATAGTTATAATAGGGTGAAAATTTCTTTACAGGAGTGGTTTATATACTTTTATTCTCTTTATGGTTCTGTGCACTCTTATACTGTCGATTTAACAATCTTTAATGAGTGTTTATTTTGGTTGGATGAAATTTTGGACGCATATATATTGGAATGCGAATTAAGATGTGTGTTAAGTAAATTGAAAGTTATTACTGCACCCAGTATTGATGTACTGTACTACACATAAAGAATTAAAAAACTAAGTGAAATTTTTTGAGAATAGAAATATTCAAAAAATTTAATGCCACAGGACATAAAACCTGTAAACTATCAAAGCTTTGATAAAAATATGCCATTTGTTTATCAATTAATTCGGTATTTAAATACAAAATGAGTTTATTTTAGTATAAATTCTTTTTTAATCATATAGACTATTGTTTTATTTTTCATGTAATAATTTTAACACAGTTTAATGTCAAAAGACTCAGTTGTTAGTACATTTTCCAAATTTGTATAGGTTCATTTGAAGAAATGAAACACAATACAAAGATAATTGTAGAACTGAAAAGGTGATCTCCAATTTTGTAGATATACTGAACAAGTTGTGACAACCTTCATTAAAAATTTGTAAGCATAAACATTGTGGTAACTGCCCAAGTAAACTGATTACAGATGTCAAAAGTTTCTTTATTAGAATTACACAGAAGTTACGTGCAAGGCTTGTTATGACAAGTGGTCAGGTAAAAACACAAAGAACTGGAATATGACTTATGTCAAGAATTCTTATGCTTGTTCACTTTTCTTATCAAAATAAATACAGTAGAGCATCGATTATCTGACCCCGATTAACCGACCGCGTTCTAGTCGGCAAATTCAAATGTCCGCTAGTGATGTGGCGCTACAATATTTGGTTGTCTTGGCTACTTTATTATTATTTTTGTTAAATTTTTGCATGTTTTAGCTGGCAGCACTGGCTCGACCAAGAAAAGGAGGCTAGTATTTAAACCAGGCCTAATACACTATACTAATAATGTATTTTTTCATACTTTTCAGTTATCTGACCAACCCCAGTCCCCAACTAAGTTGGATAATCGATGCTCTACTGTATAAGCATGAAAATAATATAACCGAATTCCTCGATTTAATTTATGGGATCATTACAGACCCAATGTACCAAATATGACTTCCATTGAATACACCAATGTTAGATTAATTTACATAAGAGCTTTCATTTCTAACAATTAAATAATTTGCAGAGACCCTATTATTAAAACTGATCTTTAATATTTTCATACTGAGAAGCTTAATATGTCTAACAACATTTACTAATAAAGTGCAAATTACAGTAATAATCAAATGATAGAGCCCAATTAACTATTGAGCTAGAAATTGAGTAATTAATTAGTTAATCTGGCTCTATCATTGATTACTTACTATAGATATCACATTAACTATACAGAGATACAGGACTGCATAAAGATACTAAAAAAAAACCTTTTATATTAAACCCTATGTTTATAAAAAGTTACATTAAATGAGCAATTATTTATTGTGACATCATCACAATTCCATGCTGCAACTTTTAATCATATTTTTAATTAATTTAATTTAAAATATATGCTCCCAACCTCAAATAAGTATTGCAGTGTCTTACCCCTGTACATCATACTTTTCCTTTAACAATAGAGTTGTACCGGTCATATATCTAACACCTTTCAGGGGAAAATGTTTGAATTAAAATAAGATGACTTCCAGTTTGCATTGGAAGTTCATATATAGTTAATCTAATCCTCCTGCCCGTAAGGTTTCCATATCTGTTCTCAGATTTCATTTATATAACTGCATTCTCAAGATTAAGGAAAGATGGATGACAGTGGGAATTTATAGGTCTACAATTTTTTCAAATTGCAGCCCAATGATTATCTGATAAGAAATGAAACAAATCATTGTAAATTTTTTTACTTTCCTTTTTGAATTACTTGAAAAATCAGTTCCTTTGAAGATGCAGTATATATGTTATGATAAAAATGATTAACTGGCAATTACTCATAATAGTTGGCTATTATGCATAATCACCAATCATCTTGGCAAGTTTGATAAATTTAACTAAATTTCTCACTTTTACTGGCAATTTTACATAATTCCCAAATTAAGTTGGCAAGTTTGATAGGAATCACTGAATATATCACTATTAAAGTGATTTTTACATAATTTCCAAAATGCAGTTCATAAATTTGATAAATACCATGAAATTTCCCACCTTTTGTTGTTTAAATCCATAAGATAATTTATTACAACAGATTTTAACAAAATGTATCAAAAGTACATTTTTTTGTTTTTATTAATATTAAATGATTTGATGAATATAAGGAAATTGCTATGTTTCAGAAATAATTCCGTCTTAATACTTTCTAATATCTTCTGCATATTTAAAGATCCAATTTACAATAAATTAACTCAAATTGCTGATTTTTTTAATTATATGTCTAAAATAACCTCATAAATCATATGGAATTTTTGGTTCAAATATAATATATATTTTAAGAATATAATAAATATTTTTAAAATATCAATACAATAAAATTAAGTTTTAATCATTTTTTAAAATTTCTAGTACAGTATAAGACTATATTAAAACACAACATCTCTATATTTATAAAAAAAATGCTACCAACAAATAAAATCTCTACTAAACTACTTATGCTTCCTAAATATAAGACAACCTTTACTAAACTACACTTTAACAATCTAGAAACAGACAACAGATTTCTGAATGTATAAGATATAATATCAATAGAAAGAATAATATTGTCAGTTTGTCAGTAATATTCCAAAAATACAAATAAAAAATTCTATAATTTTTAACAGAAAAGGAAAAATTTTGTATAAAAACCAAGTCTGAAGAAGCTTGATATCTTATTTGATTAACCTCTTGAGATGCCGAGTGTCGTATATGACACACAATTTTCCTTTTAAAGAATGAGAAGCAGCTCTTCTTTTTTTCTTGCTAAACATTTATGTTAGTTATTCCTTTCATCACTAGAGTTTAGTGAATCTTATTAGACCACATTCATCCCACTGTGATAGAGATGAAGGAAAACATAAGTGATTGTCTGAGCACATGTTCTTGGAAGTGATCACAAGTATGACTGTTTCATGTAAGTATTCATTTTTCTCTGTTACTATCTATTATAATTTTACAATTTAAACGTGGTTTTGTTCAGGAGACTTCTAAGATAATATAAGAGTATTTTTTAAAACTTATATTAATAACAGTATTTCATAAGATGAGCTAACTTTTGAATGTGTCGTATATGACACGTTGGTTCTTAGTGTTACAATAATTACATTACAGCCTATGAACTGTTTTCATATTGGCAAGTTATTTACTTTTATAGTTATTTTGTCATTTAGTCAGCAATATGTATTCTATTATTTATTTTCATTTTTTATTAAATTAATTTATTAATAAAAATAATTATTTATTTTTATTAATAAATTAATAAATTAATTTCTGTGATTTGTTTTTGTATAGTTATTAATCTGGTCTGCAGGATTTTGTTTGTTAAGAATTTATAAATTATTAATATCATAAATCATATATTAAAACTAAATTATTGACATTTATTATAAATTTTTCAGTGACAACAGATGAAATAAGGAAGGAACATGATAGGACACTTGATATTGATAGAAATTTGTGTGGACTAGAAGGCTGGTCCAATGATGAAGACAGTGACCAAACATTTAAACCAGTCAGAACATTTATCAACCAAACTGTCCTGAAGAATGTAAGTCATTAGATGATACATCTGACGTTGATGAAAATGATGCTTCAGCTATGTAAATAGAGGAAGATTTTTTGACATCAGTGCAGTAACAGACTTCACCATGGTGCCATACAAATAGATTTAAGCCCTTGCTACCAGCTGCTGCATTTCAGGAAGAACCCTGAAAGGGTAAGGAGTGTGAGTCTGAAGAATATTTCTTGAATTATATTCCTGAGAATCTCTTTGATGTCATTGCTTGATGATGACATGCACATACCAAATATCACTGATTCACCTGGAAAAACTTTTGAATTTTACTGCTGATGAAATGAAAACAATTTTTGGATAGCCTGCAGAAGAGATAGCAGAGCAATAAAAAAAAGAGGAAGAAAAACAGACTTCAATATTTAAAATTAAAAGTAAAAGTGTCAAAATGGCTATTCCATTCAGATAGTACAGAAAATAAAAAAATGAACAGTGAAGATGACAAAGAAAAGGAAAATAATAAAAAAATACTCCAACTCTACATCCAGAAAAATACAATGCAAAAGTGGAGCAAAACACATACCAGAAATCATTGCAAATGGCAAAAATCACTGCTGCCAAATGCACTGATATAAAAGTGTATAAGCTACAGTGTACTGTATCAAATGCAAAATCCATCTGTGCCTTGTGACAAATAAAAATTGCTTCAAAGCATGTCATATGTAAATATAAAATGTAAATTATTATACAAAAACAGTCAAATAAACCATTTTTACATGAACAGGAAAGTTTGCATTTTGTACAGGTAGAGATCCATTGTGTCATATATGACACATACCATTTTTTAATGACCGAAAACAAAAAAATTAAAAAAATGATAATTTACTAACAAGTGACACCCAAAGGTCAATAATATAACAAAACTTCAAATGAAAAAAAGTTTTTTCTAGTAGTGGATCTCAAGAGGTTAAGGATAGATCTCATTACACAGGAAGAATGTGTTATAAAAATTATTTGAAGTAAATTGACTAATCAACATATCAGCAATTTTTTATTGAAAATACTAATTAGAAGAATATTAAAGCTTAATTGCAGGGTTGGGCAATTTTTTTAAATGGCAAATATATACATGTATTTATATATTTAATTAATTTTATTAACAAGATATAATAATTGAAATATCTTGAATTTGTATTTCATTTATTATATATATTTTGAAAATGATTGTAAAACATATTGTATTTTTGTATGATCTTGGATTTTGTGTGTTTAAAAGACAATGGGTTTTGGAATGGGTTGGTTATAAGCTGATTTTAAAATTGCATCTATAGAACATGACTGTTCAATGGGCTTGGGATATACAGTAAAGTAGGTTATACAAAGATTTTATTTTTGTTTTAGTAATATTCTGAAAGTATAAGCCATATGTATGGTAATATGGTACACACATTCACAACTTATAAAGCAATCTTTGATCTAACAAAACCACAATCTTTATTGAAGAACATGCATATTCTCCAAGTCTTTGAAACGTGCTTTAAAGTCTTCTCTTAATTTATCCAGATGTTTAATATATATCTCCAAATCACAGCCGGAAATCTTTTCATTTTCTTTTAGTACTTGCAAGTTTGAAAAATATTTAAAATCGGATCGTGCCAGTGAAGATTTAAATAGCTCCATTTTTACTTGAAAGGCCATTATGATTGTTCGAGCTTGAACAATTGTAACGTTTTTTCCTTGCAAATGTTTCTGTACTATATTAAATTTCAAATAAAGGTCTGCCAAATAGAACAGATGGTTCTTGCACTGTTTTAACTCATCACATAGTGATAGATCCACATTCCTAAGAAACTCTTCAGCTGAGTCATACAAGTCAACAAGCCTCTGCAAACTATCACCTCTTGACAACCACCTTACTTCAGTGTGCAAATGTAATTGGTTGAAAGTTTCATCATTTTCTTCACATAACTTCGCAAACAGTCAGGAATTGAGAGGATGAGCTTTAATTTTATTTATTGACCTGATGAACACTTTTAGAGTATCATGAAGTTTGCCACTCAGTTTTTGGCTACAAGATGCTGCCTGTATAGGACACAGTGAACAGTATGTACTTTAGAAACCTTTTCCTTCAGAAAGACGAAAAATCCTTTGTAACTGCCTACCATGCAGGTGCACCATCAGTAGCTACTGCAGTAATATTCCCAAAAGGAATGCTGTGCTTGTTCAAATAATCTTGCAAACATGAAAAAATTGTCTTACCTTTTGAATCAGTTTCAAGATACTTAGCAAATAGAAATTCATCAACTGTGTCATTCAGAGATGGGCTTTGAAACGTAACATAAGCCATAAGAAGATATGAACTTCCGAAAGTTGATTCGTCAAGTTGAATAGCAAACTTACAATGCTGGAGCTCAGAGGTCAAAGTTCTTTCCACATCATTGGCCATTTCCTCAATATGTCACTGCACAGCATTTGCACTTAATGACATGCATTTTAAAACTAGTTGAGAGTCTTTCTTCATAACATTTTCAATTACATCTTTTATAGCTGGTATTATAATCTCTTCACCAATAGTATATGGTTTGCCTTTCTTTGCTATATTAAGAGAGATGCTGTAGGCTGTCTTCAGTCCTTCTCTTCAAATGTATTCAAATTTGGCCAAACTCTCAATTTCTTTTTTAGTATTTTGAAATACTCAAAATCTTTGTTTTTCTTATCAGAATAGATCCTTTCAAGTGGTCTTTCATTTTTGCCAGCTTCATAGCACCATTGCTGAAAGTTTTTTCACATAATAATCACATAGGAATAATTTCATTAGCAAACGATGGCACAAAACCATATTTCAAATACTCCTGTGAATATTGTCTGCATTTCTTTTTAGCATTGGTAGCCGACATTGTGGGTATTAAAATCAGATTTTTAATATGAAAAACACAATACATTTGCAGCACAACAAAACAGCAGCAGTAAGAGAGACAACTTACTCCTGCACGAGCTATATAGAACTGCCTGTTTATTCTGAGAGTACAGTGTTGCCACCTTTTGCTAACAATAGATATTTAGAATTGGAAGGAATTATAATTATTCTAAACTAATAAACTAAAGATATTAAGAAATGTTGTGATATTAAGAAATGTATGTGATTTTTATCATATGAACATAATGATAATTTGATTTTTGGTGAATTTTTAAAATAATATTGCCTGACTGACCTATATTGTCATCGGACAGTTTACAAAATAAACATAAACAAGATGGCGGTGGTAAAGGGTTAATGATTTTCGATATATTACAATATTTTCTCTATAAAGGACAAAATATCTACATTTAGATATAAAATACTTAGAGTGACAACCTTACTAGAGTGTAACAATGCAACGTATGTCTGTGTATAATGAACTACCATTGTTCATAACATGTTTGCAACACTAATACAGTTGCCAGATGCATGAAAACAGAGTAACACATGCTTAAAGACTAAGGCAAAACTCAAATTATAACTAGGGTAGTCAGTAGTTGATCATATCCATATTTCGAATTTTTATTGGAATACTCTATTTTTTTCCTAGACAGTTTCATTCATCCTCTGTGGTATTAATTGACCCCTGGAGAACTCTTATCGACCCCAAGGAGTCGATATCGACCACTTTGGGGACCCTAGTCTAGATCAAGGTACTGTGATAGTGTATTTGTATTCCTTGTCCAGTTTTAGTAAGGAATTTTCTTTTATGTTCTTATATTTTAGTATTATTATTAGTTACAATAATTTTTGTATTAAATTTAGTAATTATTAAATTATTAAAACTTAAAATTTATGGATTTCCCCTTTAGTTTGGCTTTAAAAATTTCTAGAGCCTCTACAGTTCTGATTTGATCTGTATGCAGAGAGCATTTAATAAGACTGGCTTGGTGTAATTCAGCTTCTATGTCCGTTTCTGAAGCGTATATTACTAGGGTGGTGGTCTGTTTTTTTGTGTTGTATATCATATCTATGCACCTCCAATCATTTTTTAAGTGATCTCTTTGTTGAACCGATGTATACAAGATCTCTATGAAATCTCTCATCCCTTACAGGTGCTATACACCCTGAGTGCATTGTATGTGTTAATGGCATCTTAATAACTTACATAGTGATGGGTTATGCATATATGTTATTGAACAATCTCTATGGGTAGCAATATCTTGGTATACAGCATTTAATCCCTGGTCATAATCAATTATTATATGTACAGTCACAACCTTTATTATCACCTTATTAAGATTGGAAGTGGTGTGTTCATTCATTCTTTTAATATAATTCTTTGCTAAACCTTGTACCACTTTTTTAGGGTAACCATGAGTAGTTGCTATTTCCTCTATATGTTTTAATTCTTTTATTGTACTAAATATACTTGTGCAGTGTGTGAAGGCTCTTTTTGTAAGGACTCTGAACACTGCTATTTTATAATTATAAGAATAGTAATAAACTCCTAAAAACACCGGATTGTAAACAAATCTTCAACATAAACCTAATAACCAGTGCAAGTCTAATCAATTTTCTATGGCGAACGTTTTCGGACTCCACTCTGGGTCCATTCTCAGGCCTAAATTCTGTTCCATTCAGTGTTCAACAAATCGAATACCCCCAATCACGTGCTATTAGAAAATTCAAAATTGTTCCATTAGCTTCTGTAGAACCTTTACTCGAAAAAACGCTTCCCATAAAAAAGGCTACATACACACAGCTGTATACAGGAAGGATACACACAGTGGTATACAGGAAGGCCGCAGGCAGCTCAAATTACATACCAGCGGATTCTTGTGACCTGTATGGGTATAAGATGGCGGCATTCAGGTCCCTGGTTAAAAGGGCACACACCCACAGCGCCACACAGGAAGCATTACGACATGAAATGGAATACTTGCAGGAAGTGGCAAAAGAGCATGGGTACAGTAGATTGGTACAGCAACTAGAAAGGAATTATGTAAATGGCAGCAGTCCTGATCCAAAGGATAATGGGAATAATGAGAAAGCAGCAAAAAATATCGTACCCCTTTCGTACAACCCAATCTTAGCACCTTTATATAGAAAAATTGCGAAAAGAAGGGTTTGACATAGCGTACAGGAAATGCCCATCTATGCTGCAACTACTGCGGAATGATAAGGATAGACCAAATAGGGACAAACTTTCTGGGGTATACGCTATCCCACTAACGGATAATAGATGCAATAGGGAATTGGTGTACATAGGATCCACCAAAAGAGCGGTGGAAGTAAGATGGAAAGAGCACCAGAAGGACATTGTACATGGGAGAGCTACCACCTCATTGACAGTTTATGCATACAATCCGGAAATCATCCTGGACTTCAAGGCCGTGAAACTACTGGCTACCACTAAGCATGCTGATCAAATTCGATGGTTAGAGCAAATGGAAATTTATAAGGCCTTCCAATCATCCCAGCCAATAAATGCAAAGGACAAGGTGAAGTTATCACTAGCTTGGCAGGCCCTACTGCAAAAAGAGTAGACGGAGTAAAGGAAAGGAAAGATGCTGACGGTCTTTTTATTGAAGGGTTTGAACTGTTTAAGTTTTTTAAAGTTTTTTATGGGAAGTGTTTTTTCGAGTAAAGGTTCTACAGAAGCTAATGGAACAATTTTGAATTTTCGAATGGCACGCGATTGGGAGTATTCGATTTGTCGAACACCGAATGGAACAGAATTTAGGCTTGAGAATGGACCCAGAGTGGAGTCCAAAAACGTTCGCCGTAGAAAATTAATTAGACTTGCACCAGTTATTAGGTTTATGTTGAAGAACTGTATAATTATAAGGATCGTTGGAGGCAGCCAGTATGAATAATGGCTGGTACCCAGGTTTATAGTAAATATCTGTTTCGATTTGGCCATTTTTAAGGTAGATATTCAGGTCTAGGAAGTGGGCATGCTTGTCGCTATGTTATGCACTGTTCTATGTTAAGTGTAAGACCATACAGGTTATTGTTCATGTATTGTATAAAGTTGTTTATCTGGTTCAGCTCTCCAAATGATCAAGATATCATCTCTATATCTCTTATATGTGATTATCTCTAGTATATTATATGTGATTATCTCTAGAATATTACATGTGATTATGTGTAGTATATTTTGCTCTAAGTTGCATATCACCAATTTGCATAGGTCCCTGATAGCTTCCCATAGGCACTCCCCGTTTCTGTAAGTAAATTTTGTTATTGTACTGAAAACATGATGTGTAGCATAGCATGTGCACTAATTCTAAAATGTGTTGTTGGTGTACTGGGTTTCAACTACCTGAAATAACCAATTGCACAAGGCACAGAAGCAAGGTTCTAATCTGATGGATGGATATAATGATGCAAAATCTAAAATGGTGAATAATGAACACACACAGCTGTATTTGTTCCCTCCAAATTTCACTAACCACTTGCTGCCTTTAGGGAGATAATCAGGACTTTTTTTTTTTTGAACAAAAGTTGCATCTTATGTGCCATAAAATATGGTATATATATTTTATTGGAAAAATATTGCAGTTTAGTTAAACTGTTTTCTTTTATTTTTTGTTGTCATTTTGTTATAATAAAAGAATAATTTGGTTTTTATGTGGAAAAAGTAACTTAAATTGTATATTTCAAGTACTTTACTGACAAGGTATTATAGACACAATGTCATTCTTTCTAAAGATATTTCTAATAATGAGTATATGCATTCTATAGAAAAACAATTTTCTTCTACAAGAAGAATAAACGTCTAGTATTTTCCATGCTTGAATAAGAACTGGACTTTCTGAAAGAGTAATATCTGTTCCCACCTGATAGTAATTGTAATCAGTCATAAAATATTTGGATTTGTTGCTATCACATCTGTAGAAACTAGCTGGTCTTCTTCTTTTATTATAGGTGTGACCATTGCTGAATGAATTTTATCAATTAGAAAAATTTACTTTTAAAAGTTCTAAATGATTGAAAATGAATTCTATTCCTAAATATCAAATTAATCATATAAAACAATCTACATAATATTAAATATATCTAAGACTTAAAATTAATATAATAAAATTTAATAGTATACTGTATTATTATTATTATTATTATTATTCTGAAATACATGCCACAGTTATACTGAAATTTTAATTTTGTAAGTAATTTAATCTTTGATTTAACTTAATTAACACAAATAAGAAAAATCTTAAAATACAAATTTAAAAACTATAAAATTTTTCTGTCTTGATTCATTAATAATTATCTATACAATTATTCATATAATCATTAACATACAAAACTCTAAGTTGTTTTATTTTTGAATTTGCATATTTTTAATTGAATGGAATTAATATTTTCATAATGACTATTACTATTCTTATTATTTTAATTATATACAGCCAGAGTCAAAAGTGAACACACATCTTTAATTTTCAAGCATTAAGTCATGACAAATATTTTATAAAATTATAAACTAAATATTTAAAAAATTTTTTTGATGTTCTTAATGGGAAAATGACAAGTCAAAAGTCTCCATACCCTTGAAATTACAAAATTTGTTAATTTTCCGTTAATCATAAATTCTAAAAATTAATATTTTGTTGGTCCATCTTGATCTTTTATGACTGCTTTTAGTCTTCTTGGCATAGAAAAAACCAATTTTTTTGTATTGATAATTGCAATAGTGTTTCTCAGTACTTTCTGAAGCAAGTCTTTGTTTGTAATAGTTTCATTTCCCAATTTATCCTTCACTTTTCCTCATAAATGTTTGATCCAAATTTAAATCTGGTAATTGTGATGGTTGATGTAATTGTTTTGGTGTATGGTAGAGGAGCTATTGCTTCATGTGAACTGTACTTTTCAAGTTATTGTCTTGGTGAAAGACCCAGGAGTTTTGCAGACTTAGTTTTGTTATGATTTTGTTTAAATTTACTTTCAGTATGTTTAAATAGCCAAAACAATCCATTTTAGAGTCTATAAAAGCAAATTCTCATAAATCTGAAGCTGCCATACATCCCCAAATCATTCAGGATCATTCACCATACTTTACAGTAGACACTGCATTCTTCAACTGAAGTTCAGAATTCATAGTTCTCAAAACTTTTGAATGTTTTAGAGAAGCAAATACCTCAATTTTATATTCATCAGTAAATTATACATTTTCTCAATATCATAAAGAGCATTTTTGAATCATTTTGCAAATAATAAATGCTTTTGACAATTTCTTTTATTTATTGTTGGCTTTTTTTCTTGGTACACTGCCATGAAATCTAAGGAAATTGTATTCTCTGATGGTACTTGCATTTACTGGTGATCCTTTTATGAGGCTCTGGACAGGTCCAAACCCTCACTAATATTATTTTTTTAAAGAAAAAAAAAATAAAAGCTAGTGAGAATTTTTTTTGTATGAAAATGCAACACACAGTTTTGAACAATAGAAGAATGTGTCTTAACATTGACCATCCTCAGCTGGAGGACTGAATTAAATGTTGATTTTGACCTTTCCCATAATCTAAGTTGAGATCTTGTTATACTTCGTAACTAGTGATCAACATCTTGGAAAGCAAGAACAAGGAAAAATGACCAATCGGAATGGGTGATTGAGGACAGAAATTACTAACAACCCAGGAATTCAAGGATGTGACAACTTCTTCACCCGAAAGTTCCATGTGTTGGACCAACTGTTATAATATATATATATATATATATATATATATATATACATACGTGTGTGTGTGTCATGCTCTTCTTTGTCTCCATCTCCTGATCTTGGGTTGTACAGTACATTTTCCACCACCAGAAGTCAACTGCATTGTCCTGGAGATGTTGAGGGAACTGTTATTTGCAAACCAGGACACTCCTTCATTTGGGACTATCTTGCAAAGGAGATGAAGACCCAGAGGCCACCACTGACTTAGAACTTCCAAGAAATCTTGTAAGCTCCTTTCATGTCAAATAAATGGATTCTTGTAACCACAGAGTATGTCTCAGTACTGATTACGTCTACATACAACACTTTGTGACCCCTCGACCCTCTTGACATTTCTACCCATCAGCAACCTTACACTTTTACCTCAGAGATTTCATATGCAAGTTTAACAGCATTAGTGTTTGGATTCTGTTTAAATTTTCAAACTACAGCAATAGCTTCCTGAGTCATCCTGAATTAGAGCTTATTTTAACATTTCCTGTAAAAAATATCTTGTCATAAGCCTTTCTTGAAAATTTTTCCAATTCCTCTTAGCAAATTATCTTCATTATTTAACTGTATAATCAGTTTACACATTTTCTCAGAAGTTTCTTCACAACTATTACTCATGATGATAATAAAGATTATAAGTTTATATTATGTTAACTGTGAGGTTGTATTTTATCTCTGTTTTCAATGAAAATATCACTCTTTGAAGAACAATGCAATTTCCAAATGTGCACACACTGTACTATCATTTTTGACTTGTAGATTTCTGTCTTTAATCATAAACATGCAAGCAATTCATTTGCAAATTGCGACACACAATTTTTATTAATGAGGAGTTTAAGAAAATTGATTTATACATTATTTAGAATAAAAATTCCAAATCATAATTTATCACATCAGATTTTTCACATACATACTTTCTTATATAAGTTAATATGCTTGCTTTTGACTGTAAATATTAATCTTTGATAAACAAAACTCAAATCTAAAAGAAAATATCCATCACCTTTCAGAGCATGAAGGGGAATGTGTTTGCATCCCATGAATCAAATGGGTAAGCTCTGATATAGCTTGCTCCGAACAAGACAGTTAGTCTGTATGGTATGCGGTGCACTACTAGTCAAACAAATATCTGAGCTGAGGCTCATTATCTCTACAATTTTGTCAGCTATAGCAGCCAGGATATGAAGATTGTCTTGGTTGGTTACTAGAATAGAGTGTAATCTCTGTAGGAAAAGTGTTCTTAGAAATTTATCCATTACTTATGTACTGCTAATGTGTGCATTTCTCTCAGTAGTACTGAGAGATTTTTGTCTCTTTGTTCAATTTATGTAAATAAGTTCTTTGCTTTCCTGCTTTCAGATTCTTCAAATTCAACAATTAATTGCATTTTTAAGTCTGTGTAAAGCATGTTCATCAAGGGTTGAGATATTAGATCAGCAATCAATCTGGCTATTTCACAACTGAGTGAGCCCAATGTGTGGTCATATTTTTTAATCTCTGTAGTAATGTTAGAGATAGTGAATTGTGATTCCACCTGTGTAAACCACATTTTAACATTTTTTTGGCTAAAGGGTGGAATTTTTACCAAAACTCTTGATACCTCAATGGAGATATCTGTACTCTCATCAGAAGGTGATTTGAAGATTTCACTCTTGATCATGTTGGTGATGTATAAAACTAATAATACTACTACTCACAGAATTAGGTAAATAAGTCCTCATTGACTCATTACTTTGGCATTATGATTGGTAGTCACAAGTCTTAAAAGTAATTGTTTAATTCATAAGTTCATAACACAAGTACAAAGACTGCATAGACATACATCACATATGCCAAAAATATTCTAGAGAAGACAAAAAGACTAAGTCAGGAGAAGATCTCAAGTGTTGCTAGGTTGGCCACAATATGACAACTATAATTATCATAAAAATTCAAAATAATATGGCTGATAGCATGGAATGAAAGGAAACCATCAGAATATTTCTTGAAAACAATAAAATTTGGACCATTGATAATTCCATATCAAACAAGCACAGATAAAGAAAAAAACTATATTGGAGATTGTGTTTTAATTAATGGCATCAATAACATTGACGAAGATCATTTGTGATGGAAAACTGCATTCACACTACAGAAACTTTCTAACAAGGTATGACATGATGAAATAGATACAATATTATAGCCACAAGAACTGATAAACGTAACACTATTGTACTAATGACAAAGAATACATATGTGAGTGAACTGAGACGGTATATTAATGGCACAATGTGCTCCATAATTGCAATTACATATAGATAAATTGTGAAGAAGAGTAATCATATCGTTTACTTTTTTAAAACTGTATTGTGTAAGCCCATAGCATTCCTAGACATTTTGTATTTACAAAAATTCATAAAAAAGGAAAAATCTTAAACCTATGATTTATACAAAAAAATCCCCAGCATATTGTATTTACTACATAAAATTTAACTGCTGGTGCAAGAAATTTTTGTAAATGTTTAAGTTTACTATTGACAATTCATTCTAAATGACTGACAAATTAAGAAACCTAACACTACTAGATGATGAACACATTACAGTTATTGTAAACAAGTTATTTATTCAAAATTATTTTATTAATATTTATAGAAATTTGACACTACAGATAGACAAACGATGCACTATGAAAATCAGAAGAGATGACAACATATATACTTACAGTGCTAAATCATTTCAATTATTAATTACACTTAGAACTAATTCATATTTCAATATTTTCACTGAATGATTAGAGTTTGATATAATATGTATGCTAGTATGAATGTCCATTATACACACTTTAGCTTGATTCTTAATAAATAAGAAAAAATCATAAATATATTATCATTAATTTAGAACATAAATTAACTTTATAAAGCCCATATAAAAATAAATTCTATAATTGTTTGATTACTTCAATTCATGGTTTGTCATCATCAGGTATTATTAGAATTTAGCAAATCAAATTTGTTTTTTAAAAACATTATTTCAAGTATAAAAAAAAAATAAACTTTTATTTCAAATATTATTATTTATTCCTTTGTAAATAGTTTCATTGAAAAAAAACATCATTATGAACAAACAAAATCTTAGATTTAAAGGTTTTTGATTTTAATAATCCATCTTTACAATACACAAACTATTAACAAAAGAATAAAAAATTATAATTAATTTACAAGACTGTGACAATGAGTGATTAAATCTGAAAATGTTTGAACTTAAGATTTCATTTGTTTCATGTAATTTTTCTTCCAGTATAATAGTTCTCAAAAAGATTATTTGAGAACATTTTATTTTCTTATTTAATTTAAAATTTATGATACTTGTTGTAAATTGTAGATTCATTTACAATATTAGAAATTCCTGTAAGGCATCATATCATTTTTGATACTTAAGAAAATAAAATATAGCTATTTAAGGAAACTAAATGATATGGGGTAGTTTTTGGACCTTCATTTAGATCAACTTCAGCTTACAGCTTACAGCTTTCAGTAATGTTTAAAGCAAATGCAGGCTACACATGTAAATTTCAAACTTTCAAACTCTTCAGGAACACTGTATATCCTGTGTTTATTTTTGAACATTACTGTGAGATGAAGCTGGTTTTAATAAGGATCCAAAAACATTTTTCTGTTTATCATTTGGTTTCCTTAAATAGCTGTACTTTATTACATTATTTTTAATAAAAGACAGTATATAAATTACGTATTTAAAAATGTAGAAAGTTACTAACCTATAGAAATTCTGTTGAATAGAACCTTGCCTTGTGGGCACCGTGTTATGGTGTGCATTATTAGGATATTCTTCATCATCAAAATCTTGACTTGTACGTGAATTGCGTACAGCACCCATGAGGCAACGTAATAATGATGGCCTCTAAGCACGTAATGTGAAATTGTTTTAACAACTTAAGATAAAACTTGTGAAACATGATTTCTTCTAAGTTTAAAAATTTTTTCATATTCTTTGATATTTGGAGAGAGAATAATTTCTAACCATGCTTCTAACATGCTTTGAATGGAATTTATAATCATGCTACTAGATAGCATTAACTAAATTCTAATCCCCAAAATAGCATTAACAAGTAACTACTTTCCTAAGAACTAAATATATATATATATACATTAATGGATGCTTGATATAACAATGGAAAATGATTCTAAGTTTAATCAAAACCTACTATTAAGGTGGAGAGTATTTCTATATGTCTGTTTGCAATTTAACCATATAGTAAAGCATGCTAAATGCTAGAATTTTCATGCCTTTCATGGTATACCTTTCTGTCTCATGCTCTGGTCTATCACAGACCAATTTGAAAAGTTATAGAAATAAACATTACAACGAGTAACTAATGTATTTTCAATATACTACCAATGAATTAGCTGAAACAGGAAAGGAGAAGGATTTTTCCTGAAAACAGACAATGCTTTGGACTAATTTGGCATTTTAATTTAATTCTAATGCATAAATGTCTTCTATATTCTAATTTCCTACAATACATCAAAACTTTAATTTAATCTATCAATTATTATTTTTTACTTTATGAAATATATGTCAACAAATTTTTAAATATTTATATAAATACAGTATTTACATATAGAAATCATATTAGACAATTAGCACTTCTGACAAGTGTAAAATAAATTATCAGAATATTATATATGTTAAATCAGTATTACATTTTAATTCATTAAGACAAGCAATTATTATTGCAAAATTTTATGGCTTTTTCAAAAAATGGATTTAGCATTTAATAAAACAATTTATTTATTACATATTGTAAATTACTATACTTTCATTATTAACAAGGAATGAAGAATATCAAAAACAATGGTTTCTCACGTTTTCATCACACCAAAAGACTCAGAACAGCAACAGAAAACATAAACCATGAATTTGGATATTCTTCATACCTTGTTAAAAGTTATTTATCCATTTACAAGAATATTGTCTTTCATGCATATAACCTACATTTAAAAAAAAAATTTTGAAAGGGATATGGATTATGTAATTGGGCAGGTAATTTGCCAATTTTGAATTGTAATTACATATTTGCATCTATAGAGCAATGACAGCTCCCATAGATGTATGGTATATGGTAGGATGGATTATGCAAAAGCTTTATTTTCATGTGTATAATTTTCAGAAAATTGCTAGAATAAAAGTAGAGTATCATATTTTCATGAACATAACCCATAGCAGCACAGACTCTACAGTTAATTGCTAAAATGAAAAAAATCTTTGTGAAGATAATGTACTAGCCACTGTGGTAACTTAGTTCACTTACTTACTGAATTAACACTGTAATGACCATACAAAAAATTTTTGAGGCAATTCTATCCTTTTTCTATATTTCACCAGATACTGACAATATACAACACGAAGATAAAACATAAATCTTCTTTAAAATGACTGAAAAGATATTGTTAAAAACACATGCGAAACACTTGACACCAACCTTTCTTCTTCAATGTGGCTAATGAAGTTATCTGAAGAACTCTATCCAACATGATGTTTCAGTAATACCAACTGAAATGCTCTTTAATGCTGTTCATAACATCTAACAGCTGTGTTCATGAATGATTGGCACCACACAGTGGCATAGCTAGGGGGTGTGGTCCTCACCGGGCCCCTGAAAAGTGATAGGCCCATGGGAGCCCCAAAATCACAGGGAAAAAAGACCTGAAAATTTTTTTATGGCAATCAGAACAAAGCAAAATTTGGCATTTGGCTGCTCAAGCTGCTAGGACCCCGATTACACAGGAAAACCAGCAACTCAACTCTAATCTAGTTATACATTATATAAACCACTACACAGAAATATTTTAGTCTGTTTACATAAACAAAACAAAATACCTAATGCATCATTCATAAAACAAAAGAAATATGCCTTCTTAACACCTGCAATTTTGCTGGATCCCATTTCAGACGTAGACCTTGAAAACGCTCCAGAAGAAATCGACAAAAAAAGAATTTACTCTTGAACGAAAATGGCTTCAAGACTTCGTTGCTGTATCTTTGGAACTTAAACTGATTTGTCAAGATGGACCAATGGAGCTTCTGAATTTTATTTATCGATACAAATTGATTGATTCAGTACTGAATATAGAAATCAGTCTCCGAATCTTCTTAACGATCAGAGTTAGTGTTGCGACTTGTGAGAGAAGCTTTTCCAAGCTGAAGCTAATTAAAAACTACCCGAGGTCGACAAACCTTGCTGTTTTATCCATTGAATGTGAAGTTACTGATTCTATCGATTTTGATTCTGTTATTTCTGATTTTGCTAGTCAGAAAGCTCGTAAAGTAAGTTTTAAAAATTTAAATGTATCCTAATATTATTTGTTTTACCTTGCACAAAATGGAATAAATAAATTCAAAAGCCAAAATTTACAAAAAAAAAAATTACTTGTTTTTGTTTGGACGTTCCCAATTACCATTACAGAACAAAAAGGACACTCCTGCCAAAAAACTTTTTTCAAGGGCCCACAAATCTGGTATCGCACCAGGCCTGGAAAACCCTAGCTATGCCGCAGGCACCACATTGAATATTTGTAAATTTGTTGAAATAAAAATAAAAAAACAAAAATGTTCTTAGTGTAAGCTCTAGTTACAACTACACAAATTATCTTATCAAGCACCACCTAATGGCAAGAAATGTAACTATTTTGGTACTAAAATTTTTATTACACACAAAAAAATCCCGCTTCTTTCTAAGCATTTCTGTGAAAACCACACCATCTTATTGTAAATAATTTGAGTTATTAATTTTTTAAAATTTCTGTGACGTTTGAATCATTGAAATCGCCCTGTATTTTATTAATAGTATTTTTAAGAGAAAATTAAATAGGATATAATTTTAATATCATAATTTTATCTTTTGGCAGTGAACTTCCTTATGTAGTAAAGAGTTGATGGATTTTAATGGTCAGATCATGCTGAAATTCTGTTTGTTTTGTTCATCAAAATATTATGTGAAGATTTATGTTAAAATAAAGTTACAAGACAATAGTAAGTTATTTAGCAAAATTTAATTTTGTATGAATGTTAATTTAAGTAGTATAAATAAATTTATATTATTGAAAAGCTGGAAAATTATTTAAAAAATCTAAGAACGAGTTGCATAACTTTCCAGGCTGATATGAGATTTTATTTAAAAAATAATTTTTATTTTTGTTTTGTTTGGTGTCACGACTTGGTGAATTTATAGACACTTGGCAAATTCATCTATTTAATCCATAATCTTTACAGTGATGCATTTCGGGCTTTCGCCCCTCTTCAGTCTGTTACGTAATATACATATGTTGTATCTGGTGAGCATCTGTCCGGCACCAACTGCACATCTTCCACTTACATTCCCCTCCCTCGAGAGAGGGGAAATGTAAGTGCATCTGTCCGGCACTTTCCGCACAACGTCTTGCATCATGTATCTTAACTGTCAAAATTTCTTGAAGAATGTATTATACAGGGTGTCCCAAAAGTTTCCATAAATACAAAGGTGGAATGTAACTTTATTCACAAAACATTAAAATGTCAGTAGTAAGATTTGTGCCAGTGGATTGATGAAGTAAGGCAACGGAACACATTGGTGATCTGCCAATGGGGTAACTTCTAGCAGGACTTCTATGTGGAAACTGGATTCCATTTAGGTGTTAGACACATGAAGAAAACCCAGAACTCTGCATGGTGGCCAGTCCATTGGTCAGACACGAACCAATGACCAACTATCAGTGCTCAATGGTTTTATTTATTTGGCCACTGGTGGGCTTGATTTGTGTCACTGTATGGAGACTTTTGGAACACCCTGTATATAGATGGAGGATAATTTATCAGCTTTAGGCTGTTTTATAATAACAATCAAAGCATAAAATTTGAATGGGAAAGAAGGAACGGTGAGTTATGCATATATGTGACTTTGGGAAAAAATGTGGGAAGATGAATATGTCTGTGGCACTCAAAGAATTTTACATGTTTTCTAAAGAAACTCTTAGTGATTTTAGACAAAGAAAAAGCTGTTTGATGAGTTTGTAATTGCAAATCAAAATTAGCAAATAATCTATACAATTACATAACTTATATATAATTTTAAAGTGCCTTTCAAACAGAGGTAACTTGAGAGTAATTTACATGAAAATATGGTAATTATTTTTAAGTTACGATTTTCAAAATTAAAAAAGTTTATAGTATATATAACTATACAATAAACTTTTTGATTTTTTTCTGAAAATTTTTGATTTTAAAGCAGTTCATATTAACACAATAGTTTTTTCATTTTTACAAATAATGTAATAATTTCTTTATAAACTATAGAATTAATTTTTCAATATTCTATCATTAATAAAATAAGTAATAGATTTCCATTAGACAAGACTACAAGACTATATAATTTTAAGATTAAATTATTCATTTGAAATTATATATATATATATATATATGTGTGTGTGTGTGTGTGTGTGTGTGTGTGTGTGTGTGTGTGTAAGATTCAAATAATTTTTTTAATAAAATATTTTAACTTTTGTATTCTATCTAATCTGTTTTACTGGTAATTTTATTTAATCTACAAATATCCTTAATTACAATTCTATATAATGATAAATTTATACTAGTAATTTCTTATTTACTGTAAGGCATGAATTAAATCTGATATCAGATAAAAAAAAAAGTTTAGTCACTATCATATAGAAATATCATTTAATTATCATTTAATTAGAATTAGTTATTTATTATTTATTTCTCAATACAATTTGAAAAATGTTATTAATATTTATTAAAACAAATTACATTTTGATTTTTGAATAATAATTAAAATAACACAATATAATTTGTTTATGCTTTTATTCGTGTTAAATTACTGGTTAATTTTTATTAAAAATTCTTGAAAAATTGTTTTATATAATTTCTTATATTTATTTTAAAGTACTTTTTATATGATTGACAAATATTAGGTAAAAATATGTTTAAAATATTTTTATCATTGTGATTATAGAATTAGACTTTTTTTTAACATAATATTTTAGCTATTTTTTAAATCTTAATTATCATTCTGCATTATATTTTATTAGCTAAGTATATATTTTAAAAAGTTAAAGTTTAAACTTCAATTTAAAATTTGGCCATTCCTGGTCACGTTATATGATTGTTACTGTGATAGAATTATACTTTATTAAATCAAAAATTAACTGTTGAATTTTAAATAATTGTAAGATTCAAGTATGAATTATATTTATTTGTTTCAAAAACTATAATCAGCAATTAGCAGTTCTGTTTTTGAACAATTAAAAAAAATAATTGCTTGTCTTTAATTAAAGTATAAAATTGGTACAAATTCAGTATAGAGTTCATAAAGTTTTTAAAAAATATTTTCAAAACTGTCATGCCAAGATATTCAGTAGGACTATGATATTATGAAACCATAATAAAATATGAATTAACAAAAAATATTTTTGATGTAAGAATAATAATGAAATTTTGGTAATAAAAATTAACTTTTCAAAAAATAAATCTAAATCATTTAGTAATAACATTTCCAATATATCATTATAATAAAATTATTGAATAAATTAAAAAACCAATTATTTGACATTTGAAATCTATTGTGACCAATATCTTGTTTAATTAATTTAATTTCAAAATATTGGAATATAATAAAACATGTTTCTTAAAACATTTCTCATAGCTTATAAGGTCACATTATCTTTAATTATCCTTGGCCTTATTCTCTAGAAATGAAAGGTAAGAAAACTGCATAAATAGATAAAATATTGCTTTTAACCCTTGAGACCCACACTTGATGTAGGGAACAGCCAAAAGTCAATCAGGTCATCAATGATGAATATGGTAGTTGAGTGATGACAGGAAGTGTTTTATAGGAAAGGAATTGCTACACAATAAAGCAGCAAGTGTCTCATTGCATTATCCTGATACAGCCCACCCTCTCCACCATTTGTTGTGCCATTTCCTCCAAACTGCATCTTGCACATAGAAATGACCAGTAATACTCTGTACAGGCAGTACTATGGAGGACATCAAATTAAATGTGATGGCTGAACTACTGAATATTCCAAAAAAAGTCTTCCAACAATGACAGGATCTATGGGGCAAGTATGTAATTGTGCAAAAAGATTCTACTTTGATGATGATCAGGTAAGTGTTTCAATTTGTTCCACAATTCTAGGAACTTTTTGCCTGTCTATTTATAGTTATAGTTATTTTTTAATATCAAACACTTTCTTTGTATAAAAAATTTTATATAATTCACTTAAAATTTTCAAATGTCAAAATTTAGAAAAAATATTATATATCAGTTTCTAAAATTACAGACTGTTGATAGAGTATTTTTTGTATTTAAAAAAATTATTAATACAGAATTTGATAATAATATATTATGAAAATAAAAAATAATTTCTTAGAAGCTTGGAATGCCCTTTAAAAGCAATTCCAACCCAAAGTGAAAAAACTATGAATGTCTTGTGAAATAAATTTATAAATCTGAATACTAGTCTTTCAGAACATCATCAATGATACAAAAATGTTCTCACAGTTAATATTTTTAAGCTAGTGTAAAACTAAAATATAACTGATAGACAGATGGATAAATCAATAGATTTAGCATTAATGTTGTTCTTATTATTGACCATGATGCCTCCGTTACAGCAAATAATTTAATAAACAATATGGTGAGAATATTCTCTAAAGCTAAAATAAAGAATATTTAAGCTCATTTCTGATTTCTGAATTCCATAATTATGAACTCGATTGGTTATGCAGCCCCAATTTGGAGTCTCACTAAATTTCAAAAATTGGAAATAATTCAAAACAAGTTTATATGCAGAATTTTTTTATTGGAATATAACACACCAGGTAGTGCTCTCAGATTGGAACTAAGCAGGTTTAAATTAAGTGCAACCTTAATAAAGAGATACATGAAATTTCTATTTAAACTAAGAGATGCTGGTAATCTTTCAACGTTATTATTATATCAGTTATACCAGAAATCAATGGTTAAAGAGCAAAGTAGAAATTGGGTATCACAAATCTTAAAAATATTAAATTGCTTCAGATATTCCATAAAAATATTTCTGGATCTACCTGAGATAAGTGAACAACTATGGCTGTCTGCCATTTTGTTGTTTGTAAATACTGTATATAGAATTATAACTCTCTCTTCTTTCCTTACTTCTTCTTCCTTCCGCTTTTAACCCTTCCCATCACCTGACAAAAATGGCATTTTTCGTGGGTCTGATTGGTGGTTCTAACAAAAGGGACCGGAGGGAGTCCTGCCCGAATCAACCGTGAATCACAAGGGTAAGGATAACAGACACTTTTTGGTTTGACACTGAGGAGAGAAGTCTGGCAAGAGTGACCCAGAGACAAGGTATGAGGCTTAGAACAAAAGAGAGAGAGAGGGCCAGTACAGACCATGTGGGGACTAGGACCCAAAAATAATTGAACCAGCCGTTCTGCAAAGGTCCGACGATTTGCCCCGGTACCCTTTTATGAGTGAATGTTTTTTATTTTTTTGGATGCTGATGGATTGGAGATTCACCGTCTGAAAGGTGCCCATTGTCGACATCACCTTAGGATCAGGACCCACAAATCTAAACTACTGGTAGATTCTTCATCTTCTATCCTTCTTTTTCCTTTTTAGTTTTTAAGTAGCAATACTATTAGTTTTAAGTTTTATTGTAATTTTTGTTTATCGGGATTGTATATAATTGTCAAACTCCTCGGAAATCTGAATGAGAGGAGACACGGTAAAAGACCTGTGTAATATCGTCTCCGTGACGGGCATTCTGTTCACTGTAAATTGTTTCAGTTAATAAAGCAACTTGTTTGTTATTTCTTTGTTTATTATTATGTGTTTACTTCATAACCTTTCACACAACAAAGCCAACAATTAATACAAAATGTTCTAGAAATCTCTCTATCACAGGACATAGAAGATATATATATATATATATAATAGAAAAAAAATCTGATTGGTATAATATAATTCTAGAGTATCCACTCAACAACAATTATGTTAACAAACCTGGCTTTCAATGTTAAAAGGTTTTTCATACAACTCAGATTAAATAAAGAATTAATACTAATCAATAATAAATTCATTGAGTTCGGAGATTGGAGAGGCAATATGCAGATGATACAAGTAGGACGCCACCCCCCAACGGCGACATGGGAGAGCTAACACAACGAATGGTACCAGTAACCTACAACCCCAGGTTGGCATCGTTATATAGAAGTATCGCGAAAAAACAACGAATACGCATAGCATACAGATGATGCCCGTCGATGTTTCAAATACTACGTAATGATAAGGATGAACCGGACAGAAGAAAACTACCAGGGGTGTACGCGGTCCCTTTAAAGAACCATAGATTTGATAGAAATTTAATGTACATCGGCGCCACGAAACGATCAGTAGAGATTAGATGGAAGGAACATCAGCAAGACATTGGGGCTAACAGAAAAAGCACCGCACTTGCAATTTACGCCTCGGACCCGGAAATATCTGCGGACTTCACGAATGCAAAACTCATCACCACCACTCGCCACACGGACCACCTCAGATGGTTGGAGCAAATGGAGATTTGTAAAGCCTTCGAGTACTCCCAACCAATCAATTCGAAGGACGAGATGAAGCTATCTTTAGCGTGGCAGGCTCTAATTCAAGACAACGGTTCGAAACAGTGAGGGCCAAATGAATAAAACAAGAGCCCTTAAAGAGAAGTCGCATCAAAAAAGTTACGATCAGACTGACGTTGGATGATTACGTCACGAAGATAAGCACGTGATCGTTGGATGAAAACTTTGGAATATTGGATAGCACGCGGTTTCCTTAGATTCGGAATTCGGACGATTCAAATTTTTATCCGTTGGGAAAATAGTATTCGATGGAACGGTCGAAAAAGAAAATTTCGCTTGAAGAAGGACCTAGTGAGGGTCCGAAAACGTTTGCATAACAACTTGGACTGCACCGGTTACAAGGTTTTTCGGGAGATTGGATTCATTGAGTTTTCCAAGAGTAACTGTCCAAGATGCCATAAATTAATGTCAAAATTCCACATGTTTTGTGGCTGCAAAGATGCAAACAAGTTAGCACAGAGTCTTGACCTGCATCTTTTATCTAAATGTACCAATGAAAGAGCCATGTACGTAGTATTCCATACAGCCAAGATTGACATAATGTATAGACTATATAAATATGCTCAAAAATTTATGTTGATGTAATAATTTTAATAACTAAACAATTTAACAGAAATTTAATTATATTGTACAAATGAAAAATGTATGGCAAAAAATGCTTTCATTTGTAACACAATTTAGTATCACTCTACACTGTATTTAATAAGTATAACCATAAACTGAAACAAACCATGTGATAGAGATGCTGGTCTAACTTGGGCTGATGATGCATATCTTAGTGATAGTAAGATTTGATTGTTACTAATATACATCCTTTGTAACTGGCTACTGCCATAATATGAATAAAAATTGATTGATTGATTGACTGATTATTGACCATGAACTAAGTTTCTTCTGCCATCTTAAAATAGTGAATAATAACACCCCTTCTGTTGTTAAATAATGATGCAGATCAACATGTTTTATGACTATGTTCAAACAACAACAAAATATTAACATTATTTTACTAACAACATATTCACGAATCCAGCCGCAATAAGACAATTAAAAATTATTTTAAAATATTAAAAAATGTTTATCACAATAATTATTTTTAAAACAATAATCTCCTTATTAATTCCAGTTTTTGAATACTAAAACCACTAATTTTTAAAAATAATTATCATGAATAAAACTACAATATATTCAAAATGAAATTTAAAGTTAATATTTCAGTTAAGAAAAGAATATATGATATAGAATTAATTGTGCTTTTCATTTTAGAGCAATTATTAGTTGTTTAGATATTTATTAAGCAAAACACTAGTCACAATAGATTTTATAGAATACATATAAAATACATATAACATATAAAACATTTAAATAATGTTTTTAAATTACCAAACTCAAAATTATTAATTTTATTTACATAAATGATATAGGCTTATAGTATTCTAGAGAATAAACTATTTTTCAGATTATTAAAGTTATTATTATTATATAATTTTTTAACTTTTTAATTTTTAAAATGCTATAATCTCTAGTATAATCTTATTGATGATAACAGATTTTAATTAAATTCAAATTTATCAACAAATATTAAGATATTATAGAATGATTAAAGTAGTAAATCTTAAAATCAGACATAGCTAACATATGAGAAGAAAAAATTTCTGATATAAAGTACAATCCTTACTTTTCTATTATTATAAAGACTCAGACTAATAATGTGTATTTAACAGATTTAGAACAGAATTCCAATTTAGCATTTGCTACTTATTTTTTAGTAAAATAACAACATTTATTTTCTAATGCAATACAATTAAATGTTTAAACATCAGCTAAATAGGAAAATGAGATCAGTAATAACTATTTTATTAATTTTCATTTCTTAATTTTGAGACTCAATCATTTTACTTTTTGTTACATTAAGCAATTTTCTTGACATGATAGAATGTAACAGAGTATCTTGTTATTGTTAATGTGTTGAGAGGACACAAAAGACAATGATACTGATGAATCAATTCATTTTTGTTATTGAAATATAATGTTATATATTTGTCTGTTGGTTCTCCAATAAACATCAACAAGCCTATCTTTGTCTAAAATGTGTTTGAAGCATATTTTAACCTAGTCAATAGAGATTAATAGCATCTGAGTCTTGTTTCTTCTTGATATGGAGAAAGTCTATTGTAGTAATAGATGTGGAAAGTTCTTATAGATAGACAATTTAATTAATTATTACTTCTTTATTTACACAAATATTCTCAAAAGTTCCAGAAAGATAACTGTATTTAAAGGAATCACACTGAGAAAGTATGGTTCTTCATGTGGAATTGATTTTATTTTTATTGTTAATATTAAATTAATTATAATATTAATTCACTTTAAATTTGAGATTACAATGACAATCCTGGACCAAGCAGTTTGGCAGAAAATTAGTTTTGCTTTCAATTTTTGGATGATAATGGAAAAACTGAGTTGTAGTTATAGTAAACATGAATAAACTTAAGAGGTGTTTTATGATGAGTATTTATTGTCCATTATAGTATCATACATTTAATATTTTTATACCTTGCCATTAACAAATGCAACCAATTGTTGGGACTTAAAAATAAAATTTTATTTTTAATATATCAGCTTCAACCATTATAAGTTAGGATGTCACAAATCATTGACTTAACCATATTCTGTAATTAGGATTATAAACTTTCATTGTACCACTTTAAACTGAACAGTTTGCCTTATTGTTTGATCATAAGAAATTAAAATTAACTATCAGACTAAAGCTTGGAAATCATCAAAGTATTAATTTAAAGTCAAGAATGAAACTATAAATTTAATTAAATATTTCATCTTTTTAATCTACTGCTGGTATCTCCACCTTGGTATGATGGTGGAGCTTGTATTTCTCAATGACACCGAAAGCTATGCCTGCAGTAGCTTCACTACTGGTAGGGTCTCCCAAGCCAGACAAGTGAAAGGATAGAGAACAGATGAAGAGAGATGCTGGCTTTCCAGGTTGGGGGTTATGCATGGGGGTACAATCCTACCCAACCATGTAAAACACTATGGTTACGAAATATTCACGAGTTCAAGCTGGACATCTTTTAAAGGGAATTGACAATTGAACTGGAAAAATGGACTGTAATTAGGAATATGGAATGTAAAAAGAAGTACAGAACATGCAGCATTCTGCCATGTTGTTTGCTTTGTCTCCTCTGCCAACTCCTTTATTCCATTGTTCTATCCAGTTTTTGTAAACTTGTCCAGACTGACTCTTTTGTTGTATGATGTTGAGATAGACTCCTGCTGAGAAAGACTGGTTTGGAGAGTATGACAAAGGTAACCTGGAGAAGATTGGTAAAGTAATTTTTTTTTTTCACTTTTCGCTGAGACACGGACCAGAGAAAAAGTGAAAGGAGCTCAAGGAAGAAGACATTGAGGGTGTTTTGAGGACAACCCCAACAATCTGCTGAAGGGAGAACAAATGGAAATCGGCCTGTTGAATGAGTCCAAATGAACAGGTCTGGCAAGGAACATTCTGAAAGATGACATAGGCTGGAGCTAAATGTTTTACACCCCTGCTGGCAAGAAGTTTGTTTTTGTATCTTCTGAATTTTGTAATTATAATACAGTCAAACCTGTTTTTATGCGGGGGATAGGGACCGCATTAAAAAAAACGCATAAAAGAAATCTCACGAAACTTCACGAATGGCTGTAAATAATAGTTTTCGCGACACAATTAAAAAATATTTTTTTATGCGGTCAACAGGGACCGCATAAAAAAAGTCTCACATAGAAAATAACTCAAAACCGTACGAAATAGAATTTATTGACAACAGATGTCAGCACTTGACTGCATCGTCTGGTCTATCGTCTGTTTTACATATTTTTGTCCAGGTGGTGTTTTGTTGACTTAAAAAGTAAATTATTTCATTTTTCGCATATTCATGCAATAATATTACTATAATAAGTGCATTTATGCTATAATAAGTTTATTTAGCTATAATAAGTCAACGTAAGACATGACGAATTGCACGAGACTAGTCGCCAACTATACCGCACAAATTAAAAATTCACATTAAAAAAAATCGCACAAATAAAAATCGCACATAAAAAGAGCGCATAAAAACAGGTTTGACTGTATTTGTTTTGTTGTGCATATATCGTTGTTAGCTACTAGGATTAGGTCTACAGTAAATTTATTGTACCTAGTTTTAAGTGTGTAGTGTCTTGGAATTACCAAGAGATCCAGACTTAGTGTTGATAAGGATACTAAAGGCCGCAAAAAAAAATATATCACACGATAAGCAATTCTAAACAACCACTTTATGATACTGAAGTTTATGTACAATGCAGATGTAATCTTCCTTCCATTGGCACTAGCATAACACTAACTAGGAGCTTAACACCCTATAACTCTAATATACTAATTACTATGAATAACAATGATACTTAAACTAACAAAAATATTTGCAATATTTACAGTGACGATTGCTTGTTGGTATCCATTAATACACACATATCGTTACTAGTGGATCGCAGTACAAATTGATACCCAACAATTAATAAAGAAAACACCAAATTAACCTCAGAAACAGGTTATTTCCTTAACCTTTTTCAACATCCACAAAGGTCTCTGGACTTGATGATCAATGGTTCCCCAATGCACGTGGATTATCTTCTCAAACTAAAAGTCTGATATATTGTCCTATCTTCCAAGTTGTAGACAGTGACCTTTCTCGCTGTCGTCCGTTTGGTCCAGGGCTCAAGTGTCTTCACCAAGCGTAGTCCAGAGGAAAAAAAGGCATTCTGCATGTGTCGTGCACATGTTTTTATGTTTGCTGCCATCCGGGACCTCCAGCCTTAGTCACATTGTGTCATGACAACCAATCTCAAACAAGCAGGCAGCAGCTGCCGAAGGAGGCATGTGACAAATGAAAAATTTACAAATAACTTAGTAACATGACAAAAGGTAGAAAACCCAATACAAACGACTACAAAATACCTAATATATATACAAAGGCTGGGAAACAATAGTGATGGAGCACTACAAGTGTACATGACGGTGTCTGTGCTTTTTGTAAAGCCGAGTATTGTCTCACTGAAAGTGGTTGAAAGCTTGGGTCTCATGAAAGCCTTTATACACTTTGGCATATTAAACCACTGTTATTTTTTTTTTTGTTAACGTAAATTTTTGACAAGACTATGTCTTGTTTATAAAATTGTACTGCCTGCTGTGTTACCAGCTTAGAGGTATGAAGGAGTACATGTCAGGAGTTGAAATTTAGCACAGATTATTAAGTGCCCAAATCAAGTGCGCATAAAAAAAACCAGACCTGTAGGTACTCGGGGGACCGAGAACCAAGTCAAAATAAAATACAAAATGGCGACACTCTCTACAAACAGGCAGTAGTGCGAGATTTGTGCATGCGTTGCTGGTTGGGAAGTTGGAAATACGAATATTGTGAAATCGAATTTTGACAAACGAATCTTTGAAAAAACCCATTTACTTGTCCTGTGTTATTTCCAACATATCTCTGGTCGCCACATGCTGACCTTGACCAATTGACTCGCAGTATCTCATTTCAGCATTGGAATGTTTTTGAAAGTAGATGGCGCTAGTCATTTTAATTTTATAATAAAACTAACTTTCGAAATATAATTTGTTTTCTTTTTACATTTATTAATATATATATATATTGTTTGTGCAAAATAAACAAATAATTGTTGCTATCATATTGTCTGAAATTATTTTTTAAAAAATGAGAAATTTTTGTTAGGAATGACAAAAATTCATCCCGCAGCAACATGCAACAGAGAGAAATTTCAAAATTGGATAGATTAATTTCAATGAAAATGCATCATGGATGGCCTCATGGTCATGGCCATGACCATGCCATGACTGGTTTTGAGCATGAATGATCATGCTCAAAACCAGTGATACCAAAGAAGATTGGAGAATGAGACCCGCATTGAGTGTCAAAGTGATCCCACTTAGTAGTGAGTCTCCGAGACATAGTCTTGTCCCAAATACAGCTTTGCTGTTGTATTTGTTATGTCACTTTTTGTTTTCAAGGTCCCAACAAAACACTCAAACTTTGAATTCTCACAAGTGAAAACACTTAAGGAGGTAATTGGAGAACTACAAAGATATAAGAGGGACATTACAGCTATCCAGTAAACATAATGGACTGGGGAAATAAGCACTTCAAAGAACATGATGATCCTATATGGAGAGAGAGCAAAAAACAGAAATTAGGCATAGGATTAACTGTAGCAAAACACGCATGGGACTTGATCCTAACATTTGAATGCACATCTGAGGATATCTAAGCTCAGAATGAGGGACAGATGATTCAACATCACAATGGTCAATGCTCAAGCACCTATTGAAGTTAGCAAATCAGAAGCCAAAGATGAAATCTTTGAAAAATTTTGCAAGTCCATGGTACACTTTCCCTTTATGTCATCCTGGTGCTCAGCTAGGCAGCTAGCAAGTATTCATGTTGTGGCTCCAATGTATTTTGTGTTCATTCCCTAATGCATTTAGAGGGAAAGTTATGTTGCCAGAATATATGGATAGGGGTTGGAGATACAGTAATGATGGTTGAACTACTGACACCTCCCTCTTGTTATGTAGTGTTGTGCTTGGAAATAGAGATTCCCTGACCATGTTATGCACATGAGTGAACCCAGCATATGAAAAACCAGCTGTGCATACTGCAAAACTGATGGTGTTTAACTCAATATTTACAAGCACTCATGTTGATGAGAATAAGATCAATCTTCTAATGAGGGCAGCAATAGCAGCGTCAATGTACCACAAAGGTTGGAAAGCATCTGCCAGGATAATATGAGGCACTTTATTAAACTATTCTTGGTTTTCTACAAATTTGTTTGTTTAGTTATGGCATTGCAACACTTGGGCAATCTGCCTGGAGGGATGCCTTCTGAGAGGTCTTTTTAAGAGTAACTGGCCCCTATTCAGGCATTACAGATGTGGAGAAAACCTGGAAAACTCCATGTGGCTAGCCTGTCCTGGTGAGGCACAAACCCATGACTGAACTCCCAGTGTTCAGGTAACAGAACTACTTGGCCACTGGTGGGCCAAGAATAGTAGCTCTTCAGGCAATCTATATATGCACAAATCCAAGAATGTTATTGCTGCATCAACCTCCTTTTTCTAAGAGAAGATAATAGAGGGGTATATACTGGGACACTTGTTGTTTTAAGGTAAGAAATGTCTTACCTTAGAAATGTCCCAAGCTATGAGATTATCATCAACATAACATAAATACAACAGTGGGTAGTGGATGGCAAACTGGGAATTGAATGTTCTGTGTTCAATTTCTCTCATGATCAGTTCTGCTAGAACAGCAGATAAAAGGGAACCCATGGGGACTACCTGTTTCTGTAAATAAGTTTTCCCATTGAAACAAAAGTAGCTGTGCTCCATGATGAAGATCAGTACGTCACATATATCCAGTATCTGTTGAGCACTAAAGCCTTATCCAGGAGTAGAAGAATTGACAAGCATTGCTTCAAAAGTGGACACTGAAGTGTATAATGATACTACATCCAGTTTGTAGAAGCTGTATGTGCTGGTTCATACTGTACCAATGTCCAAAGTGATGGTGGATTTAGCAACTAAGGATAAGGGAGTAATATAGGGCAGAGAAACTTAGCTAGCACCTTTTCTAAAAATTAGGTAGGATGAAACCTCTTATTTACAAGTGATTGCAATGGCCAGCATTGCACGCCTTATGTGTTTTTGGCTCAAAGAACATCCTGGGACATGCAACACCGGAGGAGGGTCAAGACACCCAGTTAGGACCAATATCATACCTGATAGGGTTATTATTCTCCTCATTTTCTATAGGATTGTTGGTGTAGGGTCTTCACTTATCACAATCCTCGGTGATAAGTGAATACTAATAAAAACAAACCATCAGCTTTATTATATTTTAAAGAATCTGAAATTGTTTCTAATTATATTTTATTGTATTTAGTATATAAAAATTTAATAAAAATCTGTTATCTCAATTAAACATGCTTCTTTTTAAATATGATTAATTATATTTAAAAATGTAGCATAATTACTAATATGACATCAATTTTAATATTGATCTTTAAGCCATAGTCTACTCTAAAATCATTCCTCAGAGAGTAATGAAATTATGATAAATAAAAGAGAAAATATTAACAATAAAAATCATTTATTTTTTTAAACATTTTTAAATTTTACAGTTTAATGTAATATTTAAATTTAAAGTATTATTTGTTGATGTTTAAAGTTCAACAAACAATACTTTAAAGAGTTCAATCTATTAATTATTGTCAAATATTAAGTACAGTTGAGACAAAGTATAGAGTTAAAAACATTTAAAGAAACATATTTAAAAATATTAGAGCTTAAAATGTCTGATAATTTATTTCCAAAAATATACACTACAGCTTGATTCTTATATAATAATAATAAACTTTAATTTCTGAACTTATTTTCTTTAATTGAGGCAGAGCATTAGTAAAACCTCTTCTATGAAGATAGAATTGAGTTTATTTTTGAAAGTTTGATTGGTCAATTTTGATTAAAATTTGTCATTTTACATAAAATGAGAAATTAATGAGAAATTTTACATAAAATGAGGAAATTAAAAATGTAATAAAAATTGGAAGGTCCATGATTCCATTTTCAAGATACAAGGTTGCAAGCATGAGCAATGGACACTTTATAAAAATTCTTTTTTAAAAAATGTCCATGCAGCAACACTGTAGATAGCTCCAAAACATTATTATTGATTTGCTAGTGCTTCGACTCAATTCTTTGTTCATGTTCAGACATAAAACAAACTGTCTTGTAGTTAAATTGTTAATATTTGTCAATATCTAATAATTTATATATGTTAATTAAAAATTATATAATACATTAACAGAAGTTCATCAGAAGCAACAAAAGCAGACTTTATCTTATTTGCTTTGGCAAATTTTCAAAATAGGTAAAAGCTTTTATAAATAGAAAGTAACATACATATATAATTTATACATATGTTAATTTTTGTTTATACCAAAACAATATATCAAATTAACT
Source organism: Centruroides vittatus (assembly GCF_030686945.1). NCBI lineage: Eukaryota > Metazoa > Arthropoda > Arachnida > Scorpiones > Buthidae > Centruroides > Centruroides vittatus. The sequence goes on along the minus strand of NW_027122286.1, from coordinate 4,059,498 downwards.
GAAATTAAATATTTAATGAAATTAATAGAAAACTGTACAGAAAGTATTATTTTATTTATCAACATTAAAAATTTTGATTTACAATACGTGTTTAATTTTATACATACCGCCAGACTATTTGCTCCTGGTAAAATGCCAAATTTAGTTGCTTTCCAATTCTCTAAAATTAGCAAACCACCATAGATCTTTCCAACTGTCATAGCTCCTGTTCTTAATTCTGTTTGAAAAAAACTGAGTATGTATAAACAATTAACTAATTCACAAAACATTGCTACATTCAGGTAACCAATACTGTTTAATATGAAATGTTCTCAATCTAATTTATGCTAATATTAAAAAACTGCCCAAGAACTCATCATTCAAATATTTATTTGGTTAACATTCTTCTGACGTTGAGTGCATTTCACTAATAAGTAATACAGATTTTCCTGTGCCCAGTAACACACATTAGTGGAGTTTACCTCACTGCAAACAAAAATGATGCTTCATCCTTGAAGAATGTTTTACCTGGAAATGGTTGGGTCCATAAATAATTCTGCAAAATTTATCCTTGTCTTGTAGTCTTCAGGAAGAAGTTCTTTATGATATTGGAAGTTGTAAAGATAAGAGAACCTCTTGAGAATCGTATACATAAAGATTGACCCAATTCTTCCTCCAGAGCCACACTGCAAATGGAAGTAGTTAGGTTCCTGTGAATATGGTCAATACAACTACTGGGCCTCCTAGGTCTTGGTGTATCATCCAAGTCAATTTGTGTGTCAAAATTTAGCTACCATTCTTTTTAAGATTGTAGTATGTTGGGGATAGGACTGATTGAAAAGGAATACATGGATCATGTCACCACATATCTTGTGTTTAGCAACATCACCAAATGATCACCTAAATAATTAGACTATAATTCTGCTAATATACAATACAAATTAGCAATACAAAAAGAGAACAATTTCTCTGTTATGGGGGAATAATACAAGTGGTTCGAAGGATTACAAATTAGCAAATCTAAAGTACAAAGATACAAGGATAAGTCATAAACACTATAAACAACGATTTTATGATTGCATACATAATGTTTCATCTATAATTACAAAGACAATGAATACAATAACAATCATTAATTTTGATGTTTCAAATAGTACTTTTCGGAGATTTTAACAAAATAATTATATATTTTGTAAAGATTCGTTTTACTGAGATTATTTAAATTAAATTGGAAGTCGAGTAATGAATTATAATTGCATATTTGAGGTATTTTATAATAGTCAGGCAAGCTATGAACTTCTTGACAATTGTGAATTAGATGATATAATGAAAATTCTTCAGAATTACATAACGGGCAATAAGATCTTGCTAAATCAATATAAATATTATTAATAAAAAGAGTATATTTATTTAAACGGAGTTGAATTATTAATCGTTTTACATTTAAACTAACTAGTTGTGACATATAAGGTTGTGAAGACGGAATTTGTAATAAATCAATATACCATGGGTGATAAATACTTTGGTATAGTGAATTTTGATCCTTGTTTATTGCCTGGGAAATTGCGGAGTTTATTAAAAGTGAATATCCAAATTTCCAATCATTAATGTTATCTTTAAATAATGACTTCGATACACCAAAACTATTTAGGATTTGGCTTAATTTGTAATGCCATAGATGCTTAAATTTCTGATTTTTACTTTGATTAATATTTTGTTGGTGTAAATATATTATAGTATTATCATTTTTAAATTTGATTCTGTAGTAAAATTTTATTAAACGTTTCAGTAAGAATGGGAAGAACCAGATTCGGTTTACTTCATGCCGCAAAGCATATCCTGGATAATTCTGCTAATATTAATAATTAATACTAAGCAATTTGCTACTAGAGATAGACCTTAGGTGTCATCTCTTAACTAAATTAATAATTATAATTTTAATAATTTATTAAATAATTTAGAACCACCTGGAAGAAAAGAACTGACCCAGGAAGGGACTTGAACTCACAGCCTCCACTTGCCGTGTGGTGTACTTGCCAGTTGCACCAGCTGGACCCCAAATAAGCCTTCGCTTCCAGATGTATTTAAATTTTGATTAACTGCATAAGGTTATTCAATAAATTATTAAAACTATAATTATTAATTTAGATAAGAGATGGCACTTAATGTCTACCTATAGTAGCAAATTGCTTAGTATTAATTATTAAAATTAGCAGAATTATAACCCAATTATTTAGGCAATTGTTTGGCAATGTTTCTACATACATCACAAGTTTTGCAATGTTTGATATACTTATTCCTTGTGTTGTATTCCTGAAGGTAAGGTTGTAATATTTTGCTTTTCTCAGCTTTTGTATATCTCATTCTGTCACACACTGTTTGCACTCTGCTAAACCAACTTTAAATACTTGTCTGGAGTAACAGAATATTATCATTGCAGACAGTAATTTGCATCATTGCTGTAACAATGGATACTTGAGATGTACTGATTATTGAAAATCAACATCAATGACTTTTGAAAGCACAATTGCAGCCATACAATCTGCAAACCTATTACAAATGGGAAGTACTGTACATGAGATCACCTATCAGATTAATGTCATCACATACACCCTAGGTGCACCTAATGATATGAAGAATGCCATCCAGCAAAGTACTGATGTCATCAATGCTTTGCTGGATAGGATTCTTGTTTCATCTGGAGCTCCTATGGTGCATAATTTTTCAAAAACCCAGTATATTACATATGAGGTTGCCAAATTAGGGATAAACAAATGTCAGGATTTATTGGATGTGGGGTGAATGGAAGTGAGGCAGACACCTGCAGTTACATTCGTTTATTAATACATCCGTTTTATTAATTCTGAGTCTTACATCTAATGGAGTGACTTGTCAGAAATTGGTGCTGGTCTGTTGGAGAGTCAATAGCCCCAGGGTGATCAGTGTGGAACAGTGAGGATAGGGATGAAAGTCTGTATGCATAGAACACTGAAGGCAAATCAGGAAGACAATGTGACCAAGGAAGCAATGAGCAGAAGCAACAGTTATGGCTAACACAGTGAGACAGAGACAAATCCTCATTTGCCCTTGAGATTGGTGTTTTTAAAGAATTCTCCCCTGATCTCTCAGTTTTTGATTGGTCGGTTTCTTGTCTCCAAGTAGATAACAAACCATTTTGGGCCACACAGGGTCAAATTTGACATCATGTTTTTGTTCGATTGAGAAATTAATTGAACTATGAAACTCCTGCTTGTATTTACTAATTGTTTACGACCGAATTCTTATAGGTCTGAAACATAATCTCCGCACTAAATCTCCTTTTTAAAGTTTATTTTTTTTCCCCTCTCTCAACTAAAAATTTTTATTCTTTCCCATTTTTATTTAGTTTTTCTTTCAGTTTTACAAGCATTAGAACCAAAGCTCAATCCCCTGATTTGACACATTTATGAAATTTTTAACATGTGAGCTTGAGTATTGTTTGAGCCTCACATACAACATCAATTTAATAAAATCTGTACATTGTAAGATTGTTATTAACATAGCTTTTTAAAATACATTTAAAATTTAATAAACAACTCTTCAATAAGAAGTTACAAGTGTTTAAATTGTTAAAATTGAATCTATAATATTGATATTATTGTGGGGAATATTTTGATAAAATTTCTTAAAGTGTCTGCAAAATTTCCCCAAATTAAGGATAATTGATTCTGCTCTAGGTTGTACTCAGTGTTATGAATGGTTTAGAGTCAAAAGTGGTTGTCAACCAGTTGAAGATGACTCTTGACCAGGAAAATCTTTGACCTCAACTGATGACACTCACGTTCAGAGAATCAAGGATCTGGTGAGTGCAAATCATTGTCTGACTGTCAAAGAACTTGCAGAAGAGGTAGAGATCTCAATAGAGTGAAGGCGTGACATTTTAAAGGAAAAATTAAACATGCATCGAGTTGCATCAAAATTTGTTCCTCATTTGATGATCAAAGCGCAGAAGGAAAATAGAATGGACCTTTGCCTGGAATTCCCTCAACAAGCCAATGATGAAGAAACATGCAAAGAATTATAACGGGTGACAAGTGTTGAGTTTACGGCTATGACATTGAGATAAAAGTTCAATCATCACAGTGGGTTGGCAAGGGATCTCCATGGCCAAAAAAGCATGACAGTCTTTGATCTAATGTCAAAGTAATGCTCACTGTTTTTTCAATTTCAATGGAGTTGTGCACTTTGAATTTTTGCCTCAAGGTCAAACAGTCAACTGTCAGTACCATGTTTTGAAACAGTTGCATGAAAAAATTTGCAAAAAGAGACCAAACTTGTGGCGGCGAGACAACTCATGGTTCCTTCACTCTCACAATGTTCCTACTCACTCAGCTTTGTCAATTTGTCAGTTTTGTGCCTAAAATTAAATGACTGTCCTACCCTAGCCTCTCTACTCACCAGACTTGGCCCCTTGCAATTTTTTTTTATTTCCAAAATTAAAAATCAGTGCTGAGAGGATGCTGTTTTGACAACTGATGACATTAAAATAAATTTGTCACAAGCATTAAGGGACATTCTGAAAGAAGCTTACCAGGACTGTTTTGCAAAGTGGAAACACCACTGGGATAAGTGTGTGAATAGGGGAGAGGAGTAATTTGAAGGAGACAAGGACCAACAATTCATAACTTGAAGAACAAAAATTAAAAAATAAACAATCACTCACCACACCAGGATATAGTTAATCATGTACTCTGAACCAATTACGGTGTGTAGATAACAAAAAAACAAACAAAAATGAATGTTTTGAACTCCTTTCGAGACTTTCATCAGGTTTTAATGATTCCTCAATGATACATTCAATGATACAAATGATACAAAATGATACTCAATGATACAAATTCTAGCACATAATGAACAAATAAACTTTAATATTCAAATGTTTTCGACTGTCTTTCAGAGGCCCTCATCAGGAAAGAAAGCACAAAACAGAAAAAACATTTCTGTCGTTTGAAAAGTTTTAGCTTTCGAACATAGCTGTGTTCCAATTTTTTAAACATTCAAACGATGTTCAAAACAAAGATCATTATGTATTACAACATATAAATAAATTATTTTTTAAATAAAGCTATAAATAAATTATTAATAATATAATATATGGTGTTGTAAAAGTTAGCCCGATACTTTAACGTATAAAGGATGTTCGATAAGGAAATTGTTTTCTTTACATTGCATAAAGATAAATGCTAAAAGATAGAACTGTTTTTTCTGTTTTGTGCATTTTTTCCTGACGAGGTCCTCTGAAAGATGGCCAAGAACGTTTGAACATTAAAGTTTATTTGTTCATTATGTGCTGGAATTCGCATTTAGGTGTTAAGTTGTTTGTTTAGATTCCTTGATGGTTCTTCATATTGGAATAAAATTTGAATATAAGTTTGAAAAAATTAAAGCCATGTCGTGCCTGCGCAAAGAGTCACCCTACTGGGACTCAACAAATGGCTAAACCGTGTTGTCAATCGACTCTTTCCAGGCCACTGACAAAACCATTTCTTCTTTATAATTTATGCACGTAGATGTAAAACTGGATTTAAAAATGTGCACAGTCTCCAACCATCTGAGGTGTTCTGTGGGAGGGTAGCAAGGATGAGCTTGGCCCAGTACTTACTTATGCAACAGATCCAGACATTGTAGCAAACTTTAACCAAGCCAAGCTCATTCTTGCTACCCTCCCATGGAATACCTCAGATGGTTGGAGGCTGTGCACATTTTTAAATCCAGTTTTACATCTACGTGCATAAATTATAAAGAAGAAATGGTGTTGTCAGTGGCCTGGAAAGAGTCGATTGACAACACGGTTTATCCATTTGTTGAGTCCCAGTAGGGCGACTCTATTCGCAGGCATGATCTGGCTTTAATTTTTTTAAACTTATATTCGAACTCTTGTTCAAATTTTATTCCAATAAGAAGAACCATCAGGGAATCATTAAAAAACCTGATGAAGGACTCTGAAGGAGTTTGAAAACGTTTATTTTTGTTATCTAAACACTGTAATTGGTTCAAAGAACATGATTAAAATTAAAAAAATAAAATTTGGTTATTTTTTGAACAGACCTCATATTATAAGTCTTTATAAAGACTGTGTTCTGGGCTTTGTTAAGCCCAAGAACATATGCTTAGCAAATATCTATGTATTGATAATCCATGCATTTTTTTAAAACTTTTTGTATGTGCTAGTGCCAACAATTAATAAAGTTATCTTGCTGAACATATCCTCTTGTCTTGTACTCAGGAAGGTGAATTAATGTGATTAATGTATTTGTGTTATCATAAGTTATAATTGACCAATAAAATTTAATTTAATCTTTTCATTTATGTACATGTTACGGCCAAAGCTTGAAATGGCCAAAGTCGCTGTAAATTGACTGGCCAATGTCCAATCTTTTCTTGATTTGGGATTTGGCTGTTTGTGGAATGGCATGGGATGATCAGCTAAAGTCAGAAGAAAAAGTCATGAGCAGATTTTGGTGGGTTTGTGTAATTTCATACATTATATTGATTATTAATTATAAATTATCAAATTCAATTATGTGTTACACTTATCAATCATAGTAAATTATCAATCTCTACCATCACTTGTTACAACAAAATGAACTTTTATGACATTTCAAAGTACACATCATTTGTTATTTTCACATTTGTAGCTATTTGTTGCACACTTAGTAGTGCAAATATATCGAGTGTAGCCTTGGCTGCCTGTCAGATTGGAGAGATGCAAGTTTGTAGTAGCTTTTCTTCAGTGCCACGGATTCCAGTATGAGCAGTTTCTTGTATAGAATGGAATACAGTTGTGTGAGGCTCCAGAAGTGAACCGGAACCATATTCATAAATAAATTTTGTGTTTTTTCTTGAAAAAAAAAAAGGAGAAAAGGGGAAAGTTTTTTATTTTGTAAAACCAATAAGAGAAGAAAGATAAAAATTTATCCATAAAAAAGCATATTTAAAAGTAATTCTTAGAAAAATGAACTTCTCAAATTAAAACAATAAAATGATGTAAGTCCCAAGATCGACCATCTTCGATTGGGATTGTATGGATAAGTGACGTTGACTCATCCTGCAATCTACGTTCCAATCTTGTTACACTAGTTAACAAGTGAAGACCAATTAGAAAGTGGAAGTGAGGAGGATTGACCAATCAAAATGATTGATCTGGCACCCAAAAAAGATTATAAAAATAATCAATTGAAGGACACGGTGAGCATCTTCACCGGATTTTCATGCTTTGTGGTATCCTCTGTAGTGAAAATATTCTCCGTTTCTCCAACGTTTAAACGATACATATCTCTTGACACAAACTATTACATGACTGCACCCCAGGGCCGTCCAGTTTTCAAACTGACCAACTGTTCAACCATCCAACTGCCCAGCCACTCCACCGTCATCCAGATATTCACATCATCCTGTTCTCAGAGAGAAGATACTATTATTATAAGCATAATTTATACAATAAATCGGGAAAATTGTTTTGTAACTGGAAAGAGTTGTCTTTGTCATCAACACTCCTACATACGCTTTAGAACTGCTCGAACATCCTGCTGTTACGCACGGTTTGGAAGTGTGATTTTGTTTCCAGTCTGATGGTGTTCTCAAACAACTGTTACAACAGTTGTTTGAGAACACTATCACACTGGAAACAAAAGATTTGCCACTGGATAGTCTTGCATCAGCACATTGAATTTTGGCCAGGGATTACTTGCCCCTTCATGAAATGGCTGGCCAAAGTATCATACATACTGGTCATTTCAAGTACATTGGACCTTCACCAAAGTGCAAAATGGCCAGCCAATTCAGGAACTGGCCAAACTTCTGGCTTTGGCCATAACATATACATGTGCCTGGTCTTCCTTAAATGGAAGTTTTGACAAGACTGTCTTGTTTAAAATCATACTGCCGACTGGGTAACCAGCTTAGAGGTATGAAGGAGTACATGTCAGGAGTTGAAATTCAGCACAGATTATTAAGTGCCCAAATCATGTGCGCATACAAAAACCAGACCTGTAGGTACTCGGGGAACCGAGAACCAAGTCAAAATAAAATACAAAATGGCGACACTCTCTACAAACAGGCAGTAATGTAAGATTTGTGCATGTGTTGCTGGTTGGAAAGTTGGAAATGCAAACATTGCAAAATCAAATTTTGACAAACGAATCTTTGAAAAAACCCATTTACCTGTCCTGTGTTATTCCCGACATATCTCTGGTCGCCACATGCTGACCTTGACCAATTGACTCGCAGTATCTCGTTTCAGCATTGGAATGTTTTTGAAAGTAGATGGCGCGAGTTGTTTTAATTTTATGATAAAACTAACTTCCGAAATATAATTTGTTTTCTTTTTACATTTATTAATATATATTGTTTGTGCAAAATAAAAATAAAAAATAATTTCAGAGAATACAATGGCCAGGATTAATTTTTTCAAAAATGGGAAAATTTTCGTTAGGCATCAACAGAAATTCAACCTGGGGCGACACACAATGGAGAGAAATTTTGAAATTGGATAGGTTAATTTCACTGCAAATGCATTGTGGACAGCCTCGTGGTTGTGGCCGAGACTGGCAAAGTTTGAACGATTGTGCTCAAAACCAGCAATACCAAAGAAGATTAGAGAATGAGAATGAGACCTGCCTTGAGCGTCAAAGTGATTCTGCTTAGTAGTGAGTCTCCGAGGCATAGTCTTGTCCCAAATATGGCTTTGCCATTTTACTTTTTTTTTCTTATGTTAAACCTGCATATGCAGATGTTTATGATTCTTACAATATCCAATTGTTTAAAACCTGTAAGGACAGAAGAAAAACTCAACAAAAATATAAAGTCAATTGATATAAGTATTTTGTGTTCAGTAACATTTATTTTTTGTTTTCTTATGTAATTTTTTACAATAGGCCTAATAGTGTTTACACAAGTCCTTTAACTTTGATTCAGCAATCAGGAAATTTCCATAATTTGACATTTTAAGTTCATCATACCAGATTAAGAGGGATTTCATTTTAATCATTTATTATAAATATTACAATTTAATTTTTTTTTTGATGTTATTTATACAGTATATGTGTCAGGTAATATCACAATGGTATTGCTATAAACTGAATATAAAACATAATAAAACAAATGATAAAGAAATTTCAATTAGTTTATACCTAAAAATTCTACTCCTAATTAATACCTCCATCAAAAAATAGATAATATAACATACAAAGATATTGAAGCACTGATAATTTTATAAAAAATCCTAGTTTAACCTTTAATGACAACTGCATTAACATACTCTTGCAAAAATTATCTGTGATAGAAGTGATGCTCATATATTAAATATAAATAAATAATGTACAAAATATTATTTTATTTATTTACTTTTTGTTTTATTTTATCTATTAAATAGCTTCATAATATAATAGTAAGTTGCCAAATATAAAATCTATTTTAAATATCACCTGGTACACTACATGACTATTCTTCCTACACCATCAAAGACCTAATACATCATCTTTCTTCTGCCATTTTCATCACACCGAACATTCACACCCAGACCACAGTATACATGATCATCACATACAACAGAAGACTAGTCGCTCTAAACAATGAAATTTTCAGGAACAATAATTTTCGGTTAACTTTCTAAAGAAGTTCCTCGATTTTCACCCTCTTCCAGAACACTAAAAACTGTCCAGACATGCACCTCCAACCAGGCATATACACTATCCCAGTTATAGATCACAGAACCAACTGCCACTTGAAATATACAGGTAATACAACATGCCCCTTTAAACACCTGCCTCAAGGAGTATTGGAATTCCATCCTGAAAGGATCAGCCAACACCACTCTAACCACCTTTGCCTCTGACCCCAACATAGATGTGCATTCCTTATATATAGCTTCACCCAGAAACAACATGTCAGATATTTAGAACAGGTATTTAGATATTTAGAAGTTTACAACACCACCTGAAAAAATACTTCCATTAAATTTCACAATGTAAGTTCTTGCATGGAAAATGTTCTATGAAATGTAAACTTTCTATCCTCTCCCACTCCCTCCCCTCTTGACACTTGTATGGCAATCCCCCATTGTTTTAACAGGTGCAGGTCATTTAACCTGAGGATGCCCATTTAACACAAGTGAAAACATTAGCTCTGCTACTTTTTCTGCTGGTCTTTGGTTTTGGTTGCTGCTTTTATCAAGTTTACCCAGTTGTGAGTGGTTTTATTTATTTTAAAGTTTAATGAAAGAAATTACCTTCATTTGTTGGCACTAATTTATTAATTATCTTCTCTCCTTGCAATGGCCAAAGTTTCTTTAATGATTCCTTCAATTCTTTATCTGCCTGATCCATTTCTTCCGCTAAAAAGAACAGAATATATTACTTTAAATTTTTTCATAATGTTTCAATATTTCTAAAATTAATAAAATTTTAAATGTTTTTAAACTAGCTAAATAAGTCTAACTTATTTTTATAGATGTTTTAAGTTTGTAAGAATATGATTCAAAATATAATACAGTTACACTTAATGTCCCAGTTTCCAAGGTCTATTGATAATATTAAGTGAAATGACATATAACAAAACCAATATTACCATAGGCTTAATTAGGGTGCATTAACCCATGGTGCATTTCAGATGCACCCTCTAGAACCAAGTCATGCAAGTGCAAATATATATACTTGTAATTTTATTTAATTTGATATTGTGTTATTTTATGTATGTATGTTTAATTTTCATTTTTTCAGTTATTACATGCATGTATAATATTTACTTTGTATAAATATACATATTTCAAAAGAATTATTTTATTACAACATTGTGATTTTTTCAAAAATTAAACTATGCACCCTTGATAGTTTTTAAACTTTGTGCTATTAGTAACAAAAAGGTTGCTAACTCTAGGGCTAAATAATATAAACAAGATATAATCTGCAAATATAATTCAATTATATTAATTAATCTCCAGCATTTATTTCTTACCTCATATAGAATCAATTTTACAGTTTGTAAAGAAAATTCAACAACAATACTTGTAAATGATTTCAAATGTATTTGTATTTTTTCTCAACAACATTATAATAAAACAATGTTAAGCATTAACTTGCTGTATATTTCTCTTTAAATTTATAATAAACTGTAGTATAAACTTAAAACTTGTAATAAGCTTCAGTTCAAAAAAAGATTCTTACAAATTTCAACAGAAGTAGCATATTCAGAGAATTATACTTTATAGTATGTGATTTGAAAAATACCTCATATATACTAAAATTTCAAGTAATTCAGAAAACTGCTATAATAAAATTAAAATCTTCATATAACTTGCCCTAAAATATACCACATACCTATAGAGTAGCTGATGAAACCATGACACTGGTGTGCAATTTAAAAAGTTCCATCTCAAATATTAAAATTCTGTTTTTTTATTAGAATTTACTGTAAATGTAATTATAAAATAAAAGAAATGAAAAAACAGATTACTGGGAGGAATCATCTAATTTTGTGTATGGAAGATACTAATGCTTACCAAACAATTTTTTTCTTATCATATCACTTCATTTCTGTTTTAACTTATTAAATAATACTACTAAAGAACAACTCCCTCATACAACAAAGCATTTCTACAACACAGTTTTGCTCTAACATGGTTTGAAAATTGGGGAAATCCTCCACACAAAATTTCACAATTTTTAAGTGCAAACTCTGTTATTTGATATTTCTTTTATTCAAGTAAGCATGCATGTTGTCTCAAATTTGCCCATGGATTTTAGAATATTGAAATTTTCAATTTGTTTTGTTCCTTTTGTCAGATTTACTTTAATGAAAACTATAGTATAATCCTTTCTTCATTGTCCTAGCCTTCCTATCCACTAGGTGTCATCATCTATGCTTTCAGACTGTCACTATTTTGTTTTTATAGAATAATCTTTGTATTTAGTAAAGTTGATTTACACATTTTTAGGAAATTATTGTTAAATTTTTTCACCATAGGTAAGTAATCATTTATAAAAGTGATGAATGAATCAGTGGTATCTCAGTACTTAAACAATTCAGTATTTGAACACACATTCTGGAAAAAATCACTCTGTACTGGATTGAACAAATGTGACGTGCTAGAATGCATTTCTGATTAATAACTTATCTTTCCTTTGTCATCTATAAAAATTAAAACAAAAAATGAAGATATTTCTGATCAAGATCAACAGAAAGCTCAGATGACGACAATACTTCGTAAAAAAAAAAGCCCTCATTTAACTAAAATTAATATTAACAGGTAATATAGTACATTTAATTGTGATTGTTAGTTAATTATTGATTGGAAATAAGTTATTGATTGCTTTAATAAACATATTTTTCTTAGTAACAAAAAAGAATAGTATAATTTTCTTAATTTTTGAAGCCTGACCCTATATTTTGCACTAGTACTTTGTTTCATATAGCACGGATTTGCATAACATCGCACTTCGGCTACAACATGATTCAAATATTTGGAAACTCTTGAAATTTATAAGGCTGGTAAGAAAGTAACCACAATTAACTTTAAAGATTCTGCAGCTGGGTCACATGATTGGAGAACATTATTTGAAGTTTTATAATTTTGTTTATCACTTTTCTGCTATATCTATATTTTTACTTACATTATTTGTCTATATTGTTGTATTTATTTAATATTTTTCTTGCCAATTATTTATTTGTTTTTTTCATTTAATATTTTTATGTTTCTGTACATGTCTTATGTAAATTTATAATTTTTGAATGTTTTTACTTTCAAATGTGCTTCCTGTTCCATTCCTTAATTCCATTTTAGAACCTATAGATGGCCATTGTAAATGGCTGAAAATGTTTGTTTGATAATTATCAGAATGAACGTTTTCGACCACGTAAAAATAGAACATTAATTAACATTTTATTTTTACTGGATTTAAGGTTTTTTGATATTAATATTAGTTAATACATCCAGTTCTTGAAGATTTTTCAATCTCATAATCCTTTAGGATCATTAATATGCATTCATTGACAATACTGTTCCTCGCACCCAGTGGTGTAGTGTAGGTGTCAGCCACCCCCTTAAAATTTCGCCCCTCTCTTAAATAAAATATGGGGAATCTCTACAAGTCAGTACAGACAGTGTTGTCAGTCGCTACAATGAGCAAGATATTATTATACATTCATGTAAAGAAAGGGGATTCCCCAGTTTCGTCACAGAATAAATAAATTCCGTGCTCATTTCAATCGGTCCAAATCGTAGGTGCGATAAAAATATGAAATGAAATGGTTCAAATTTTTACAAGATGATATTATTATTTATTGTGAAAAAATGCCGCCCCCACTACACTACGCCACTGCTCGCACCACTACTGTATTTTCATTGATGCTGACAATATCACAACACTTCTTCACTACCTGAAATAGTTTCAGTTTTAATTCTTATTCTCTCTTTTCTTTTCAAGAAAGCACTCACTAAATTTACAGATAATGACCCTGTACAAAGACCATGCATTTCCAAAATCAACACTTCTAAAGTAATAGGGAAAACTCTACATTATGTGAACACACACATTACAAGATTGCACTCATTCTATTTCTAGACAGACTACAGCATGTGATAACAAAAGATCTACGAGCAACACACCAATTTTTTTTCAAATATATAAGAAGACTAAAGACAACATGAAGAGAAGTGGAAGATAGATAAAACAGAACCTGAAGACTACCAAGAAACGAGAGACAACACAAAAGAACTAGCTGTACAATTAACCTGAACTGGAACTATAGTTAGCACATAGTACATGACATTTTCATGTACCTATCCTTATGAACTGATACTACTGGTGATAACCAAGAAGTTATACCATGTACTGATTAAATAACACCATGCCAGATGTCAAAAAGAACTTGTTGAACTTCCTTTTTGACATTTTAGCTTAAATAAAATGGTATTTTATTATCTGATAAAGTTATAGCAGTAAGTTCGGGTAATACTTTGAATTCCACTTGAATTTCATTTACTTTTTCTAAACCATTAAATATACAGTGGAACCTCGCTTAGCGAGCAAAACAAATTGTAAAAAAATTACTTGCTTAATGAGCAACATTTCGCATAATGAGTGAAGAAGAGAGGGGACTCCTGAATTGTGCGCATGCTCTATCAGTCTGTGTTTAGCATTCGTTCCACTAGAATCTTACTTGTTAGTGTCGTTTGCAATCACACATTTTTCCAAACTTGTTGATGTTTATACATAATATGTCTGAACACAACCATAGCCTGTTATATAATAAACACGCCAAACGATATGACAAATTCTTGGGCTATGTAAAAGCTATAATTAAATATTAGAAATTGATTAATTTGACTAGAGATGGGCAGTTATGCTGTTATCTTGTGTTAAATGTAATGACCAATTCTGAATTAAATTTTAGAAATGTCTAAATTAAAAATTATTTATTTATAATTATTAAATTTAATATGAGATGGAAACATAACTGCCTACCTCTAGTCAAATTAATTAATTTCTAATATTTAATTATAGATTTTACATAGTCCAAAAATTTGGCATATTGTTTTGCTGTTTGAGACATATTTTTTTGATTTTTTTTTTCCTACAAATCAAATTTGCATTCCAGGTTGGTTCACTCTGCCCCAAAAAAGGTGGTGGTGATGATTCATGCTCCTTAACAATGTATATTGTATAATTTTCTTTGAATAAATGTCATACATAAAATATTTGAGTATCGTTTTGGCATGGAATGCATTATTGTATTTTACATTAATTTATATGGGAAAAATTGTTTCGCTTAATGAGCGTTTTGCATTACAAGTAAGATTCTGGAAAAAATTATGCTCGTTAAGCAAGGTTCCACTATATTTACTGTGTTTGTATATATATACAAACAAAAATAAAATATATATAATATATATATTATATATATGTAATTATTTGTCTTCATGCTTTGCCTCCCCTGGAAAATTTTCTGTGGAAGCTCATGTTCACAGTATAAGATGCATTTGGCGTTTAGAACAGATCCAAATTTTCAGGTAAAGTTTAGGTTATCTTATATGGTAGAAAAATACAGTAAATATTTTTTATTTACAGTAAACATTAATATCAAGATCCTGCAATATTTGCATTTATTAATGATAATATTTACTGTATTTTTCTACCATATAAGATAACCTAAACTTTATCTGAAAATTTGGATCTGTTCTATAAGCCAAATGCATCTTATACTGTGAACATGAGTTTCCACAGAAAATTTTCCAGGGGAGGCAAAGCATGAAGACAAATAATTACATCAATAAATTTTTACTTTATTTAATTTTATTAGGTTTTTTTCCACAAGTAGATTACAGAATACAGTATTGCATCAAAACATCCCATGATTGAAGATGTAAGGTTACATATCTAAATCACTTATACAATTATAATAGCGAGGTTGAGACCGAAGTTTTAAATGCAAAAACATGTACATCGGACATTCAGCACTGCTTTCCTGTAAGCCTAGAAGTTTGACAATGGTGTTTGGAAAGTCACTGGAATCATGCTCGACATTCCAAATGCCATTGTCAAACTTCTAGGCTTACAGGGAAGCAGCGCTGAACATCCGACATACATGTTTTCACATTTAAAACTTCAGCCTTAACCTCACTAATACATGGAACATTTTACTCAATTATACAGGAGGGCAAGTTCCTGTTTGCCTCCTCTGCAGATGCTCGTGACTGTGAAGACTATTTTAATTCAAAAAACTGACATAAAAAGTTTGATGCATTCAATACAATGATGTCTCTTTATCCCTTGCACAAAGCTTATACTTGAATCAATAAACATAATAATAATTATAGATAACTTTCCCCAGGCTATAATTATCTACAATAAAAATATAAATTACTAAAAAAAAATTATATGTGAATAACTTTTTTCTATGCTGACTAGATTAATACAACTATATATTGCAATACATTTTTACAAGGAAACCTTTTAACATTCAACTACTCAAAACTGGGTAGATGTTAATAAACACTGCACATGTAACTAATTTCCAACAAGAAGAAACTACAGAAAAGCAAATGTTTTCATCCATGTTTAATGGGCATCATCAGGCTATCTTCATAAGTTAACCTGACAATGCATGTTAAATATGGATGAAAACGTTTGCTTTCATGTAGTTTCTTCTTGCTGGATATACTTTTAAAACACAATACTGTACTGCTAAAAGCAGTATGTCTAGTCAGCCTCATAGTGCCAACAAATTGACACTATTTTTCATCAAACAAGTTTGTAGGAAATTATTAAAACAGTGTTTATTTATTGCTACATAAAATAAAATTCCACAACAAACAAGTTCTAATATCATTGTTAATTTTCACAAAATTTAACTGAAATTACTTTTCTATACAAAATCCAAATGCCTAAGTATTCTAAAGCTCAAAATAAGCTATAATATATTCCTTGTTATTATTTATGTTTGTTAACAAAGCTTTTTTCATAATTTTCTGATTTTTAGTCCTTAAAATTCCACAACAAATAATTTCTAAATAAATTTATCTTTTATATTAACAAGTGGACATACTTTATATAAGATTTTATGATAAGTTATTTTCAAAATAATATTAATTGTGTTAACAATATCTCATCTATATATTTTTTATTATAGATAGTAAACGTTAAATAATTTCATTATGATCAAACCTCTGATGAGTTGTAATAAATCAAACATTTAGAAAGAATAAACTATCTTTTTTTCTTTATCTTAACTTAGTAAATGATTTTCCTATTTAAACAACTAAAGGTGAATAATGTAAAAGATATAATAATAATAATTTATCATGAAATAAATATTATAATAAAACAAATAATTTGCTTAATTTCAAAGAACATTTTAATGAGAAGCAAAAAATCTCTTTTATTGAATGATAAAACATTTCATCCAAGCATATGTTATGCAAAATTAATATTTTGTTATTACAAAATTAAAATGAAGAAATTTTATAATTTTATATTAAAACTATCTTCTCAAATTACTGGAGCTAATCAAACAAATCAATTGTTGGAATCAACGATTGAAATTATTGTTAAATGCCATATGACATTGTTACATACAACGCATTGTGTCGTGATGATGTTTTGTAAAAATTTTTCCGTTACATAATAAAAGGTTGGTGGCACTGTTAACCCCTTGGAGAGCCATTAGTGACGGTGACCTCATTTTACTCTCTCCTTTTCAGTGCTTCCCTTCCATGAGTCAAGACAGTGTAATCTTTGTTTCTTTACATAACCAGTTACCCGAGTCTAACCAGTTTTTACTAATCTCCAATAAGCAACACCAAGTATAACAGGTTATGGGCCCAGTTACGGCAACAACTAATTAGGCGTAAGGAGAAAAAGGTAAATTCAAGAGATAACGTAAACTGGATATAAATTTACGTAAGAAGAACATTCGGCAAGAACACAAAAGACTGTCACAATGGCAGATAAAAGTTACGTTGCCATCACTAAATTAAACAATAACTACTATCACATTTGGAAATATAACATGGAATTGCTGTTGACAAAAGATGAGTTATGGGATGTAATACAAAAGGAAATATCCTCAGATCCTAACTCATCTTGGTTAACGAAGGACAGAAAGGCGTGTGCCATGATAGGCCTCCTGGTGGAAGACAATCAACTGCCATTAGTAAAAACAGAAACTACAGCTAAAGGAACTTGGGAAGCCATAAGGAAACACTATTTTAAGTCTACACCATCGAATAAATTTTACCTATTGAAGAAAATATGTAATTTAAAACTAAAAGAAAACAGCAACATGGAGATACACTTGGCCAACATGAAGGAATTGGTTGATCATCTTATGGCACTGGAAGAAACTCTAGCTGAGAAATTAAAGATAGCAATATTACTTAGTAAGCTTGCCAGACAGCTATAACATTTTAATAACAGCACTAGAGACTCGTCCAGAAGAAGATTTAACTCAGGAGTTAGTACGTAATAAATTACTCGAGAAAATCAATATACTGAAGATAAAGGTAATGTAATAATAACCTGCATCGATGAAAATAACGAACGAAAGAAGAAAGATCTCATCAAATGAAGAATATGCAGCAGATAAAGCATTTAAAGTGGAAACACGCCCAGTAATTCATAAAAGGAATTTGCTCAAAAGTTGCTATTTTTGTAAAAAAAAAAAAAAAAACAAAGACATGTAAAGAAAAAATGTAGGAAATATTTAACGTGGAAAGAAAAGCATCCAAATCAGATCAACAAAATTTATGTGGAAAATGATGAACAACATCCGGAACAGGAACCTATATATGTTTTAAGACAGGAACACGAAATGAGATCCATCAATGGTACATAGACTCGAGAGCTTTGTCGCATATATGTTGTGAGAAGCATTTTTTCACAATCATTAATAGTAAACATAGAGAAAGAGTGATACTAGCCAATGGTCACAATCTATATACTGAAGATAAAGGTAATGTGATAACAACCTGCATGGATGAAAATAAAGAACAATGTTGAATATGTATGAAAAATGTGCTATATGTGCCACACCTTAAAGGAAATTTAATCTCAGTCAGAAGACTAATGACATTAGGGTTTGCCATAAAATTTGAAGGGAACATTTGCTCTATCCAGAGAAACAGAGTAACAGTAGCAATGGCAAACACATGTTTGTATGAGGTTGATAAATCTCATAAAGTGTTTACAGTAGTTAATGATACAAAGGAATGCATCCCTTGTGGCATAGAAGATTAGAGCATCATGACATGAACTCTATAATTTTGATGCAGATTAAACAATTGGCTACAGGAATAAATATTCAGAAATGTTGCATATTCAAACCTTGTGAATATTGCATTGAGGCCAAGATGACTACTAAAAGTTTTCCAAGGAAATTGGAAACCAGAACGTATCAATTACTTGAATTAATACACACACATGTATGCAGACCAATGCAAACAGCAATGCCGACAGGCAACAAATACATTTTAACCACAATAGATGATTACAGTATGTATGCCAAAATATTTCTTCTGAAACATAAAAGTGAAGTACCTGATAAAATAAAGGAATATGTTAAATATGTACAAACAAAATTTGGAAGAACTCCTCAATGAATCAGATCAGACAGAGGAGGTGAATTTTCAAGTACCAACATAAAGATGTTCTTTAAAAATGAAGGTATTCTATGGGAAACTACAGTACCTTATTCCCTGCAACAAAATGGAGTAGCAGAAAATAAGAATAGATATCTGACAGAAATGACAAGATGCATGTTAAGTGATACTGGATTACCAAACAAATACTGGGGAGAAGTGGTGAATAATGCAAATTACCTACAGAATAGATTAATTGCTAAAGCAAGTGAAACAACTCCATATGAAAAATGGCATGGAAACAAGCCAAACCTCTCACATATAAGCTCAGCCTATGTTATTAAACTTAAAGATTGAAAGAAACTAGAACCTAAAGCCACAAAACTAATTTTTGCAAGATACAAAGGAGCATCGAAAGGTTATCGATTAATTCACACAAAAACTGATAAGATAACAATAAGCAGAAATGTTCACTTTCTGGAAAACATCAAGCACAAAGACTGAAATCAATATACACGATAATGAAAATTTGAAACAAATTACAATAGTTAATAATACTAATTTAAAACAAGAATACGAAATGAAAACAAGGGAACAAGGGAAGAAATGGAAGAAACTGGCATACATTTAAGGAGATCAGAAAGAACTACTAAGGGAGTACCACCCATAAGGGTAATTGAAACAATACATTTATCAGTGACAGAGAATGCAATAGAACCGAGAGAATATAGCAAGGCAATCATTCCAAAGAACGGAGCCAAGCCATGGATAAGACAATAGCAGCCATGAAACATAATGACACTTGGAAAATTATGAAATTACCTCCAGGTAAAACTGCAGTAGGAAGCAGATGGGTATACAAAATTAAGAGAGACAAAAACAATAAATTTAATTGTTTTAAGGCTTATTTAGTCTCTCAAGGGTACACACAAAAGTATGGCTTTGACTACGATGACATATGCCCCCCCATGATCAAAACTGCCACTCTACAAACACTCCTAACTATAGCCAGAAATAAGAACATGAAAGTTAAGCATTATGACATCGAAATGGCTTACTAAAATGGAGACTTATCACCACGAGGTATACCTGAAACAACCTGAAGGATATGAAGAAGGATCGCCAGACATGGTTTGCAAATTATTAAAAAAATATATACAGCTTGAAACAAAGAGCAAATGAATGGAATAAAAAATTCAAGGAAACATTGCTATCCAAAGGATTTAGAAGTGTAGTCTATTCTTGTCTTTATACCAGAGGCCATAAAAGATGTTTCTATTTAACAATTCATATAGATGACATAATAGCAATTGCCACAGACAAATATACGTTAACCAAATTTGAGACCAAAATGAAAGAAATGTTTAAAATCAAGAATTTAGGTGACTTAAAATATTATCTGGGAATATAATTTGAAAGAGACAAGAATGGAATATTTTCACTGCACCGAGAAAGATATATCAAGAATAAATTGCGAGAATTCAACTTATCCAATTCAAGACCGTCTAATATTCTTATGGATACAGGATACTTAAGAAGAAATGAAATGCCTGATACATTCAAAAACAAAAATGTATACAGAAGTGCTATTGGATCTTTATTATATCTTTCAACTAATTCGCATCCAGATATTGCAATAAGTACATTGATATTAGCAAGAAAAGTAACAAAACCTATGGAAAGTGATTGGGTGAAAGTAAAAAGAATCTTTCGTTATCTGAATTTGACAAAAAAAAAGAAAGTTAAATTAGGAAATATTGATGAAGAATTAGAACTTAAATGTTATGTAGATGCCAACTGGGGGGGCGATCATACAGACCACAAATCGAACACAGGATATTTGCTCTTGCTAAAAGGAAGTCCTATCCATTGGGTTAGTAAAAAGCAACAGTGTGTAGCACTTTTGTCCACCAAAGCCTAGTATGTAGCCTTGGCATAAGCTACTCAAGAAACTGTATGGATGAAATGACTTCTAGAAGAAATAAATCTAACAATTACAATATTACAACACCTATCAAAGTATTTGAAGGAAATTAAAGTTGGATTCAACTTTTAGAAGTAGGAAAAACAAAACAGCGCACAAAACATATGAACAATGTAATTTAAAGGATTTGGGAGAAATTACTGTAATCTATTGTCCGAGTGAACAGATGACGGCTGACATGTTAAGCAAACTGCTAGATGCAAATAAGGTTAAGAAATTTACTCACCAATATCGGATCGTAATAACGATCAATTGTTGATGGGGTGTGTTGGAATCAATGATTGAAATTATTTTTAAATGCTATATGACATTGTTACATACAATGCATTGTGTTGCGGTGATGTTTTGTAAACATTCTTCTGTTACATAACAAAAGGTTGGTGGCGCTGTTGACCCCTTGGGGAGTCGTTAGAGACAGTGACTTCGTTTCACTCTCCCCGTTTCAGTGCTGACCTTACGTGAGTCAAGACAGTGTATGCTTTGTGTATTCTTTGTTTCTCTGTTACATAACCAGTTACCTGAGTCTAACCAGTTTTTACTAATCTCCGACAAGCAACACCAAGTCTATCATCATTAAAGGTTAATAATTTGTTTAATTTTATATTAACCTAAATTATTTAAAAATTAATTTAGATATTGTAAGAGTTTTATTGAGTTTTTTATTGAGCTTGTAGTTATTGATTTTGACATTCTATCTGATTTCATTAAATAGTGAATTAAAAAATAATATCAATAATTTTAAATTTATCATGATTATTTATAAAATATTTAATACATTCTGAGTCATTAAAATATAATAATATATTTAGCTTCAAACATCAGAAAAAAAATTTTAAAAATTATCATCAATGACAACACTATTGACAGATAACTTCAATTACTGACCACTATTATTATTATTATTATTATTAAATTCTACTTAATAGATAGAGTTAAATAAGTAACTAACACATTTAAAATAACCCAATATAAGAGTTTTCACATTTCGGATTGACAAATATATTACTAGAAAAATTTGTTTCCATAGAAGTGTAATTTGATTGACAAAAATAAACTATGTAAAATCTATGTATAAACAAAACTGCAATTGGCAAGTCCACATTTAATGTTAGATAAGTTCATTGCCATTGAAAGTTTTCTTCAAAAGTAATTTATTCATAATAAAAGCTTAATTTGAAAATATTCATTATATTTAAAACTTTACACTTTAAATACTTTTATAATTTTATTTGAATCTGATAAACAATTGTAACAAATTTCTTTAGAATTTATTTCAATTTTTAGAATTATAAAAAGGAACGACCTTGGACATAATTATTACATTTCTTTAAATGTTTCAAATGGGATGAGTTGAAAGTAATAGTAAAAATTAGGTGTTTTATAATAACACACAATTCTGTTTCTGTTAACTGTTTTCACTTTGTTTGATTTAATGACTACAAAATTTTGAACTTACATTGTAGAATTACTTGGCATGATGGTGTTGGTGACACATCTCTCCTTATGTTTATATATATATATATATATATATATATATATTTTTTTTAATTCTATAATTTCTGCATTTCAAGAGGAAAATGGTTGTTTCCATAATAACAATAACTTATTTCTGCTTTTTTAACAATTCTGAAAATATTGTTTCCTTCTGAATGTTGTCCAACTTTTCATTAATTATTTGTTTGATGGAGATTCATCAACTGACTAAGATCAAGGATGATGTTTCCAATCACACTAGCCTGGTGGTACCTATCAAATATTTAAAAAGAAATGAAATAAAGGCAGTCTACTTAAATTTGACAAGTTTTTCGATTTCTCTAAATTCTTCACCTGTGAACCAATTTTGTTAAAAACTATACGTTTTTGAGAATATTTAGAAACTGAAAGATTTTTTCAATCTTCATTTAAAGGAAGATCATCATCAGACAAATGAACAAAAACAACAAATGAAATATTTTTACAAAACCATATGGACAGAAATACAAAAAATAAATGATCTTATCTAATATCAAAAGCTTTCTTTCATTGTTTTATATTCTCTACAATAAATTCTGAAAAAGCTTGATTATTATTTTAAAAAATAGAATAGAATGTTTGAACCTTGAAAATAAGATGGAAAAATTAAATTGCTTTGCACATTAAAATTTTTTAAAAATTCTAGATATTATTACAGAATTATATTTTTAATATTTTATTTCAATTATCTGATAATGATTTACAATTAAATAAAGACTATAATAATTGCTTAAGATGTTTTTACTTATTACATCTTTTCAATTTTAAAATATTGCTGTTAATAATGTGGCTTTATTAAACCTTATTTATTTTCTTTTCTTTACTTTCCTTATACTATCTTCCTGTAGTAACAATTTTACTTCCGTTTTCTATTTACTTAACCACGCGGTAGTTAGTCGACACATGTGGCCTGGACGGTAATAAAAACAAAAAGGGTGTGACACCGAGGGGTCGAGGGGTTACGTCAGAGGAGATAGGAGGACAGGAGCGAGAGGAAGGAAGATTTTTCGGAGGGAGAGAAAAACGGGACGAACAGAAACAAAGAAAGTTATTAAGGAACGGATCCGAGGTTTTTTTTTTCTTATTTATTACCGCCAGTCACCCCTTCGAACCAATTTTCAGTCTTATCATCTCTGTTTAATTCTCTTCCACCTTATCTTTCTCTAGGGCCCAGTACTTAGTTAAGCTAGATATAAGTTAGAATAAGTTCTTTGTCTTGTCGGCACGCGGGGACTAATTGATGACATTGTTACGCGCAGTCCCAAATGTATTTGTATTAGTAATTAGTAAGTGTGTGTAATCGTTTCTTTGTAAATTATTTATGTTCGCTGAAATTAATAAACCTTTTTTTTTATTCTATCAAAGCCGAGCGACTCTCAGGGTCTTGTTATTTCATATACTCGGCTAACAATGGCGTCCGCGACAGGATTCTGTTAGTAACGGGATACGGTTTTTATTGTATAGAACGTAGCATTGTATTATCGTGCCTGTAGATTTAAGGCCCTACAATTTGTAATCAATTGTATTATTTTTATATCATTAATTATGGATGATTGTAACCAGAACAATCTTGCTACATCCTCAGGAGGCGAGGGTGAGGGGATCCCTCCTGTAGTCACAGGGTTTCTAGGAATGGTTCCCATTTTTTCTAATAGTGGCAGTGATTTGGTTAATGTCCGCCAATTCTTCAAGACCATAGATAATATATCTCGCCTGGCTGGGTGGAACAGTGAAGTGAAATTGGCTGTCTTACAAGCTCGGTTAAAAGGGGGGCCATTATCGACGTTCTTCAGCTTGGCTGACCAAGATCCTTGTACTTTTGAGGGAATTAGGCAAAAATTAATTCAATGTTACGAAAAGCGAGAACTTAAGGAAAAGAATGCACTCGACCAACTCTTAAGTATTAAGCAGAACCATGATGAGACGGTATGTGACTATGTCATCCGCATGAATACACTGTTGTCGAAGGCCGCTTCCAATAACGAAAAAATTGGTGCCTTGAGGGATGACATTATTAGAGAGAGATTTATAAAGGGCCTAAGGCCCCAGCTAAAGGGATACGTATTAAGGAGAGAACCCCAGACCTTAGATCAGGCAATTAAGGAAGCGGAGAGGGAAGAACGGGTCGAACTCGAGTGTAACGTTAGTAGAGAAAATAAATTTGTACACACCATTGAAATAAAGAACCCAACCGCTAATGAGGATCCGAATGGTGTGATGAATATTGTGAAAACAAAGGAAGACGATAGACTTGAAAGGTTGGAAAAAATGGTGGGGTCGTTGTGTAGTACTGTTAATGGTTTGGTCGAAAGACTGGATGGAAATCTAGATAAAAATAAGGATAGCCCGAACCGATCTGTCCTAAAAAGGTGTTACATTTGTGGGAATCCTCGCCACCTGGCCCGCCAGTGCCCTCAACAGAATATAAATGATTTAAACTAATTACGGGGCGTGATGATAGCCAGTATCACGTCCCATGCATCGAGCTAACCCTGGCCCCTAATGTGTTCTTCTCTAAAAAGGGCCTTCCCCTCATTCTTGGTGATGCTTATGGTACCAGTATCAAGTTTCTGGTCGATACGGGTGCGGAAAGGTCCGTGCTAAGCCTGAAGATCGCTCAGAGCGAGATATGGAGTAGGGGACCGAACGGTGCACTTCACAGGAGTTGGAAACGACTACGAGGAATCGGTGGGGAGGTTATCGAATGCGAATGGGAGTCTAATATCAAGATCGAAAGAGGAGGGAGAACTCAAAATGTTCAAATGACTTGCATGCACTTGCCATCCGAAGTCGAATACGAAGGAGTATTGGGTATGGATGTGTTAAACAGGTTCCCGGAAGTATTAATTGAAACAGGTGAGAATGTAACATCTTGGAATAGAACCGAAATTGATGACTTTTATCAGTGTTGTGGATTCAGAAGGGAGGAATCCGATAATACGATGGAGGTTAATTTATCCCATTTGAAAGACTACGAAAAAAAGGAAGTGGAGCGTATCTTTAATGAACACCCCGGATGTTTCGCACGGAAAATAGAAGATTTGACCGGTACTAAGGAATTTCTTCATACACCTATCATTAAGAGTAACCAAATAATTAATACAAAACAATATAGAATACCGCAATGTTATTTGAGTGAACTAAAGAAAATGATAGTTTCATATCTGAAGGCGGGGATTTGCGAGGAGAGTACTTCTGAATGGAATTCCCCCCTTCACATTGTCCCGAAGGAGTCCGGCGAGTTAAGGGTTACTCTCGATCTACGAAGAATTAACGAAGTAACCCAGTCCCAGGAGTTCCCTCTAGCCCGTGTGGATGAGATCTTAACGAAGTTTCAGGGAAGCAAATTCTTCTCGGTAATCGACCTAAAGTCTGGATATTTCCAGATACCCATACATGAATCAACACGTCATTTCTTTGCTTTCTCTACTCCTTGGGGAAAATTCCAGATGTGCCGCCTCCCGCAAGGTGGAAAGAATAGCGGGAGGTATTTTCAATACGCCATGTCTAGGCTGTTGGGGAGATTCATAGATATCAATTGTTTCGTCTTTCAAGACGATATTGTGTTGTTCTCCCAATCCTTTGAAGATCACGTGAAACTCCTAAGGGAGGTAATCTCTATATTAGACAAAGCCAACTTGAAATTGCACCCAAAAAAATCGAAATTCATGGTGAAAGAAGTGCGGTATCTGGGACACATCATCGATAGTAAGGGGATACGACCTGATCCCTGCAACGTGGATGCGATTAAAGAAGTCCAACCCCCGCGTAATGTGAAAGACGTCAGGAGTTTCCTCGGAATGGTGGGATTCTTCCGCAACTTTATCCCAAACTTTGCCGAGATTGCTCTTCCTCTTACATATCTGACTAAAAAATATGTAAAGTTCTTATGGGACGACCAGTGCCAATCAAGCTTCGAAAAATTTAAAGAACTATTATCTAAACCCCCTGTGCTATCTCATCCCGACTTTAAAATACCTTTTTTCATGCACTCGGACGCTTCAGATACCTGGGCTGGTGCGGTCTTAGAACAGGAAAGCGAAGGGAAACTCATTCCCATTGGTTACTTTAGTAGGAAGTTCCGTGGGCCCGAACTAAAATATTCCACTATCGAGAAGGAATGCTACTCAATAATCTTAGCCCTCCGCCACTTTAAACATCTTATTCTTGGTCAGAAGGTCACTGTGCTTTCCGACCACAAACCTTTAACCTTTGTGAAAAATATGAAAAATCACAATAACCGCCTCATGAGATGGGCCGTAGAATTATCTAATTTTGATTTGGTCATTACGCATGTTCAAGGGAAGAGTAACCCAGTGGCTGATTTATTGTCTCGACCACATGGTAGTAGAGAAGAAGCCCCCTCAAACAGCGATGTCATTAATTGCATCAGTGAAGAGTTGTGGAAAAAGGTAAAGAAGTCCCAGATTGGGGACAGAATTTTTGGTCCAATGAGAAATCATTTAATTAAATTCCCACCCTCTTACAATGATTACCCGAGTAGTGGCATACTTCCTGAGTATCAAGTAGATGGTGATGTATTAGTCCACGTACGACCGGGACGGTTTGGAATACGTCAATGGAGGCGTGTTTGTGTAGGGGAAACAGCAATTAATGACGTAATTAAAGCATTCCATGAATCACCATTAGCCGGACACTACGGCAAAGAAAAAACGTGTGACCTGATCAACCGTTACTACTACTTCAAGAAGATGAAAAAACTCGTCGATAGATTCGTGAAGTTCTGCAAAGTTTGCCAACAACATAACTTACATCAAGGAAGAGCCCCCTTTCAAGAAACGGAAGTCGCTAATTATCCGTTTCAAAAGGTGTCAATCGACATAATTGGCCCTTTAAATCAAACACATAAGGGTAATCGTTATATTCTCACCATAATTGACATGTTTACTCGATACACAGAAGCCGTCCCTTTAAGGGACCAATCTGCGGCCTCTGTAGCCAATGTGTTTTTCGAAAGGATAGTCTGCAGATATGGCAGTCCCGAGATCATCATCTCTGACCGGGGCACGAATTTTACGTCCTCCATCTTTAATGAAATGTGCAACATCCTTACCGTCAAGCACAATGTTACGACATCATATCGCCCTTGTTCGAACTCAGTTTGTGAACGTGTGAACAAATCCATCAGTAACCTTTTGGCCAGAATATCAGGCGGCAGCAACAACAATTGGGATACCTTCTTACAGACTGCTGTGTTCGCTTATAATAATGCTACACACTCCTCTACTAGTGAGTCACCTTCATTTCTTCTTTACGGATTTGATCCTAAATTCCCTCATGCGTTCCCTGTTGAACAGACAAATGACTACCCGGGTATTCGGGAGTATCGTGATTTCCTTATGGATAAGCTACGATGCATCCGTGAATCGGCATACGAATTAAGTCGCAACCGTAACAAACTTAACCGTAACCGCATCAACACAGGGAGGAAGGTGAGGAGCTTTGAGGTAGGGCAGAAAGTTTGGATGTTAAGGAAAGGGAAGAAGCAAGGCAAGTTTTCTCCAAAATATTTAGGTCCTTTCCGTGTCTCTCGCCTCCTGGGGCCTGTTAACGCGGAAATCGAAAATTGTAATAAAAAGGAAAAACTTGTTGTACACATAGACAGACTAAAACCGTGCTTCTCAAACTTCCGTGAGCCTAGACGGAAGCGTAACATCCCAATTGGACACGAAGGATCACAATCCGGAGAGATCGAGGAGATTGAAGAGGAAGAAGACATCCCTCACCTACCCACTGCGCAACGGGCGAGCTACAATAGGTATAATCAACATAACCAGCAGCATCAAGGAGACCGCAAGGATTCGGGTAATGAGACCATGCTGGAACAGAGGGGTAATATCTCCCACCCGTATAACTTACGGGGGCAGAAAGTGGACTATCGCCGGCTTCACTTTGGAAGATGAACTGTAGTTCATCATCCATTAATGGTTGTGTATCTCCATATTAATGTTTCTGTTAATTGTTAATATGTCTTTTGGTGGGGACGTATGTGGCTTTATTAAACCTTATTTATTTTCTTTTCTTTACTTTCCTTATACTATCTTCCTGTAGTAACAATTTTACTTCCGTTTTCTATTTACTTAACCACGCGGTAGTTAGTCGACACATGTGGCCTGGACGGTAATAAAAACAAAAAGGGTGTGACACCGAGGGGTCGAGGGGTTACGTCAGAGGAGATAGGAGGACAGGAGCGAGAGGAAGGAAGATTTTTCGGAGGGAGAGAAAAACGGGACGAACAGAAACAAAGAAAGTTATTAAGGAACGGATCCGAGGTTTTTTTTTCTTATTTATTACCGCCAGTCACCCCTTCGAACCAATTTTCAGTCTTATCATCTCTGTTTAATTCTCTTCCACCTTATCTTTCTCTAGGGCCCAGTACTTAGTTAAGCTAGATATAAGTTAGAATAAGTTCTTTGTCTTGTCGGCACGCGGGGACTAATTGATGACATTGTTACGCGCAGTCCCAAATGTATTTGTATTAGTAATTAGTAAGTGTGTGTAATCGTTTCTTTGTAAATTATTTATGTTCGCTGAAATTAATAAACCTTTTTTTTTATTCTATCAAAGCCGAGCGACTCTCAGGGTCTTGTTATTTCATATACTCGGCTAACAATAATTTTAGTAAATATTGCACATAATCTTGAAGAATGAACAACTAATACTGATTAGCTTATAACAAGTTAGCCAATTAAAAAGTTACTTTAGTTATATTAGTATATCATTGAAATCAAAATTATTATTCAAAAATAATTTAAATTAGAACTTTTAATTATCCATAATGAAAAATACTTCAAAATGAATATTTAGCCTTTAATTTGTCATATTTCTGTTTATTTCATTTCACATTTAATACTACTTAAATGAAAATACTGTATATTATTACTGGTCTAAATGCTCGGAAAATAAATATCCAAACATCCCTTTTCATAATTTAGAAATTAAAGTCAATTACAGATAATTGTTGTTGAAAATTATACAGATACTATTTAATGCATATAACAATACTTACCAATGTCATACAATTTTCTCATTTAAAAAAATAATAGCTTAATTTCTTGATTAAGAAATAAACTCAAGAACAATTATTTTTAAAGTATGAATAATAAACTGGAGCGTATCACAAGAAATATTTTTGATATTTTTCATATGCTGAATGCAATTTAAACACTGTGGAGTTGATTTATCAGTTTATGAGTAGAGTTACAAGATTTCTACAACTGCATTAAAGAACACTTAAAAATGATTAATGCCACCACTTTCCAACCTTCACTCCATCCCACCACATATCAAAAATACAAAATTGAAACAATCCTTACTTCCTCAGCAGATTTACCAATAATAATACACAAACACCTAATTACTTGCTGAGCTTGCTGATTCCTTTATTTTCTAACGTTTTCAACCTAATTTTTATAGGTCATCTTCAGGAAAAAATTTATTACATTTCCAAATTCGAATATAAAGCTTTCGAATGCTCGCGACACTTAAAACTTTTCGAATCTTTACAAATTTTAACGGTTTAAATAATAACGGATTAAACATTAAACCAACTACAAACACATTAAAATCATTACTAATCAACAAACATAAAATAAATAAATAAATAAATAAATATTGTATCAAAAGTAGATTAAACTAGTTAAAGCTGCCATGTCCTTTCTACGGGTTTTTTATTCCCATTTCTTTTTCTATTATGTATTTCCATGCCGTTGGAAGATTATTTGCGTCTTTTGCATTTAAACATTTGTTTTCCACCTTACTCTTATATATTTCTACTTTTTCCATCCCTAACGCAATCGTAGGTGAATGGACTGCCTTTACTATTCTCGCTTCATCCCATTTTACGTTCGCTCCTTCCTCTTGTCCCATGATCGCCAAAATGGTGTTATTGTGCCCTTTTTTTACATCATATTTGTGTTCTTTTATACGTGTTGCCAAATTACGTCTAGTTACTCCAATATATTCTTTTGTTACCGCTAATTGCTAATTCTCAAATGGAACGTTAGTAGTACGTCAACTAGAAAAAGATATCCTAAGATCATTTGAGGAGTACATTGTAATGTACAAGAGATATGTGGATGACGTATTGATAATTTGGAAGGATGAACGAAAGATTGGAGATTTTTTAATTGCTATGAATGACAATCCGCATGGGTTACAGCTAAAAATGGAACAAAAAAGCCGTACGCAGCTCCATTTTCTGGACATAAATATAAAATTTAGAAGGGGAGATATACAAACTTCAGTATATTTAAAACCAACGCTTGCGCCCCTATATATACCGGCGTGGTCTAATGATCCGTTCAAATATAAGATGGCAGCGTTTAAAGCGCTTATTAAAAGGGCGTACGTATATTGCACAGATGTACGAGATCAAATTAAGGAGATTGACAGAATTAAAAAAGTGGCAAAACAGTTGGGTTATAAAGAGAACGTAATAGGAGGGTTAATTAAGAGTTACAAACAGCATAGACACAGAGGATTTAATAGAGAGGATCGGATCAGCAAGTTCACGTACGACAGAAAAATGGAAGGAGTGATAGAAGAGTTATGTAGATATAAAGGCACAAAAATGATTTATAAAAGAGCACCAAGCATATACAGATTACTTAGAAATGATAAGGACGCAATGAGAATGCAGGATAAGGCGGGGGTTTATAAGATTCCATTTGAGAACGAGCAATTAGCGGTAACAAAAGAATATATTGGAGTAACTAGACGTAATTTGGCAACACGTATAAAAGAACACAAATATGATGTAAAAAAAGGGCACAATAACACCATTTTGGCGATCATGGGACAAGAGGAAGGAGCGAACGTAAAATGGGATGAAGCGAGAATAGTAAAGGCAGTCCATTCACCTACGATTGCGTTAGGGATGGAAAAAGTAGAAATATATAAGAGTAAGGTGGAAAACAAATGTTTAAATGCAAAAGACGCAAATAATCTTCCAACGGCATGGAAATACATAATAGAAAAAGAAATGGGATTAAAAAACCCGTAGAAAGGACATGGCAGCATTAACTAGTTTAATCTACTTTTGATACAATATTTATTTATTTATTTATTTATTTATGTTTGTTGATTAGTAATGATTTTAATGTGTTTGTAGTTGGTTTAATGTTTAATCCGTTATTATTTAAACCGTTAAAATTTGTAAAGATTCGAAAAGTTTTAAGTGTCGCGAGCATTCGAAAGCTTTATATTCGAATTTGGAAATGTAATAAATTTTTTCCTGAAGATGACCTATAAAAATTAGGTTGAAAACGTTAGAAAATAAAGGAATCAGCAAGCTCAGCAAGTAATTAGGTGTTTGTGTATTATTATTAATACAAAATTGTATGACTTTTTTACTTAATAACTAAACATTTTGTTTATCTTTTAGCTTTTGATTTAAAAATTATAGTTTTTGTATTAACTACAAATATTTGCAAATCTTAATTTAATTTAAAACTTAAAATATTTAATACTAAACTATACTTTCTATGGAAAAAGATATGGATTTGATATATAAGGTTAGGCATACATCCATACAAAATTTCACCACTATCATTACAAAATATAGACAGGACCACTGAGATAGAGGGGAGCTGAGAATTTTTCCTGGGCCTATAAGGTGCATCTAGACAAACTGTAGTAGGGATGGCTTTAGCAAATTGTTGTATGGCCCTCCCAGAGATCTAGAGTTACAGGCAAAGAAGGAATAAGGTCTGGGTGGGGCCCAAAAATTTTTAAAAATCTAATATATTATTATTGAACCTGTATCTCAAATCTCACAAAAATGAGAAAAAAATTTGAGATAGACAAGTTTCAAGATATAGATATTCATATATAGTAAACACAATAATAGGTTTGATTGGAGTTACAATATTTTATTAATACTCCAGCAGTTGGCAACATGACACTTGACCACCGTTCCCAACCTATGTGACATCAGACCAAGGCTAACTTCACTCTTTTGGTAGACATGCTTTTGCTTAATCATGTATTCACCTCACACCTCAAACATTGTCTTGAGATTGACATATAGTTGTAAATTTTGTATGCAGATGAGGAAATGTATCATCCTATCTGAATTGTTTATCCAGAATGACAATGACACTATGCGTGGATGCAAACAGATTGATCAGCATACTAGATCAATCCCGAAAAGAAGCACACTGTAGTAGTGCCTCAATACAATAGCAAATACAGTCTATATCTGTCTTAGGTATGATTAAAACATTTTTGATACATCTTAACAGAAATAATTTGTCAATTGTTTCTGATGACCAACTTTCTTCAATAAGACTAAAGTGTGAGAAGTCGAGGGTTAAGGCACGAGGATTAACCCATTCTCCGATGTCGGGGATGGTAGATCCTCGCTCAAGTGTCACTGGATGGCTAGAATTTAGGAGGGCTATTAGTGAGTGGGGAGACTGCAGGTAAGTCGATAAGGTGTCCAAATAATCC
Source organism: Centruroides vittatus (assembly GCF_030686945.1). Lineage (NCBI taxonomy): Eukaryota > Metazoa > Arthropoda > Arachnida > Scorpiones > Buthidae > Centruroides > Centruroides vittatus. Next base: position 4,026,439 of record NW_027122286.1, on the reverse strand, counting down.
AAAGAATGACAGGTTCAAGGTTTACAATTAATAGCGTTTAATAAACTAAATAAAATGAGGATTACACTAATATTCTGACTATATGTCTACAGATAGGCATGAGAGACACTATCGTTCGACAGTACTGGTGTCAGTGTACAATAATCAAATTATTATGCTAATTGATTGAGAGAGAGCATTTACAATTCTAAGTAAAATATCTCGGAGAAAGTGATGATGTCTTGTGATCCTGTTTATTTGACAGTCACAAACCAATCATGGATCTAGTTGAGGTAGTGTTGGGCTGTCGTCGGATTTCATAGGAAAGACGAGAGTTGGGCAGACAGAAGCTGGACCTGTTGATTCTGGGAGAGTGTCCATACCGAGGCTTGAGTTCTAGCCCCTTTTATACATGTTAAATGTGGAAGAGAAGTCAGTGATTTTAATTTAATGTGGTCTAAGTTCGAACTGTGTCCTAGTTTGGTGGATATATGCTGTCAAGAACGAGACGATTTGGCTGAATTATTGATACTTTATAGCCATGGTTTGTCTTACCTCATAATTTCATTTCTATCATTAATAACTAGATGTTTGGATTTTCTCAACACTTATTTAAAACATTGTTAAAATTGTCAATTTGTATGGTAATTTGACTGTCCTTATCTATCGGATCAGAGGTCACTGGCAATGCCAGGTGATAGGGAAAGGAAGTGGGTCCTCCCCACTTCTGTATATTTAGTAATTAGTTTAACTAATTACTAAATTGCCCCCTCCAGAATTAGTCTATAACAACTATTATTTGAACACAAAAAATAATATTTGTTATAGTCTAATGTATGAAAAATGGATTTTCTCACATCTGGTCTCTTTGGAAAATTGTCACTGCATGCCACTGTTTGAAACATTTACAGAAATGTAATAATTATGTCCATGGTAGTTCCTTTTTATAAGTTTAAAAATTGAAATAAATTCTGAAGAAGTTTGTTACAATTGGCTTAAGTCTTATTGAAGAAAGTTGGTCATCAGAAAGTATTGACACATTATTTCTGTTAAGATATACCGTATTTTACGGACTATAAGACGCACTTTAATTTTTAAGCAATTTAAAAAAAAAAAATACCTATAAGATGCTACGGACTATAAGACGCACCTGAATTTTGGAGGCAATTTTTCGAAGAAAAAAGTGCATTTTATAGTCTGTAAAATACGGTATGTTTTATTTATAACTAATACAGGTATGGACTGTATTTGTTATTGTATTAATAAAATACCTTCAATCAAACCTATTGTTGTTTACTGAAAAAAACTCACTTTATTCACATTATAAGATTATTGGCATATTAATTTTTTCATTTTATTTTGTGGAAAAAGCACAGTAAGCTTACTAGCAGATGTATAAATAAATAGGAAAATTCTATTAATAAACTTTCATTATCTCCTTTAAGAACAAACTTTTTTATAATAAGATCATAAAATTTCTTTGTTCTTGGAGATCTTTAATCAAAGCCTTTTCAATTGACAACAAGGAAAGTTGGAGCTGGGAAAGTCTGTCACCACCTTGAGTGTTTCAAACATAACTTTTAATTAATTTCAATGTAAAAAACGTGTGTTCCACTATAGAAGTGCTCATTGGGGTGGCGCAAATACAACATAGTTTGTATGTTCAATATATGTTTCTTTAGCTAACTTGGTGCATTTCAGGAAACTCATAATTTCAGTTGCTGTTTTGTTTGAGAAATCTGATAATCTGTAGACTGCCAGTAACTCACTTTTCAAATTTTCAAAATTGAAAATATTCCTATAACTAGATTTCGAAGAAGCAAATAACTCTTCAGAAAACATGATTTTAAATGACTGAAATTTCTTTGAGTCGATTAATTCTAGAAGTCCTTTCAGATAGTTAAATCTTACTTGCATGTGATCAATGATTGCATTGAGAATCTCATTGTAGAGATGCAAATATCTCATTCTAGTTTTCTAATTAATTTTCTCTGTGATGATTTCTCAGTGGTTTAATGATATCTGTTTTTCTTTTATATTTGCATAAACTTCTTGGAAGTTATTTTGATCTACTTAGAGGTCCGAACTTGTTTCTTTCACTTTTTCAATACAATATTTAATATCAGAAGTTTTAATTTGAAGAATATCGAATAATTATCAGTAAGGGAAAAAATATGGCTGAAAATTTTCAGAATCAAGGATTTTAATTTCTCTTTCTAAAAATGTTAAATACCCTTTGGTAGTTATGAATGAGTCAGCATCCCAGTTGTCTAGATTATTAACAATATCTTCAAAAAATTGATCAACTCTGTTTTATTTTTGTAGACTACATTTACAATTCTTGAGTTTTAGTACTACCATGTATTTGCCACTGTAAGAAATCATTTCTTTGCTTCTGACTCATTCAATTCATTTATGCACTTTGTAGAATGTGAGACAAATGATAAAAAGCCACACTGTCTTAAAAAATATCTTGCACTCTTTTATGAAATTCACTGATTGTGACACAATTAAGTCAAGTACGTGTGCATAACAGTGCATGAAAAGTGCATTGGGATATTTCTTCTTTACAAGAGTCTGCAGACCATTCAAATGGCCAGAAAATGTTGCAGCTTCATCATAACTCTATGCCACTAGCTTATCTTTACAACCAAAATCTGAAAGCACTTTAAACACAGTCACTTAAGGCAACTGCTGAGCAATCCTTGCTCAATTTGTAAATCCGAGAAATTTCTCATTGATTTCCCATTATTTTACATACTAAATAACAGTGGAAAGTTCAGGTAGTTTTGAAATATCTGTTTTTTATCAAGCATGATTGCAACAAATTCTAGTGTCTTTTATTTTTCCTTTTATTTTATCTTGGACTACATTGCCAATACATTCAATAATGTCATTTTGAATTCTATTTGATGTTTCATATCCTTTAGTTTTTTTGACATAAGCATCCAATTTGCTACCATATTTCACTAACATATGCAGCAACTCAACATAGTTTTCCCCAATTGACAGATTCCTTGCCTCCATCATGACCTCTGAATGGTAGTCCTGCTTCGCCAGTGGACATATACCAATGAATCATTTCATTATTTCTCAATTGAAGTCAACATCTTTGTTGTTCTTCAAAACATTTACTCTGTATTAATTATTTAATAGGAAATCTATCCTTTTTATACTGAATGTTTTAAATCTTGTAATTGCAACTAAATGTGATTTTTTTTTTTGTGGCAAATCTTTGCTTTGTGGAAGTCACTAATGTCACAAAAACCAGTCCTATTATACATTCTTTTGTCTTCTTCAAAAAGAAGACAAGGCCAACAAAATAATTTGTTCTTTGATTTAGAAGCAGTCAGCCATTTTGATGAATTATAATATTACAACTTAAAATGTTGAATATAGTTCTTCATTTTTGTGGTAAAATTTATATCATCTGTAGGCCTACCTTTTCCTATTATATCCTGTTTTTCTTAAAAACTTAAGGCTCCAAATAATGTTTCATGTAGGCGATCCAAAATACAGCATGGAAATCATTGATTGTCTTCACTCTGAAATGACCATTCACCTGGATCAGCTGCATCATTCACAGATTCAAACTGTGTTATATTTCAAGGGAAGGGACTTGCTTCTCCTAACAAGTCTCCTTCCATGTTGAATTCAAAGCTTTCTAATCACATATATCATCTTTTAAGTAGATTCACACTTTAGATGAAAACTTAAGTGTTTTATGATAATAGAAATACAAAAATTACTAATTTAATGTTGTTTTCAATAAGCACAGGAAACTAAAAAATCTCTTATTAGAGAACTGCCAGGACACATACAAAACACAACAGTATGACAGGAACATGTGTCTGAAAGTAACCTGAGTTTAGGTTTGGCTTGTGGAAGAGTTGAACCCAATATAAAAGAGGGAAGGTCGAAAGGGAAAAAATAAATAAAAAACTACTTATTCTTTAAGTGAAAGGTTTCAAATCAAATACAAAAGTATTAATTAGGGACTAACCTAGTCTTGTCATGCCACTGGTTTCAAATAAGATGAGTTGAAAGTAATAGTAAAAATTACAGATTTTGTAATAATACATAACTCTGTTCCTGTTAACTGTTTTCACTTTGAGTTAATGACTACAAAATTTTGAACTTACATTATAAAATTACTTGGCATGTATATGTCTGATAACCACCAAAGTCTGTTTTAATCAAGAGACATAGTTCAGTTTGCAAAACAAATCTTTATTCACTATGCATTTCAGGATTAAAACATCTCCTCTTCAGGCTACAATATATATATTCAACATTAGCCATTTTTAAAATCACAAATAATAAATACAATAAGAACTACTAACTGGGAATACTACAGTTTTAATATATATACACTTCTGATTTCACTATATATGCTTCTCACACAATGTATAGAAAATTCCTTAGTTTTAGACAATTTTTAAGAATATAAGAACAAGGAAATTTTAAATAAATAAAAATTAAAAAAAATAATTAAATTGTTAAAATTAAAATAATAAAAACTATCAAACAGGAACACTCCAGTTTTTACATCTACACAATATGCTCCTTTTAACCATTATTGTAGGTATTCCTTGTTTAAAAAAATAATTTAAAGAGAATTTTGATTTAACTTTTAAATCATTGTATGTGTGTAATTATTGTTTATACATATTTAGTCTAGTATAGAATGAACATAGTTATTGTTATTTTTATTAACCTCCACCCAAAAATATAGCCAAACACTTAACGTCTAAAAACACTTTAATAAACTATCATTAAACTTGAATATCTTTTTCTTAGCATAAAATAATATATTGCATTTGTGTATATTTACTTTCTGCATAACTTTTGTCTAACTTTGAAAAAAATATCTAATAACAAAATCAATTTAAAAAATTATTAATACATGCATTTAGTTATTTTTCAACATAATAACCTGTGTTGTCAAGACATTTGTTTAGACTAGGCACAGATTTTTGTATGCTAATATCATAAAACCTAACCATTTACCGTATTTTACGGACTATAAGACGCACTTTTTTCTTCAAAAAATTGCCTCCAAAATTCAGGTGCGTCTTAGTCTGTAGCATCCTATAGTCCGTAAAATACAGTAATTTACAAACATCTGATTCAAAATGTTTTCTTAAATGCAAAAGACAAATGGAAATCAAATCTTGATATTCTAAAACATTATGGTTGAATTGATCAGAAGAATCCTCTTTGAGACTGAAAGGGACTTTTCAGATTGAATTTATTCTCCTAAATGCTGCAACTTATTTTGAAATACTGGAAAGGCTTAGATATGCATCTCAAAACAAAATGTAGTGCTGCGCTACTTTATTGTTTTGTTTGTATAATTATATTGTATATGTAAAAAAAAAAAAAAAAAAAAAAAAAAATATCGTTCGGGATCTACTTTTTGTATGTTTGTTCGCGGAATAGTATACTGTCACCGTTCCTGTATACACCAGTCGGAGTGGCCTGATTGGCCAAGGATAAGTCACGTGAGGAAGGAAGCACTCAGGCATGACGGGTAACATAAAAGGGACAGTCGCACGTGTTGAAGAACCTTTCTTTCCTGGTTTTTTCGTCGTGAAGGGGAATCGGTTGCCATCCGTGAAGACAGGACATCCTCGACCTCGTGGTGTGTACCTATTGACAGTATACAGTTTATACAACGAAGTAAGATTGTTATTGTGACGTGTTATATTCATTTTCAATAATTTATTTGTTTGATTATTCTGTAAAAATATTGTATTATTGTAAATACTATAGTATTATTGTTTATTAGCCCTGATCGTTGACTTTATTAAAGTCGTCGTCTTGTTTTAATCAATATTGTACAGTCCTTTATTTCATTCACACCCAGACTCAATATATCCTGATATATTTGAGATCGAAACATTGGCGTCCGCGACAGGATTAGTTCCGTTCTTTTGTAATTGGGTGATGTTTTGTAAGAGGACTATTTTCACGTGAGTTGTAATATTATTCGCTAGGTAATAATTTGTATGTAATATAATTTTGTAGTCTTATAAACTGTGCCTACTGCCATACTCTTTGTACGACTAATTGATAAAAGAAGATGGAAGAACAAATTACCAGTGGTTCACAAGGATCAGGAGTGGTAGATGTTGGAAATGTGCCTATCGTGACCGGGTTTATGGGCATGATTCCATGCTTCTCAAATCTACCTGGGGATGTGCTGGACGTGTGCCGTTTTTTTCAGACTGTGGAGAACGTAGCTTCATTAGCAAGTTGGGACGAAACTGTGAAGGTGACAGTGGTCCAGGCACGTCTGAAAGGTGAGCCCTTGTCTGTATTCTTTGATTTAAGGGACCAGGGGATTGAAGGATATGAAGAAATAAAGAAAGGGCTTGTAAAGTGTTTTGGGCATAAAGAAAGGGAAAAGGATCATTTCGATCAAGTACTAAAAATATCCCAGAAGAAAGGGGAAAGGGTTTGTGAGTATGGCATTCGGGTGAAATCCCTTTTTTCGCGTGCCGTAACACGTAACCCCAACTTGGCTATGCTGAGAGATAATACTGTTAAGGACTGCTTTATGAAAGGGTTGATGCCCGAAATTCGTAAGCAGGTCATGCAAGGTCGGCCGAGAACTTTGGACGAGGCAATAGTTAAGGCTGAGGGAGAAGAGGAAATAGAAACTGCATGCAACAAGCGGGGAGCAAGTGAAATATGTATTAGCGTAGAACATGAGGTATGTCTTAATGAGCAGCAAGACCGATTAGGTCACCGGATAACCGAATTGGAGGCTCAAATAAAGAAACTGAGTGACTCTATGTCCTCGGTGGTTGATTATGTCAGGGCAGAGAGGAGCTCAAATAGGATTTCGAGGGGAGACAGGAGGTGCTACTCGTGTGGTGAGAGGGGTCACCTGGCCCGGCAATGCAAAAAGAGGGAAGGTTTAAACTAGTCGGCGGTCATTTGGGAGGTCAGGCTAATGACCTGCTGGCTAGTTTGGAACTGACCAAGCATGTGCAGGTGAATACGAGGGGGCTACCGGTCATCGTCGGTAAATTAGTGGGACGAGAAGTCAGTGGGTTGATAGATACGGGAGCCGAAAGGACAGTTATTAGTAGTGAACTCACTGAGTGGGTAAAATCTAAGAGGAAGGGTTGGATTGTTCAGAACGACTCGTGCATTAGCGGGATGTCGGGGGCAATCATTAAGAGTGACGAGGCCCTGGCAGTAAGGTGTGGATTTTGTGATGAAAAAAAAATCGAACTGAGGATTCCTAGTGTGAAATTCCCGACAAGGGCACAATATGACTTAATATTAGGGATGGATATTATTAGTCAGTATCCGAAAATTTTACTTGAGGTGCAGCCGGTACTTGAGCCTAGTAGGAGTAGCAGCCACGGGTTTTATATCAATATTAATGAAAACGAGAGTAAGGTTAACGCTTGGAAATTGGATCACCTTGATGAACGAATTAAGGGAAGAGTAACTGAGGTGCTTGGGAAATATCCCGACGCGGTCGCAGAAGAAATGACTGATATATCTGGCACAAAAAATTATGTGCATTCTGTTAAATTAACATCTGACTACCCAGTGAATGTAAAGCAGTACCGTATCCCTTGCAACTACTTACCTGCTCTTAAGAGAAAGGTCGGCGAACTTGTGAAGGCCGGTATTTGTGAAGAAAGCTCCTCTGCCTGGAACTCGCCTATACACGTGGTCCCCAAGGACTCAGGCGAAATCCGCATTACCCTCGACTTACGTAAAATAAATGAAATCACAGAGCCCCAAGTGTTCCCCATGGCCAGGATAGATGATATCCTGTCACAATTGGAAGGTAATAAATTCTTCTCGGTTTTAGACCTGAAAGCAGGTTATTTCCAAATACCTTTAGATCCCAAAATTAGGCACGTCTTCGCCTTTTCAACACCTTGGGGAAAATATCAATTATGTAGGATGCCCCAGGGTGGCAAAAATAGTGGACGTTTTTTTCAATTTGTAATGACGAAAATCCTTGCTAGGTTTGTAGGAAATAACTGCTTTGTCTTCCAAGACGACATAGTGCTCTTTTCAAAGGATTTAGATGACCACTTAGAATTACTCGAACAGGTGGTTAGAACCCTGAAAAATGAGGGCTTAAAGGTAAATCCAAGGAAATGTCAAGTCTTGGCGAAGGAAGTGAAGTACTTGGGACACATAATCAATGAGAAAGGTGTGACCCCAGACCCGGCTAATATTGATTCAATTAAGAATATTAAACCACCGGGAAGCGTTAAAGAAGTCCGTAGTTTCCTCGGTGTAGTGGGGTTTTTTCGTAACTTCATTCCTTCATTTTCGGAAGTCGCTAATCCATTAACAGAATTAACAAAGAAGGGTAGGAAATTTTTATGGGGGCAGGAATGTCAGGAGAGCTTTGAGAAATTAAAAACTGCTATCGCTAACCCACCAATTCTTACCCATCCTGACTTCAAGGAGCCGTTCTATCTGCACACAGATGCTTCCGATAAAGCTGCCGCGGCAGTTCTCGAACAAAAACATAATGGGGAGCTAGCCCCGATAGGCTATTATAGCAAAAGGTTCCAGGGTGCTGAACTGAATTATTCTACAATAGAGAAGGAATGCCTGGCGATAGTCTTAGCCTTGAGGCATTTTAAATATTTAATTTTGGGGCATAAGACGATAATACTGTCAGATCATAAACCGCTAGTTTTTATGGGCAATATTCAAAATGGTAGTCGTAGATTAATTCGTTGGGTTATGGAACTCATGGACTACCAAATTGAGGTACAGCACATAAGGGGTGTTGATAATACTGTTGCAGATTTCCTATCCAGAAATGTGAATGGTGTAAATCACATAGACGTAGAATATGAAAGAAAGGAGATCCCGAGCAGGTATGAAATTTGCCAGTCACAGGACTGTGATAGCATATTTGGTCCTATAAAACGTGACTTGATTCGGAGTGATGGTAACGGTGAGTTAGGTGATAAGATTTCTGACTATGTCATCATAAATGATTGTTTGTATAGAAGGGGATACCTGAAGTCCCGTAGCCAACACATTGATCAAATGTGCGTGGGGGAAGATTTAGCAAAGGACCTAGTGAGAGCGATCCACGAAAACCAACTTTCGGGGCATTGGGGGGTATTAAAAACTGTTAAAAACATAGAGAGGAATTATTTCATAAGGAACTTAAAGCGTAAGGTGGAGGAGATAGTAAGGGATTGCGCAAAGTGTCAAAGATATAACATCCACAAGGGCAAGGCCCCATTCCAAGAGAATGAAACGGCTAGCGCCCCTTTTCAAAAGATAGCTGTCGATGTGATAGGTCCCATTAGTGCATCGAAGAAAGGTAATCGTTACATATTAGTTATCATAGACATTTTTACGCGGTTTGTGGAGGCTCATCCATTGAAAGATCAGACGGCGTGGTCCATAAGCAATGTACTATTTGATGAGATTGTTTGTAGATATGGGGCCCCGGAGGTAATAATATCAGATAGAGGCACAAACTTCTTATCATCACTTTTCATGGATTGTTGCAATTGGTTGGGAAGTAGACGTAATGTGACGACAGCTTATAGACCATGTTCTAATGGAATATGTGAGCGGGTTAATAAATCCCTAATTGACATGATTGCGAAGTCATCAAGTGATGAAAGCGCCGAATGGGACGACCTAATTCCATCGGCTTGCTTCGCTTACAACAATTCTTATCACTCCACCACTAACGAATCACCGGCTTTCCTCTTATTTGGGATTGACCCAAGGACCCCGAACATCGATAGCGTCCCTAGGTGTATGACCACAGATGAGCGTAGGTCGTTTCTTACTACGAAATTTCGTGTTTTGAGAGAATTAGCAGAATATCATGCAAGGGGGCAGAATCGGAAGAGTCGCGAATTTAGGAATAAAGGGAGGAAGTTGGTTAAATTTAATGTAGGTCAGAAGGTATGGGTGAAAAGAAACGGGGTCAAGAAAAAGTTCTCTGATAATTATGTGGGGCCGTTCCGGGTCACCAAGGTAATGAGCCCCACAACTTATCGCGTTGAGGGGTGCAATCGTGGGGATGTAGAAACGGTCCATGTAGACCGTATTAAACCTTGTTATGGGTGGATAAAACCTAATAAGAGGAAGTTAAGGCGGAGGAGGAATATAAAAGAGACTGTAACCGAGGACGAGGACGAGATCTCCGACCACCGTGTGGTTTGGAGTAAGTGCATTGGTAATCGTTCCCATGATACTGGTGAACATAATGTGGTTGAGCCGGAAGGAATAACGAGTAATGAGAGGCATTATAATTTACGGGGAAGAAAGTTAGACTTCCGCAAATTACGTTTTGGGAAGTAGCTTTTGCAAGGGAGGTATGTAGTGCTGCGCTACTTTATTGTTTTGTTTGTATAATTATATTGTATATGTAAAAAAAAAAAAAAAAAAAATATCGTTCGGGATCTACTTTTTGTATGTTTGTTCGCGGAATAGTATACTGTCACCGTTCCTGTATACACCAGTCGGAGTGGCCTGATTGGCCAAGGATAAGTCACGTGAGGAAGGAAGCACTCAGGCATGACGGGTAACATAAAAGGGACAGTCGCACGTGTTGAAGAACCTTTCTTTCCTGGTTTTTTCGTCGTGAAGGGGAATCGGTTGCCATCCGTGAAGACAGGACATCCTCGACCTCGTGGTGTGTACCTATTGACAGTATACAGTTTATACAACGAAGTAAGATTGTTATTGTGACGTGTTATATTCATTTTCAATAATTTATTTGTTTGATTATTCTGTAAAAATATTGTATTATTGTAAATACTATAGTATTATTGTTTATTAGCCCTGATCGTTGACTTTATTAAAGTCGTCGTCTTGTTTTAATCAATATTGTACAGTCCTTTATTTCATTCACACCCAGACTCAATATATCCTGATATATTTGAGATCGAAACAATGGCGTCCGCGACAGGATTAGTTCCGTTCTTTTGTAATTAGGTGATGTTTTGTAAGAACTTTAAAGAATTAAAAGCTAGTGGCTTTCTTTCTTCAGTAACACATCACACAAGGAACAATTGATTTATGTATTTTTTATTAAAGGAAATGCATTTTGGGTCTTAATGACCCCTCTTCAGTCCTTAGGCTTTACAAAAAAAAGTAGATATATATGTATTATTCTGTATAATGTAACCCATATCTATCTACTTTTTTTTGTAAAGTCTAAGGACTGAAGAGAGGTCATTAAGACCCAAAATGCATTTCCTTTAATAAAAAAAACATAAATCAACTGTGCCTTCTGTGATGTGTTACTGAATTAAGAAAGCCACTAGCTTTTAATTCTTTAAAGGATTCTTTTGTTCAATGTCTGTTTATTGCACAGAAATGCAAAACCAAATATCATGAATGAAACAGTTATTGCAGAGTTTTAACCAGAATGTTTTAGACCTTTCAGCTCACAGTTCTAACCTTGTTTCAAGCAATTTCCATTTGTGTGTAGGGATTAATCACTATTGTAGTTGTATGTGTATATATATACATACACTCCTCTCCTATATATATATAGGAGTTCCGTTGTCTGTATCGGAAGTCAAGATGTCGTCGCGCGTGTTAATTTTTTTACGTTGTCATATCACCTTTTTGCCGGGTGCCTGTAAGTGCAGTCAGGAGTGGTCCGCTCTTACCACGTGACATAGCTGTAACCCGGATAGCGGGGAATATCAGGAGTGGTCCGCTCTTACCACGTGACATAGCTGTAACCCGGATAGCGGGGAATATAAATGGAGATGCTTCATGTGTGGAGCCATCTTTTTTTATGCTGACTGGACCACAGACGGGACAGAAGAATGGCTGGACTTCGAGGAATTCAACGAGGAGTGCTTATAACCTCGGGGTGTCCACAGATGAGTACTCTGTAATTTAGCGTCGTCGTACCTATTGTATATATATGTTACAGTAAAAACGCGTTTTAACTAGTTGAAACTAGTTTTTACTGGATGTCATTGTTATAACCCGTTTTGTCTAGTTAAAACTAGAATTTACTGCTGTACATGTTTTGATTTTAGATAAAACTAAAATCAAACATTAACTTTTTAACTTTTAACATTAGTTAAAACATGTTTGGGGGAAATAAATAACGTGATGATTGGGATTAAAACATTTGTATTATTTAATACGATAGTTATTGAAAATATTGGTCACACATCTGTGTTATTAACATTAATTAACCCTTTGTCCCTGAAGGCACCGATCGATCGGTACCCTGGCTCTTTAAGCAAAACTTCGAGGGTACTGATTCATTGTTACTTTGGTAAATATCGATTTTTGTAAAATTTATTAACAACAGGTATAATCTCCTTCGATATGAAGTGAATAAAGTATAATAATTCATTATATTAGTTGATAGCAGTATAAAATTTTGATTTCAAACAAATATTTGATATAATGTGTGATAATTTCACAACGAATAAACATACATGCATAATTGTTATATTGAATTGTACGAAACAATATTCTACGTCTTTCTGGCTCAGTGCCAGCAAACAACCATGTAACTAGACAATGTTAATTTTCACAAAATGTTACAAATTATCAAGTTTGTGCGTCAGTTCTGATATATATTATTTTTTTTCTTATAAATTTTTCTAACAAAATGCATTGAGAAATATCGTGTTTAAAACTAAAGATATTAATAAATGTAAGTGATTTTTTTTCATATAGATATAATGATAATTTGATTTTTAGTAAACTTTTAAAATAATATCACCTGACTGACCTATATTGCCCTAGGAGGGATCGCAAAATAAACGTAAACAAGATGTCGGGGGAAAAGGGTTAAAGCGATACGAAATTCATCATACACTATAGGAACGTGTTAGCTGAATGACCTTGGTCGAAACAGTTTTTACTAAACCATTTTGTTAAAACCCGTTTTGTCTAGTTAAAACTAGTTTTAACTCAAATTCATTTTTGACTAGCAGTAAATTCTAGTTTTAACAATAACATCCAGTAAAAACTAGTTTTAACTAGTTAAAACGCATTTTCACCAAAAATGGATTTTTACTGTAACACACATATATATATTTTTGCATGGATCAATTTTGTCTGAACTTGTCGGGTATACACTTGTAATAAGACTTAATTCATCTAATTCATGTCACGATTCGGGGCAATTGTAGTCATATAACTGTAGACTTGTGTATCAATGATCCTAAGTTCATAAAGAATATATAGATATCGTAATTTGTCGTGAGTTTAAGTTTGTAAGATCCTTAATACACTTGCCATTTTATACATCGGGTACATTTCATTGATCCTTGATACTACATGTGTTTGCATTTAAAGAAACATCTAAAGTTTGATAAAGGTGAAGTGAACTTACAATCACTAAATGATTTTGTAATCAGTTGCAATGGCTGAATTCTATAATATTAATATACAAAAAAAATCATGTCTAAAAGTAAATAAATACCTTAACAATGGAAGTGATTATGTAAAAATACAACTAAATGTATGTATTAATACCTTTTTCTTGATTTTGTTAATAAGTAACTTTTTCAAAATTTGTATCTCTCCTAGCTTTTAACTGTGGCATTACAGTACATTTATACTAACTATAGGAAATTCCAATTTGTGATATCATGCCTATACTTTTGAGTAATGGGCTTGAAGATACTCATAAAATACAAAAAATGACAGATAAAATCTTGAACAATATTCATAAATCAATATCAACTGGTTAAAATCAACTGTTCAACAATGCACCTGTTGCAGAGCAGCTGCATGCAGGACATGAAAACCATCACCTACCGCCAACCCTGATGTTCCCTTCCATGGCCATCACTTGTAAATGTGCAGGCAAGGCATCAAGAAGCCCGTCGCCTGCAGCCATACTATACACTGTCCCTGCTGTGCTGTATGAGTGTGCTATGGTGAGCTCACCCTAGTGGCCATACCATATGAAAAATAAGACATCCCCTGAAAATAAGACCTAGCACATCTTTGGGAGCAAAAATTAATATAAGACACTGTCTTATTTTCGGGGAAACAGGGTATACATCATTTTTGTATATAGCAATATTACATAAACATTTAAAACACCAGTTAAAAGCATCTGTATATATAATTTTACCAATTTTTTTTTTTAACAATCATGACAGAAAGTGAAATAGATACCAAGATACATTTTCTAGATCTTTTTAGATTGCCTACTGGCCTTTATTTTGATGTACTGTACATCATAAGTTAAAGCTATGTCTTCATATCATACCCATCACTTCTTTCCAACCTCCTAGGTTTGGAAATAATGCTATTGCAGTAGAGCAATTGCTATTGTTGGTAGAGCATATTTACTTTCCTTTCCTTCTTGGAAATGTTGCTACATAAGGAATTACAGATTATTGCTACAGCAGTACATAATGCAGGATACTTGCATGCAAAAAGTTCAAATATACAGATCATTTTTCCTATCCACAGCTTTGGATACAAGGAAGGAAAATCTCACCTTCATAAGCATTTCTATTCCATATTTTGGATCTCTCTTTACACTTTGCAAGAAGGTTTAGAAAATTTTGGCTCAACCTCTCAATAAAACTATAAATGATTTAATGTAGAATTTTGTGTAATGATAGAGACAGTTTATCCACATCAGAAAAACCTGGCATTTACCTGGTTTCCATACTGTATCACAATGGTGATACAATGATATATTACACTGAGGCCACAACAAGAAAGCTACATAGCTGCTGTGATTTTAAAGATTCCTTACTCTCAAGATGTAAGTTTTTCATTGTTTAAATTTTTCAATATTCTGGAATTTTGCTTATATTTCAGTGTAATGAAAATTTCACTATAACAAATGCATTTTTGTGACTCCACAATTTTGTTATACTGACCTTATATTATTATTATACAAGGTTTTTTAAGTCAAGCATCAGGAACAAGTGTACAGTGTATTGGTGTATTGATGTGTTATTTCAGGCAGTTTTAATACAGCTGGATAAGCACACTAATGAAATAGTCCATTTCAAATAAAATGGAGTTGTCTGGTTATTGGTTTTCTCATTCAGCTATATTAGAACCATTGCCTAGTATAATGTGATTATTGATTGATAAGCATGTGCATATTCACATGCAATGTACTTTCACCCTCTGATGTTGTCTATTTTATTTGGATTATTTTAATCAAGATCCACATGTAAAGAAAAATTAAAACCAAGATCTATATAAGTAAATTTACAAAAAAAAAATAAAAAACTTTTGAACACCATCCATTTACAATGTTTTTAAAACAAAAAAGAATAAAATTATAATTGTTCAATTATTTAAACAAAATTTAAATCAAAATAACACTCAAATTTGTATACTTTTAGTAGATTTAGCAGTAAAATATTAGGACGAGTTGTCAGACTTTATTCTAAGGTTTTTCCTACTACACAAATATCAGTTTTGTTTTGTCCAAGCTGATAAATCCTAGCATTAAAAAACTGTTCTAAAAGACATAAATATAAAATAAGGATAACAACACAATAAATAATTATTTCAGTTACAAGATTTACTTTTAATTACATTCAATATTAATTATTAGACATGTGCAGTGTGCATTCTGCACTGCATTTGATATAGTGAACTTATTGTATAGTAAATTACGATTGTGGATTATATTTTAAATAATAATATTGATGTTATAGCTACATAAAAAATATCTATTGTATATATTCGATACAAATGATATATCCCACCAACATCCTTCCATAGCTTTTTTTGTGGGCAAATAAAATATACAGTGAAACCCGGGTAAACCAGAATTACATGGTACTGAATATTTTTACCATTTAGCTGATTCCTATTTTGAACAGGTTCTTTTTTAACATTCTTTTTAGGAATTCTACTGGCCAAAACCTGATGATCAGCATGAATATGATCAAAAATGTTAGTTTTAACTAAAAATTATTATTTTTACTGGGATAAAAAATAGTTCTAGTAGGTTTTTTTTTAACATTGAAAATCACTCTATTCTGAAGAATTTTTTCCATTTATGCTGGTTTTCTTTTCATTCATGTTTTGTTTTGGACAGGTTTAACTGTATATATACTGTGTAATTTAGGTAAATATTTTAACTGTATAAGTATTTCTTTTTTAAATGACAACTTTATATTTATTATACATAAATTTGTCTGTCAAATTTGTTATTTCATAAATGTTTTTGAGCTTTGAAGATTTATCACAGTTTGATTCAACAAAACAGTTGCAAAAACTATGACAGAAATGCACCTTTGTTTAATTGAACTGACGGTGATCATAAAAATTTACAGAAGTTATTAATTTTAAAAATATATCTATATCTGGAAATTTGAACTTGTCTTGTTCATTATAACATTATAAGATCTGAAGTTATGTAACTTACTTGTGTAGTTTTTTCATAATTATTTTATTTCTTAAAGTAGCTTCTAATATTTTCATTTTCTATATATAAAATTCTCACAAATGCCAAATGCACATACACAAAGAACAAATCATCTAATATGGACTTGCAAACTACAGCTTTGTATATGTATATGTTATATATATACAAAAGAATATAATTGATAATGTTATTTCTATGAACAATTGATATAAATAATTAACTGAAATTGTAGTGGAAAAACAGATGAAAATAGTATTCTTAACCTATAACCCATTATTAGTAACATTAAAAAAATATTTTAAGCTAATCATATGGGTAGTTATCATTATTAATACTGTTAAAATACATTAATTTTTAATTTAATAGCTTATAACTAGAATTTTCTATATATTGGTAAAACTTTTTGTTAATGATAGAAATAATAAACATAAAACCTATCATAAATTATTGATATGCTAGCAATTATAAATAGATAAAACTAAAATTTTGGATTTTTGGAAATAATGTTCAGTTAGCAACTAAATGTAAATTAAATTTCTACAAAGTCAAGTTGAAAAAAATTTTTTTTTTTAACACAGAAAATCAAAAATACTAAAAATTAAACAAAATTTGAATATTTTCATTATTTTAGAATGATTAATAAAAAACTAAACTGACAGTCTGCATCAACTGGAGTTATCTTAAAACTAAGAGGCTTTATCTCTTATAACTGCAAAAAAGAATTTTGTAATATTGTTATACTGTTGTAAAATCAAAACAAATACAGTGCTTTTACTTTTCTTCTATGAAAATTTTTACAATATTAAAAATGATAAAAAATAAGAAAATTAATATATTAAAAAAAATATGATAGAAAATTATGCAAATAGCAGCTGAACAGAACTTTATCGAATAGAAAGGCATTAAAATTATAGGAAGAATTTAAGTCAGATTTTTGAATCATATATATATATATTATTGTATTTATTTATTTAAAAAAGAGTTTTAAAAGAGCACTAATATTTTCAACATGGTTATCAAATTCCCACTGTTAAAAGTGCAGTAATTAGTCCAATAAGTTATCACAGTGACTACTATATCATCTTCATATGTATATTTTTGGCAAAAAAAAAAAAAAAGACAATTTAATTTAAAATCTACTAAAATTATTGAAATTGGTTCAGAAATCAGTTTGAATCTAGTTATATATAGTTAAACAATAAGAGGAATGAAAACTATTTTTAATGGGAGGGCAGTGGCATAGCGTAGTGGGGGTGGCAGGAGCGGCCCGCTCCAGGTGGCACTTTTAGGGGGTGGCAAAATTTCACAATAAATAATAATATCTTATAAAAATACCTAAATAAGGGGGCAGCAAAATTTTCCTCCACCCTGGGCGTGGCTGACACCAACGCTATGCCACTGTGGGAAGGAATTAAGCTCATAGCCTTATTCTTGTATCTCTTATATCAATCTTATCTCTTATATCAATGATCATAATTATTTGTTTAAACATACATAAACATCTCAAAGCATGATAATTATACAGGGTGTCCCAAAAGTCTCCATACAGTGACATAAACCAAGCCCACCAGTGGCCGAAAAACGATTAAACACTGGTAGTTGGTCACTGGTTTGTGTCTGACCAATGGGCTGGCCACCATGCAGTGTTCTGGGTTTTCTTCATGTGTGTAACACCTAAACAGAATTCAGTTTCTACATAGGAAGTCCTGCTAGAAGTTACCCCATTGGCAGATCACCTGTGTGTTCTGTTGCCTTACTTTGTCAATCCACTGACACAAATCTTAATGCTGATATTTTAATGGAAACTTTTGAGATATTCTGTATTAAAGCTAAATGCTTGCTGGATTAAATTGAGCTATATTACCACTACTATTAATAAGAATTGGCCAGCAACAGTCCCATTCTGGACCGATTCTTTTCTTCCAGAATTTTCTAAGTTATTTAATAAATATTAATTTAATTATAATTATTAAATCTAATAAGAGATGGCACCTAACACCTACCTCTAGTGCCATATTACTTGGTACTTAATAATTATTTAGTTGCCCAATTTAATCTGGTAATCATTTGGCTTTAATATTTGTTTGAACTTCAAAATGTTGTTTTTAACCATATTTGTCATCATAAATGTATTTATCAGATCATCTGCAAAACAATTATTACATACATATTAGTAAAAGGTAATGAAATATTACCTTTTACTAATATTGAGTTACTACTTTTACTACTACCTTTACTAATATTCTACTAATACTACTACTACTACTACCTTTTACTAATATTGAGTTACTACTATAATATTGAGTTACTACTTTTGCTACTAGTTTTGAGTTAGCCTTCCTTTGGGTATTTTTGGATCTACTGATTATGATTATAAAAAATATATAAAAAGGACCCACATTAAAGATTTAAAATTGTAAAAATAACTTAAATTAAAACTTGAAATTTTGTATAAATAATTTTTCTAAAACAAGTATTGATAAGACATTGTCAACCTGCATAAATATCTTATCTAAAATCCTTCAGGCTAGGAACTTTTTGGATTCAGAATTTTTTGAATTTCATAATGTTTATTTACATACTGTATACTAACATATATAAAAGTAAAAATTCCCTAGGGTTCCACAAATTACCAACATGACCAATAATATCAATATGTCAAAAAGAGCTGCAGATTCCCCTGCTTCTCTTTTTGACATTTTCAGTATCTTCCAAATCAAAAAAAAAAATCACCTAAAAATAAATTTTCCATGAGCAGCAGAGACATGTCCAACTTGTAAACAACCATTGTGATGCTCCATGCTCCATAAAAAAAACCTTTGATTTTTGAAATTTTATAGAAGAAACTTTGATCTGTACTAACAGTTAATCTGCTTTATCATTTGATTATCAGGCTAGAACTTGGCAATTAAGTACATAGATATCACATAATTTGGACTATAGATAGGCAGTTATGTACCACTTTACACTAAATTTAATAATTGAAAAAATATATTAATTAATTTATTCATTCTGGAAGAAAAGATTGATCCAGGGAAGGACTCAAATCTGTAACTTCCACTTATTGTATATTTGTTCTATCAACTATACTATGTCAGTAGTCTACCATTTGATAACTGTAATTTCATGTCAATAACCTACAGGTTATCTGTGTTCGAAAGATAATTTGAAAGGAGGTGAAGGTTATGCAATAGGGTGGATTATATGCTATTTGTAAATTTCCATCATAAGTTAAAACAAGAACAGTAACAGTTCAAATAAATATTAAAATAATTGACTCATAACAAAATTCTAGAAATTATTGATAACAGGTTACAAAATAATAATATCAACTCTTTCCTGTTGCAACATTTGAACTGGAATAAAATCAGCACACCTCATTTTCTAAGAGATTATTATTTTTAATAAAACCTTTTACCATCTAATTACGTTTGTTTGAAACTACACTTTTTCTACTTTATTATGACATAAATCTTTTGATGTTATCATTTGAATTTGTTTTACAATGATGCTCTAAACTTTTGTATAAAGGAAAATATCAGGCTACAATCACAAACTGGATTATATTAAATTAGATAGAGTTAGATAACCTAATAAATAGAATTTAACAATTTGGAGGGCTTATCACACCACAGCCAACAGAAAGAAGGACCAGATCTTTTACAAAAAAGTTAGTCTTTAATAATCACATTTCAAATTTACGTTAGGATGCATTTCAGCTTACAAGCACATGGCACCAACATAATAATTATAACACTAATAGTTAACCAATACAAAGAAATATCTAATATATAAAGTGCACTGTATTTACAATTTTTAATGTAACGCATATACTGTACTAAAGAACTAAAGCTGTCGAACATAAAATTTTTAAATACAATGACAATGTGATGTATCATGTTATTTGGGACCAGTAAATGTCTTATTTTCTCCCACATTTTCCAAATTCTGGTAGACAGTTCCACTATTAATAATAAATATTGTTAAGTATATTAAAAACCAAAAAGGGAGGAAAACTAACAATAAACTTGCTATTATTAAAATAATTGGTTTCCAGACTTTAAACAAAACAAATGCACCTGATCCATAAGACTGTGTGAAGTCAACTGCCTTGTTACAATTCATTTTACAATGTGATGTGACTATACTCCCACATCTGTTCAGCATCTGTTTCAAGGTTATGTAAAAACAATGTCAATCCACCCCTCATGTAGCTTCAGTCCCACGTTGTTATTAATTCTAATGTCTTCCTGTATTTTCAGACTTTCTAGGTGTTCCTGTAATCTTCTTTTTAATTGATTGTTTGATGACAGAATACTCTTTATAGTATCTTTTAAAATCTCACAACCTTCGGTATTGCAATGTTGTGCCACTGATGATGATATCAAATTGTTTTTAATGGATATATATGTTCTTTAATTCTTGTCTTTAATTTTCTTCCGGTTTCACGAATGTATCTTTTTTTATGTGTACAACTGCAATCCAATCAATAAACTACATTATCTTTTTCTAAATCATTATGTTCATTATTTTCATATTTACTGTTAATCATTTTTGCTATGATTCTTGTATGGTTTAGTACTAAAATAATATCTAATTTTTTAAATTCATTTTTAATTTTTCAAAAACACCAAAAACATATTCCATTTTTAGATACAAAGTCTTAACAACTTTTGGTTGTCTATTTAATGTGACATTTTCTCTTTTTCTTTTACTTGATTTTAACCACTTAAACAATAATGTTCTAGGGTAATTATTTAAGCTAAACATTCTTATTATATTTTGTATTTCCATTTCTTGATCATTTTGCAAGGTTGTTCTCTCTTTAATTTTGTTGATATACATCTGAAAGGTGTTCTTTTTTATATATAAAGGTATATTAGATTTGAAGTGTATAACTTTACCAGTAGCACAATCTATAACATACTTTTTAATAATAATTTATTATTTAATCTAACTATAGTAAGTTCTAAATAATTCAGTCTATTATCTTCTTTTTCACATTGGAATTGAACATTTTTATTTATTAAATTAATTTCGCAAACAAAAGAGTCAATATCTAATATGCTTTTATTGTAGACGATGAGACAGTCATCTACATATCTTTGATAACTTATTATACTTCGGGTCTTATTGATTTCTTTGTCAATTATGATCACACACAACTCTGCCAATCTAGGACCTATGCAGGATCCCACTGGAATACCTGCTGATTGTCGGTAATATTTACCTTGAAATTCAAAAAAGTTATTATTTAACACTAATTTAACTAATTGGTTAACCCAATCTTGGCTCTTCACCTAAAACAGTGAATTTAAAATTAATTCTAAATTTATTGAGGGATACATATTGTTAACATCTAGTGATGCCATCCTATAGTTTTCCTTCATAACAATAGCTTTCATGCCATGCTTTTTAAGAATTAGTCAGTGTTTGTGATACTATACTCAGAAACAGGTAATTTATTTAACTCTTTTTTTTAATCGCTATTTCAAGGTTATACAGCAAACACTTTCGAATATCTATCAAAGGACGATATGCATCACGATAATCTTGTTGCATAGCAAGTCAAAATATACTCACATTCAAATTAACTTTCAAACACAGAGCTCTAAGTTGTCTGCACAAAATTACAGCCCAAGAAATCTAGCATTGTTTAATTCATGTTAAACATAATATCTGAAGGTATATTTAATCTACAGATAATGTGATCCCTTTTAAATTATTTGTTTTCAAAAAAATTTGATAATCTATATTAAAAAAGTTATGTATTAATATACCTAATAAAATTAAAACTACTAATATTGGTTTGCATTTGAAAAATAATAAATCGTCATCATTTTTAAACTAAAATAATTTTAGTAATTAACTTACTATGTATCAACTATTTTGTTTTGATATTTCTTTTATGAGATGAATTACTCATCTACAGGTCTAGTTGAATTTTTTATACAGGGTCTTTATGACCATTTCAAAGTGGAACTTTAATTATAAAAGGAAAACTGCTTTACAAAATGTTATCAACCTTGGTAATAGTTAACAGGAAATCATGGGATTTTATTTTCCGCCAAAAAAAATAGTTCAAAAACTCACTACCAGCAGGGAATGGCGCTGTATGCAATATTGTTAAATGAAATAAGACACAAATATATTAGTTGAAAATGTAAAAGAAATGTTTTATTTCTGCAAGCACTTTCGATGTAATTATGCACATCGTCCTCAGGAAGTTTGAATAACAAACAGATTTCAAACAGAATATTTAAATTTAAATAGTAACGACATTAGCCATTTTGGAACATAACTTTTAAGAATAAGTAAATTTAAAATACTAATTTGCAAACACATAAAATCAACGCGCATGAGCCTTCAGATACATATGACATGGTAAAGGTAAAAGTCGATTGGAAGAGCAACCTTAAGTGTATATTATATTAAGTGTATTTTATATTAAGTTAAAACATAAATATAAAATACATGTAACATAATTTAAAACACACGTAAAACACATGTAACATATATTAAAATATGCATAAAAGACCGATGCGTATGTATCTTAATTCACATTGAAGCTGTGGAGATAAATGCAGAATTATTGTTGATGTTTTTTTAAACGTTTGTATAAATTAATCCAAACGTCGAGCAATTCGAGGATGGGGGAGTTGCAAGAGGAGAGCAGCATAGTGAGGAGGGCCTCCCAAATGCACACAGAGTTCCCTTCCTCACAACGTCTGAGTATTGCCACCCGATTCCAAAGTGGTGTGTGGTGACACTGAACCACCAATTTGGATAGTTTGGTATCACAATTGCCTACCACGACCAAACGTTAATGTTCAACCATGGAAATGGCCAGCATTCTGGTGGTCACGATTTGCAGCATTCTCAACATAATTATGGTCACGATTCAGCATTCTCAACATAATTATGCACGACATGCATAATTATGTTGAAAGTGCTTGCAGAAATAAAATATTTTTTTTAAATTTCTTTAATGCCTCCTTATCTGAAGTTCTTACCTGAGTTAATACAGCTGTTGGCATGATGTCCAATCTAAGTATTTAGTATACCTAACAAGTTGAAAATGTTTTTAATTGTTTCTAAAACATGTTCAATGTGGCATTCACCATTTTATGAAAGGAAGTTAGATTGCATTACTGTGTTCTCAACAGCAGCTCTTAGAATATCAGGAGTAATGTTATGGACATGTCAGTGCATCGCATTTTTCAATTCCACCAAATTGTTTATGCTATCACCATAAACAGTGGCTTTGAGGTAACCCCATAGCCAGAAGTTACAGGGGTTGAGATCTGGTGACCAGGGTAGCCAAGAAATGGGAAAGTGTTGGCTTATAATCCGGTCATCCATGAAATGTTGCTTAAGTAACTGTTTGAAACATGTACCAATGTGAGGTGGTGCCCCATCCTGCATAAAAATTGTGGTATCTAACATTCTACGTTGCTGAAGTTCAGATATCACAAAATGTCTTAATATCGACTCTAAGTGAGCAGCAGTCATAGTACATGTCATGGGTCCAGCTGTCGATTGCATTTTCCTAAAGTCACCATTTGGTGTGGTATGACATTTGGTGTGGTTTCATAATTGGACTATTTTTCTTTGAAGAGCAATGGAACTGGGTGGATAACATGAGGGATTTGTTTGTCCCAAATACTGCAGTTGTGGGTGTTGATGGGTGTTGATGAGTGTTGACATCCCCATTTAGGTAAAAATGGGCCTCATCCATCCTCAAAATGTTCCATGGCCAATGTTCATCCACCTCCATCCATGCAAGGAACTCCAAAGTGAAAGATACTCTTACAGCAGGATCATTAGATTCAAGTTGTTCAACAAGTTTGATTTTGTATGGGTAGTAGAGCAACACTTTACAAAACAATTTTGTACACTGTACTCAATGGTAAGTCCATTCGATGTGCAACAGCACTTATGCTGCATGTCATGTGTGTGCTCCCCATTGTTGCTTCTTCTACTGCTAATGCAACAGCCTCCTAGATTTCCACAGAAACATGCTTCCTTCCCCACCCAAGTGCAACAGATAAACCTGTGGCTTTCAAACTTTGCCATCATTTTCCTCAAACCCTGCAGTGTCATTGGCCCTCAACATATTTGTCTTACAGTACGATACTTTTGTGAAGCACGCCATTTATTGCTATCGCATGAGAAAAGCATGGTCTTGCATGGTTATAAACATCGTTGACTTTTTAACAATAAGAGCTTTGACAAGGCGGCTCAATTTTAAAGCTGAAAAATCAACTGCTGTGTAAACACATTTGCATAATTCTAATTTGTTTTTCTCCTGCTGTAAGCCATTTACAAGCCATTGAAATTTCGCATAACCCCACAAACAGTTTCATTTTAGAAACGATTAAGATATGAAGACATCGGTAGAAAATGTTTTTATTTCATTTAACAATATTGCATACAGTGCCATTCTCTGCTGGTGGTGAGTTTTTGAGCTATTTTTTGAAAGTAAAATCCCACAACTTCCTGTAAACTATTACCAAGTTTGATAACATTTTGTCCAGTAGTTTTCCTTTTATGGCCATATCAAAGTGGAACTTTAATCATAAAGACCCTGTATATTACATACATATGAATTAAGATTAATTGTTTGCAGTTTGATAGATTTAAATTATTTGGTGTCCATAAATAAAATACCATTGTACAGTCAAATCTCCAATAATGGCCACCTCTAAATAGTAACCATTTCTTCAAGAATCTTTTAAACAAAAATGCATACAAAATAATCTTCAAATAATGCATATGTTCTATGTTCCTATCAGTGACAGGGTTCAAAGTTCAACTGTATTTAATTAAAATTTAAATGCAGAAAGATGATAACCAAAAACAAAAATTGTAAACCACTATAAATTCTTTTATATTTAACATTTTTGAGTTTATTCAAATGCCTTCATCAGGCTATATTACTTTGAATACTTTTAGATTTGAATATTTTGTTCTATCCATAGATGTTTTGTGAGCATCTTTGATATACGAAGTAATGTTGCCTAATAAAGACTTTTGAATAAGGTTGAAAATGTTATTAAAGTATTTCTGCTAGAATTTATGAATATTTAATTATTAAAGTTTTCTATTCAACGCAACAGAAAATAAATATACATATGAATGTTATGTAATATATTTATATTAATTAATTGCACACTTACTGTAATTTTATCTACTTATGTTATTTCTAGATTAAAATCAGTTACAAATAAAAAAAGATAGATAAATTTTTACCTGGTCTCATTTTTATACTTAAATTTTCTCTTATCAAGGCAAAAAGAGTTGTAGTAAAATTAACTTTCCCTTCATCATTTATTGGCATATTCATTCGAATCAATTTCTATAAATATATTATATTATTTAACAAAATAAAAGTGATTATTATTTTTAGCAAGTCAAAATATATCATTTTTAATTTTAAAGACTTTTATTTATATTTAAATATATCATCATTTCATGCAGATAACTTGTGGCAGTATATAACCCATACCTCCAAACACTTGCAGATATGCAGTTTAGAAGGCAGTGTCTCAAACAATCCATTTTTCTTTAAATTTCTTTTATTTGTATTAGAAATTTATTCTGACCATAATTGTTAATAAGTAAAATGGAAAAACAGAATATTTGAGATAACTATTAAAATTGCATTGTGTCAAAAATATAAAATGGTTGCAAAACAATAAAATGTTTTTAGTATTTTACTTTATTTTGTTTTATTTATTAAATAGTAATAATACAACACTGATCTTGATCTAACAGAGTACACAAAATACAATGACATTATCAGGCAGTCTTGGATTTAGAATCAGCTAATCATCCTACTAATGATACTCATCATAACAATCTCAGTTAGATTACATTGACAGAACTTTGTCAAACTGCTGGCTGACACACTGATGCCCCTCTGGAGAGATAAAGATTGGAGATTTCCATACAAGATCAGGTCATAAATACAAAGAGCACATTTTAAAAGAGTAAATACACACAGACACTTGTAGGAGATGTCACATCATGCACAAGGCTAAAGAGGGTGCTACATTTTTACAAAATAGCTACTTTATCTGGGTTGTGTGTAATTAATCAATGTAAAATTAATCATATATATTATGTCATTAGAATGAAATGTCCACTTGGTTGAATATATATAACTAATACTTTATTATACAAAATGTAAAATGAATACATGTCTGGATGTAGTTGGACCTAGTGCATGACTCTGAGTGGAGACAAAGGAAAACATCAAAGTTCAACAGGGTTGCCTGACCAGGTCAAGGAGCAATTTGATGTGGGTTATCTTGTGATGGTGGTCTTCATATATGACAATATATTACTGTCCGATATAATGATATATGATGCTTGTAGCTGTTTATCAAGAAATTATATTGGAGATCAATTATTGTTAGTGGGACACATTATTTTATATGGTATTATTGAAACGAGCACAATCATTCTATATACATTTGTGCTCTTTGTGTTTAAACATCAGCTCTGACATCCGTCAAATGATACCTGCCCCACACAAAATTACTGGCATTTTAAACTTTAAGGAAAAATCTAATAAAATTGACAGGATAAATTATTCCTGTGAAGCTGAAAACATTTTTGTCAATTCTTAACAGTCAAAGTCATGCTTTCCATTGGTAGCATTTATGAGCTTCTCCAAATTCTGATTTCCCAACAATCATCTGTTTTTCATGCGGGAATAGATTAAAATTTATATGAGCTCCTGTATGGATTTGGAATTGCAATTTGGAATGAAATAGAAAACTTTGCTTTTCCTATTGCTGTTTATCTTTACTGCTGACAATATACAAGAATGATTCAAACAACCCAATAAAAACAGTTTTATTTTTAAACACCAGAGAGCAAGCATTTGGTGAAAAATGCAAATACAACACATCACATTGAGTTGCAAGCTTTTAACAAAAACTGACTACTTATATCAACATAACAAAATAGCAAATATAATACATTAAAAGTTTGCACATAAACACAACCTTCTATACATATGTGTAGGAACCATACTACAAATACACTTCTCAGACAGTCGTAGAAAATAGTAATAGTATATTTTGTGTTTATGTCATAAACACAGACAAAACAATCCATTACAACAGGCCAGACATCATACTCATTGAGAAATAAAATGAAAAATCACATGCATCATAGACATATATCCACAGCATTTTGTATGCTATGGATATATGTCTATGATGCATATGATTTTTCATTTTACACACACTGAAATTAGCAAATACTTAGAACTTGCACATAGAATGGATAAAGTATGTATTGTGCCAGTTGTCCTTTCTTGCACAGGCATCATACCTCACACACTATACAAAAGTCTAGAAAAATTAAGGCATCACATCACTACATACATAATACTACAGACAGTTGCTATACTAAACATGTGTCACATAAGAAAATTCTTAAACACAGACGATTAGAATGCCTATTATGATGTTTCCTAGTCCAAGACTGCATGATGGAATCTGTGTAGGTTTAATGATATATAAAATTGTAACATTGTTTTTTGTAGAAAAAAAATCTATAAGTGTCTGTATGTTTTGTAGTGAAGATTTATATCTGTAATTTTGAACACACGATTTAATTGTTCATGAGTGGATGTGTAGTTTTATGTCATCCACATACACAAAATACAATAGTGTGTTGTGTTGTTGTGTTTAACATTGTATCTGTATTTTGTGTTGCTTAATTTATTGGATAATAAGACAAACACTATAGATTAACATAATTTCTTTGGAAAGTGTCAATATTGTGTATATTTCATGGGTTTTAATACATGTTTTAATGAAGTTTGAGGCATAGTATTGTTACCCAACATTGCATTGTGGTTTCTAAAAATATAATGAGTGTTGAATGTATTTTGTGAAGACATAGTGTGCATAATTAAGATAAATGCAAGATGCTGTTGAACATTTTTCTGTAATTTATATATACCATGAATAGCTAAAATATTCCATCTTCCACAAGCATGGAAAATAAATAAAATAACAAACAACCTTACATTTTTTCCAGCAGGATGGTGAAAAAAATTAACAAACAACAAACTGCTTTCAGTCTACTTCTAAAACCTGCTTCAGGTTAATGAAATTGCATCAATTTTTGAAGATAGAATGCACTGAAGAAAATATTCATATAAATTGAAATTCTAACCAATGAAATGCCCTTTTTTTGTTTTAGTTGATAGAATAAGTCTTCTATAATGATGTATTATATAGGGCCTGCCATGCATGGAAAATTTGTTTTTCTTTAAAGCTGATACACATTCTGTGCTTTTCTGCTTTAAAGATTTTTAGTGCCTCCAAAATCTTGAGATGTTCCAGTTTGTTCATTTTTATAATTAATCTTGCTTGTTGTAAGTCTGCTTGAATATTGTTTTCACTAGCATATATCAAAAGGGTGAATTGCCTTATATTTTCTATATCCAATTTGTGTTCTGTTATGCATTTTTTAAATGATCTCTTAGTTGAATCTATGTATATGACGTCCTTTTGGAACATTTCATCTCTAGTTTGTATTTTGTAAATTCCAGGTGTTCTTTGGTAGTGAATGGGTCTTTTCTTTTGCAGAGAAGCTTAAAAATGTGCAGGTTCCTTTTGTATGATATTTTAGTTCCTATATAGGACCCAACTTCATTGAATATATTTTTCATGTGCTATTTGGACATTCTGATTCCATTGTTTTTATCTTGTGCATGCAGACTAATTTCTAAATTAAGTTTCTTGAATAGCCATGTGTTAGAACTAGAACACACAGTGGATACAGCTACGTCTTTGCATCTTCTATTTTATTACAATTGGTGTAAGCCCTTCTTATAAGAGTATTAATGGCAGTGATTTTATATCCAAATGGGTTATTAAAATCAGCTGGTAAGTATAACAGAATAAAATTTGGCTTATAGCATAATCTGTATCAAAGCCATTTGTTACTGATATATCAAGTATTTTCATGTAAAATATTGTATCTGTACCTGAATATATCTTGAGTTATAGCCTATTATGAATTATTTTTAGGACACATCTCATATAGTGTATATGCAAAAAATAATTTATTGAAAGATAAATAAATTAATTAATACTTGTTGAAATAGAGATATTATTTCAGTTTTGAGTAAAATCAGAACTGGAATATAACTCATCATGGCATGTAACCTTCACCTATCACATAACCAATAAAAATTACTCAAAGACATAGTATGACATGCTTTCAAATTGAATTTAAAACACAGACAATCACAAGTTACATGCAGGAAGTCATAAATATACGAGGGTAATCCCAAAAGTAAGGTCTCTCTATTTTTTTAAATACAAAGAAAATGTTTATACAAAAATAAAGTTCATATCATTTTAAAGCTTGAACATTTATCTATTTTTCTACATAATTGCCATTACAGTTGATGCATTTTTGTAGGTGCTGTAGCAGTTTTTGTATGCCCATGTCATACCTGCTCACCACCATGTCGCAGGTCCCATCTTGTGCACACCTTCTGATATTGCAACTTTTCCATTAAAATCCCACGAATTGTGCTTGGGGAAAGCCCAATAACCAAAATGCAGAAATCATCCAGAGTGATTTGCCGATCTTTATGCATGGTTTGCTCAACCTTCACGACTGTCTCTTCAGAAATTGACAGTCTCCTGCTTCTTTCCTCGTCATGAATTTCAGTACGATCAGCTGCAAACTCCCTATACCACTTGAAGATGTTTTTGACATCTATGCATGACTCACCACATACTTCCGTCAATTGGCAATGAATTTCAATCGGTTTAACATGACATGGCGGCCAGCCGGCATGACATGGGCATACAAAAATTGCCACAGCGCATACGAAAATGCATCAACCAAAATGCCGATTATGTAGAAAAATAGATAAATGTTCAAGCTCTAAAATGATAGAAACATTTATATAAAAATAAAGTTCATTTGTATTTAAAAAATTAGGAGACCTTACTTTTGGGATTACCCTCGTATATGCATATATATGTATAAGGAATAAATTGAATTATTTGATAATAAAATAATGTATATAACATAATTACCTTGTAAGCTAGTCTGTATGGACATTTATTTCCAAAACCCAGAGGCGGATCAATATTCCGTAACATATCATACATTTCTGTATAATGGATATAACCTCTGAAAAAAAGTTGAAAAACTAATATTAGAAAATTTAAAATATTAAATTGTAATAAGATATAATTAAACTACTATATTATATGAAGTTTTATATAAAATCTAATGAAGAAATAAATGATAATATCTATTATAAAACATTCTAATCAATTAGTTGGATACTTGAAAATTTCTTTTTGTAATATGATCTTTACATTGGTTTTGTAATCTTTAGTGAATCTCCAAATAAAAGTTGCAAACCAGTAAAACTTTAGTTAGGCCAAGAAAAAGTAGCTTCATCTTCAATTTTGTCTTGTAGGTTTCCAGATGCACAATAAATACAAGAGTAATCCCAAAAGTGAGGTCTCCTATTTTTTAAAATACAAAGAAACATTTATTTTTAATAATGTTTGTATCATTTTAATGCTTGAACGTTTACCTATTTTTCTATATAATCGCCATTACAGTTGATGCATTTTTCTAGGCGCTGTGGCAGTTTTTGTATGCCCATGTCATACCTGCTCGCCGCCATGCTGCAGGTAACATCTTGTGCACATCTTCTGATATGGCAACTTTTCCTTTAAAATCCTATGAATGGTGCTTGGGTAAACCCCAAGAACCAATTGCAGAGATCATCCAGAGTGATTCATCAATCTTCACGCATGGATTGCTCAACCTTCGCGAATGTGTCGTCGAAAATTGACGGTCTCTCACTTCTTTCTTTGTTGTGAATTTCAGTATGATCAGCTGCAAACTCCCTACACCACTTGAGGATGTTTTTGACATCTATGCACAACTCGCCATACACTTCCATCAATTGGCGATGAATTTCAATTGGTTTAACATGACATGGCAGCGAGCCAGTATGACATGGGCATACAAAAATTGCCACAGCACATACAAAATTGCATCAACCAAAATGGCGATTATGTAAAAAAATAGATAAATATTCAAGCTTTAAAATGATATGAACATTATTGAAAATAAACATTTCTTTGTATTTAAAAGAAATAGGAGACCTTACTTTTGGGATTACCCTCGTACAAATAACCTAAATTAACATTTAGTTGAATTTCCTTTTTCATAAATTGTCTTCATATCAAATGATTACTAATCTAAAGTAATGAAAATGTATACAAATTAATAATAATAAGTTCTTTTAATTTTTAATGCTTTATGTTTATGATTTCATTATTTCCAATAACCCATTTGCATGCCTATACTTCGATTCTCTATTATTGTTCAAATTTATTTTATAAATGTCTGTTTATCAATGTGTAGAATAAAAATGAATTAAACAATATAAACTGAAACAAAATAATCATTATTCTCTTATTTTGTGGCAATATGCCAGATTTTATTTTTAATTTTGTATAGTTTTTTCTCTTTCTTCTTTGTTTCATTGTCTATCCTTTCCAGAATGTTATTTCTTAACTCTTTCTTCTTCTTCCTGAGTGGTGATGACTAATCCTTTGAACAAAAGAAAGGAAGGAAGGAAGCCCTGAGGGCTAAGTTGGAAAGACAACAGACATTCTTGGATGGGATGTGTGAAGAGTGTGCTCTAGGTCATTTTATCAGCAACTGGAGTTGAAAGGACGCCTAAGTAATGTGGCTTTATTAAACCTTATTTATTTTCTTTTCTTTACTTTCCTTATACTATCTTCCTGTAGTAACAATTTTACTTCCGTTTTCTATTTACTTAACCACGCGGTAGTTAGTCGACACATGTGGCCTGGACGGTAATAAAAACAAAAAGGGTGTGACACCGAGGGGTCGAGGGGTTACGTGAGAGGAGATAGGAGGACAGGAGCGAGTGGAAGGAAGATTTTTCGGAGAGAGAGAAAAACGGGACGAACAGAAACAAAGAAAGTTATTAAGGAACGGATCCGAGGTTTTTTTTTTCTTATTTATTACCGCCAGTCACCCCTTCGAACCAATTTTCAGTCTTATCATCTCTGTTTAATTCTCTTCCACCTTATCTTTCTCTAGGGCCCTGTACTTAGTTAAGCTAGATATAAGTTAGAATAAGTTCTTTGTCTTGTCGGCACGCGGGGACTAATTGATGACATTGTTACGCGCAGTCCCAAATGTATTTGTATTAGTAATTAGTAAGTGTGTGTAATCGTTTCTTTGTAAATTATTTATGTTCGCTGAAATTAATAAACCTTTTTTTTTATTCTATCAAAGCCGAGCGACTCTCAGGGTCTTGTTATTTCATATACTCGGCTAACAGTAAGAATCAAAAGCAAGTTTGGTTGAGAGAAAAATAAAGACTTACGGAAGATACCACAGCAAATTAAATGGAAATCAGAAATCATCCGTGTTTCCCAAGAAAAAGGACCAGGAATCATTGCTATGTTTGGGTACCTACTTTCTACTATTCTTACCTCTTCTGTTCTCTTACGTCTATTGCTTCTCTTCTTTAATATTTAATTAGTTTTTAGGTGTTTAGTTATAGTTACAGTTTGAACAATAACTAACATTTTATAACTATTGTAAAGATTTTGGTACATTTTGGTATCATGAGCTTAGTATTAACCATTGTTCATTTTCTCACATCTTGTACAAATATTTACTGTAAATTTATAAAATAGTTCACCAAGGAAAGTTGGTATCCAAAAGATTTTCTTTTATCAAGCGAAATAAAGGGATTATTGTTAGCCTATATATATCTTTGTATTCTTCATTTTGCTAGGAACCTTCACAACTTCTTACGTCATTCATAACCAAAATGCTTTTTGGTTTACAAATCATGAATTACATCAATTGCATGGCATTTGGCATATTGTACAGTAATATTATTTTGTAAATCTCAGATAATTCAAAGTCACAATTATTTTGTCTCTCAAATTTTGAACAAACGAAGATTTCCTGTACTATATTAATACTGATATGTTACACTTATTTATGTCAGACCAACATTCATAGCACTCAAAATTGCATCATACTTGTCAAGTGGTGTGGGTGTAGTTATAGTTTCAGTTATTTGAAGACAGTGTAATCAATGTACAGACCTTAACACAGTTAACATTTTGTCGCTAATAACAAATTTCATCAGACAAATACACAATTTATCATGAGGAACCACATCGAAAGCAGAAGACCAAAAAATATACCACAGCGAATTAAGTGGAAATCTTTCACTTAATTCCCTATGTCTTTACTACTATGAAAAGAACAAGTCTATGACTCTTTACAATTGTCTTTATTGCACTTCCTTACGTAAGATGCTGGCCAGACAAAGGCCAGGTTCTTTTGCCTGCCATTTTTATATCTCCTACCCTGAAGCAATAGTGTTACCAATCATACAAATACTGAGGCAATGGTGCTGCCAATAAATAACAACTGTATAATCTATTATACAGTACAAAATATTAACAAAAATTTTACTTACTCTATAGTAATGTAATCACTCTATAATTTGAACAATTCTTTGAAAACCCCTTTCTTAAAAATCAGAACTATCCATAATGTCTTCTACTCTGAGGGGTATTCACCAAAAGACAAAATGTTATTAAAAATTTTTTGTAGCTTTATCCACATCTTCTCCCCAGCAAACTTTCAACATTCCATTGGAATTCCATCACAACCAAGACATTTATCCGGTCTCATTTGTTTTAAAACATTCTGTATTTTGTCTTTGGATATAAAACCATCCAAAACATCCAGTTCCATACTGAAGTCAAGATTTAGTGATATGACATAATCTTCCACCGATTCATTTAGTAAATTTTCAAAATGACTAGATAAACTAACCATCATATCATAGAAAATCAACTGCTTACTATTTCCTTTGAACGTAGTTCTAAACTTAGCTCAACATCTCCAAAAATCAACAGAATTTCTAGAATGACTATGTTTATTATAAAATCTAATTTTTTTTCCTACAGATCTTTATAGTTCCCTTGTGGCTGTACATCATATTAGATTTCAGTTTAGTTTGTAATCTTTAGCATATTTCCTTTGTTCTTTCCACCAATCTTCTTAATTACTTTTCCAGGAAGTTGACCTTGTGTCTAAGGAGGAATTGTCAAACAATAAATGCAAGGTTTCCTGAGGGAACAGGTAGGAAGAAAGAGTCACTTTTTGGGTGCTGCTCACAGAGAGAGAGGACAAGGAAGAGAAGAGGAAGAGTTATCAAGTACCTGAGAGACATGTGAAGCCAATTTGGAGAAGAAGAGATTCTTGAATATACTGGACTGACATTACAGTATTGAAGTCAGCATCTCAACTTGATGAGTTTTGAGCTCAGACAGACAACAACTTGGACTAGAAATTTATAGAAACCCTCTTGGACTAAGGAAAGATGAACAGAAGTGCAAATTCTGCCCGAGGAAGTTTCCACATGCCCCCTCATGAGAACAGAAAGACGTTTGTACAACCTGGGTTCTTTATTCTATTCTTTCAGCCCTCTTTGATACTTCTTGTCCCCTATCATCTGTTTTCTTTTAGTGTACATTAGTTTTAAGAAATAGTTATAAGAAGATTTTTGTTAAAAAATAATCTTGAGTTCCTTGTACATGTCACGATATTTTGTAATAATTCAGCTCCCTATCACATTTTGGGGTTACTGTGGGAGTATATGCCCTAGAGTTGACGTCCATTACCGATCCTGTACATAGTTATATGAAGCAAAAATAAATTGTTTTTAACATCTACTGTGGATGTTTTCTTCGTTCCTGGGAAAGGTTCCTGTTTATTAGCCTACTAAGACAAACATGCCTTAGTAGGCTAATAAAATCCCTTTCAAATCTCACACCCTTTTGAATTCAAATATATCTTTAAATTAGCATTGGTGAGGTTCCTTCTCTACATTCTCAAATTCTTATTTTTCAATTTTCTTATTTCTCATTTTGCACAACTCCAGTCAAAATCATACCATTAAGTATTTATAAGATCCAGCTGATACACATTTACATATATATTTACAGATGTCAGTTGAACAATTTTAATTAGTTCTTTTAGCCCTTCAGCATAACTGATCAAATGCATAGTTTCTAACATTGAAATAGTTTTATGTTGAAAAGCTTCTCTATACATAACATTTCAATTTATTTTTTTGAGAAGATTGAATTTCAGTCTTATCAAATCATTTTTATTCCAATTTTCTTCACAATAAGCCCAGAACGTTAGTGGCATATGATCTGATTAAGATATAATTTAGTTATTTGAAATAAAAAACTTTTCTTTAGCTTTATTATGATATATTTTCTAGTTATACAAAAACTTGTACATCCAGAAAATAGATATATTATATATACTACCATATACCCTTTACTACAACCCTGTTTATATCATTAAATAAACAAGTATCAGCTGATAATTTTTCAATTATAATGACTTCACTAATTGTTAGCATTTCAGTCATTTGAAGCTATTCAGAAGTCATCACTTGATAACATTTAGGAATGGTAAATATTACTATTATGAGCATCAGTTAATAATTTTACAAATACATTAAAAATTGCATTTACTACTTACGTTGCATTAGGATCATATTCAGCCCAAACACGAATAAATTCATCCAAATGATGTGCACCAAGAATTGAACAATCTCTTGTTAAATAATCAAAATTATCCATAATGACAGCAACAAATAAATTGAGCATCTATAAATTTAATAACAAAAATTTAAAAAGAAATATTTTCTGCGGAATATAATTTTTATATATACATATATAATATTTAAATGTAATATACATTTTAATTAAATATCTTCTAAAGTTAAAGTTTCTTATTTTCAACAAATCCACTATTAACTTCCAATTTTTGATATACGACTTTTGTTTATTGGAGTGAAAACATATTCTTGAATATTTAATTATGCTTTCAAAGCTTCAAAGAAAACTTAGGTGTGAGATTAAAGAAACATATAGATGACTGTACAAAAGGCTGGATAAATACAACATGGGTGGAGAAGGCCATTAGAAAAATAGTATATATGTGGGAGGAAAAAAATAGAAAAAGTAAAAGAGGATGATGACATAACATATTTTGAAAAAAGTAAAGAAATGGGTAATTAATAATGGAGATGCAAATAGTTTTGCAATTGTGTGAAAATGACTACTATAAAAAAGAAAAGTTTAAAATTAGCAGTAAATGTTCAGAAGTACAAAAATTATTCTTTAAAGTGAGAAGGATGAGAGAGAAAAGACTATTACTAATGTTAACTTTAATATGGCATATTGCCACAGTTGGATCCCATAGTAATGTATATATTAGATATAAGTTTAGTTTTAAGTTTTCTTTCTTCTTCCTTTTGTTTTCTTGAGTGTTCTATTAACATTCCTTCCTGTGGGTGGAGCAACCCTTTCCACAAACCAGGTTAACAAAAAGAAGTAAAGGCCTTGAGGCTACTAGAATGATAAGAAGGTTCATTCTTGGGTTTACTCTCGGTGAAGGTAGCCGTGCGAAAGTTACACACTTGCTCATCATCTAAAGAGACAAAGGGAGACGAAGGTGGCCTACAGAAAGAGAAAGGATCCCACTAACATAAATAGAGAGATAATGTCCCTTGTACAAGGAGAATCTTCAAAGAGATCCAAAAAAGATCAGCAAGAAACGAATTAGAGTGGTTCCCCACCAGAAGAGCATCAATACCAAACAGAGAACCCAAGTATTCTTTATAACTTCCTCTATCATACTAAAACTTCTTGCTATTCTTCCTTTTTAGTTTATAATTTAGTGTAAGTTAGCCGTAAGGTTACAATCCATCTTTTCTTATTTGTTGCGAGCATGTTCTTTTGTTCTGTATTCGCTCGATTCCTTGCCCAGTTTGGGATATTGTATAACATTAAGAGTTGGAATCTGAAAGAATCCTGTATAATCACAAAAAAATAATAATAATTGTTGTTATTTTTTTTGTATACTGCCTCTCGTGGACTATTGTACACTCGCATGACTATTGAACAATTAACTGACAAAAGAAGGATTTATTGAGATTTATCGAAAGAAATGAGATGTAAAAATTCAACAGTTGATGTAAACCCTAAAGATGGGCTGAAACTCAAAAGTACTAGAGAAATATTAAAACATTTTTCTACTCCTATAAAGCAGAAATTAGTATATTTATAGTTTTTCAACAAATTGTTTTTTTAAAGTTCGTTTTTCTCTTAAATATTCCAGTTCTGGCAGAACAGTCTAAAATTACTTTTTTTAAATGTACAGGTGACTTGTACAACACGAATTCATATAACACGAAATGTATCTACCATGTTATGGGGGGGTCTACGGGTCTACTGTAATCTTTAATTGATAAAATGAATAGTATTTTATATAATTTTATCATCATAGTTATAATTTACTTTTGATAATATAATTGTATTTGTAATTTTAAAAGATATTTATTAAGTTTAAAAATCTTTTGGTTCCTACAGTTAGCTATAAGATTTGTGTCAATCAGGTTATGAATATAATTATAAAAGCAAAAAGTAAACAGCAAGTGATAAATTTTTCTCTTTAATTTTTCAATCATTTTTGCAAATAGCAATTACATAAATACAATAAAATATAAAAGGACACAGATGTCTGTTCCATTAGGATTTTATCACCCAAATTTACTTCCTGCTTTACTTTATGCATATACAGTTAATTATAATTCTATGTATTATTAGCAAAATGTCTATGTTAATATTCTTTTAATTTTAATAACAAGAAATTATAATAATCAATGTTAGCTGTTTCAAAGAAAAATAAGGGCATTATTTTTTAAATCTATAAATATTTTTTTTAAATAAACAACCAGACACAGCCAGATTTTGCCAGGATATTTTTACACTGTAATTTTTTACTAACTAGTAACTTACCAGTAGTAACCAGTAGTAACCAGTAGTTAGTAAAATAATAAATATTATTGAAATAATAGATACTTCATCTTGATCACGTGTGCAAAGAATTCATTGTTAACTATATTTTAATACTGTCTGGTAAGTAAATTAAAATTAACAGAAATCAGTTGGGTAGGCTGTCAAAATGAAGGCTGTGCAACAGTCATGAAAACATGAGATAAATGTTTTACAATGATTTACAGAAAAAGAGGTATGTTTCTGTAGACACCAATGAGACACCTCAGAGAGGAAAGGTACGATAAACTAGTAACAAAAGTGAACAACGTTAAAATCATGAAGTAGAGGAAATCTTGTTATTATTGCTAATTGTCGGAACGAAGTGATGACTAATACTTGACTTCATGCATTCCTTGTCAACATTATAACTCTAGAAAGAGTTGTCTGATCTTGAAGAAATTTTCTAGGACAACTCATCATCACTCAAGGATGAACTGATTAAAATTTCAACTCTCAAAAATGATCCATTTTTGTAGAACTGGAGATAGGAGTCAAAGCAAAGATCGCGTTTTTCTTCAGTATGGATCATTTTTGAGAGTTGAAATTTTAATCAGTTCATCCTTGAGTGATGATGAGTCGTCCCAGAAAATTTCTTCAAGATCAGACAACTCATTCTAGAGTTATAATGTTGACAAAGAATGCATGAAGTCGAGTGTTAGTCGCTTCCTGCACACGTGTAGAAGCGTCATCTAGTGGTTGGAAAATATGACAGGCATTAAAACAGTAATTCTGAAAGGTAAATGTTATCGCTAACTAGATTCACAACTTTTTTAAACTTATTATTTTATAAAGATTCTTTATATTTGTTGTTTTCTTTTTAAAACGTAGATCAGCAGAGATCAATATTGATGGCTTTAGGATCCATTCTCTCCTTCATACTCCTATTGTTAGTATGAAATTTTGATCTCTAAATGGAGAAGCTGCACAGAGATTCCAGATTGAGATGAAGTCGCTCAAATTCATCATCATTGATGAAATGTCAATGATTGGTGCAAGAATGCCTTACATGATCGAGAGAAGATTGAAGGAGATAAACCCCGAGAAAGATGAGCCATTTGGTGGATTCTTCATCTATTTGTTTGGTGATTTTCGTCAGCTTCCTCCTGTTAAATATACTCCTCTCTACTCAAGTGCTTTTACAATGTAATGTCCCAACAAGGTAGGGACCTTGTTGAGACATTACATTACATTCTCATTTGATTCTTTTACGAAGTTCATTGAACTTAGTAATTCTCATAGACAAAATAGCACAGATAGTTCCTTCACAGATGTCTTACAACATCTAGCTTCGGGTGATTTCTCTGATACAAATCTAAACATTCTGACGAAAAGAAATTGAGCCTATTTATCCAGAGATGAACTTGATCAGTTCCAAATGGCAGTAGAGCTATATCCAACAAATAAGCAAGTTAAACCAAGCAACGAAGACTACTTGCAGTCAACTGGATGCCCTCTTGCTTATATAGCATCTGAAAACACTCCAGATATTGCCCTGCCTTCATCCAAAGATAACTCAGCTCTTGGTCTCTCCAAGTATTTAAATCTCTCAGTTAATGCCAGAATCATGCTGAGAGTCAACTTATGGGTGCAAGGAGGTCTTGTCAATGGTTCACTAGGAACTATACACTACATTATATATGCTCCTAATGCTCATCCTCCAGCTCTTCCTCTGTTTATTTTAGTGGAATTCATCTATGGTAATCTGTTTCCAATAATTCCCATAAAATGCTCTTCAAACGATGGCAGTATATTGTCATCTTGTAGACAGTTTCCTCTTACCTTAGCATACTCAATGACTATACATAAATCACAGGGATTAACTCTTCCAAAAATCAAAATAGATATAGGGGAAAAAGAGACAGCTATTGGTCTTACCTATGTTACATTGAGTCGAGTGAAAAAAATAACTGACTCAGTATTTTTAAAAAGTTACAATAAAGATCACTACAAATCAATCTGTAAGTCCAAGGCTCATAGTGATAGACAGAATTTCATGAGACGTTGGCATAGCAATTAATTAATGGCTTATTCTGATCTTATATTTTTACCTTTAAGTGATCCAA
This sequence comes from Centruroides vittatus, assembly GCF_030686945.1. Classification (NCBI taxonomy): domain Eukaryota; kingdom Metazoa; phylum Arthropoda; class Arachnida; order Scorpiones; family Buthidae; genus Centruroides; species Centruroides vittatus. The sequence goes on along the minus strand of NW_027122286.1, from coordinate 3,986,027 downwards.
TAGAAATCAAATATATTGTTGAGAACAAATGATTCTTTGTTTCTTTTTTCCCTCATAATCTTTCCCTCATAAAGGTGCGAGCAACTTCATTCCGACTACATGCTGATACAGCGTTACTTAACTAGTTAAATAAGTAGAGGGTAATAATCAGACAGTATACAGCATAATGTACAGGCAGCACATAGTAATGTATAGCACTTGGTGTTAGATTGTCATATGGCACTCCTCATTCTGTCTTGGCCTTACAGTTACCATTCTCCCAACCTTTTTATGTTTTTCTTTCCCTGCTATACACATATAAAAACAACAAGAACAGAAATTTAGATTTAATATGTTGTGATAATAATATTAACAATAAACAAAGACAAATGGAAATGGATGTTTGGATATTAAAATCATACCCTCCTCACTTTGACTGCAGCAAAATTTTTAACTGATTTTGAAAAATTAAAGCTATATGCCAATTTGTTTTCTTTTGACAGCATAGCCAGACTGGTTAATCGATCTTAAAAACTTCACTAATCTCAAATATGTTTTATGAGTTTCAACTTGTTGAAGGTCCTTTCATAATTTGCAACACTTACTAGTATGGTTGATAAAATCCTGAACATAATCCATATATTTTGGTAAGTGAATTCTATTGACTTGTGTAACACTTCAGTTGGTGTTACAATGATTAAACTTCATCATTCAGAATTAGATAAATACAAATTAGTTCTTCAAATAGTTGATTTCCAGCTACATCTGATTCTGATGACTTATCATCTGCAAAGATTTTCTGGAGATCATTGCAGAGACTAAGCACCTGATACCTTTTGGACAATTGTGTAATGTTATATAGAAAGCCCATTTTTTATTGTGGATTCTCAGCTGAGTAAAATATCTATCTAAACATTTAACATCATGTTAATTTTGAATGCCTGCAGATATGATGACAAACATTTAAATTTTAATATATTTGTTAATTTCATATTTAAAAATTGAAACATTCATACATGTGAGACTGTGTATCAATGAATGCCAATTAATACATGGTCCCATATGTATAAATGTTCCTATTTTTAAATACAAAATTAAGAATTTAGATTTTGTTATGATGTCAATTGGCGGATAAAAGATATTGTGCTTGTAATCTTCTGGATCTGTAACTGTTTCATCTTTAGCCTCATAATAAAGATGCTGTATTCTTAGTGTCTAGTTATTGGGCTGCAATTTGAAAACATTGTAAACCTATAAATTCTCACTGTCATCTGTTTGTCTGTCCTTCCTTAATTTCAAGAACAGAGTTAGATAAATGAAAGTCAAGATCAGATGTGGAAAGCTTAGGGGCAGGATGCCCCAATTAACTATATATGAACTTCCAGTTTGCATCAGAAGTCATGTTATTTCAATTCAAAAATTTTCCCCTGTAAGGAGTTAGTTAGATGACTAGCATGACTATTGCTAGCAGGATAGTATGATGTACAGGGGCACCTACTAATTTCAGGTGGAGAACATATATTTTAAATTAAATAAATTAAATATATATATTTGACTATTCCCATTTTTATGATACCAACAAACATGACATCACCACAATCCATCATTTTGGAGTTAGAGGTATTTGTCTCACATTAACTCTCTTTATATGATGTAGAGAGAAGAAATATCTGTTTTCTTACACGGTTAAGGAATTGAGAGTTTCAGCATTATACATTTGTTGCAGTTAATACAATTTGTAACAGGAATCATGAAGTATAACTGTTGCTTTATGTTTGTTGGGTTCCCATGCAGCCCAGATAGAAAAATAAATCTCACAACAATATGGAATCTAGATGAAAAAGTTTTCTATTGGAATAAAGGTAATGCAATTACCATCATTCATGTGGATCCATGCAATTAATAAACAGAGTTGATCACTCAGGTATCAAAAGATCTCCACATGGAGCACTATTCAGTTGCAAAATAAAGATTAGTTTGAATATATCAATTGAAGGATTTGATGAGCAAAGCTGAATAGATTTTGAGATTATATTAAAAGTATAATGAGTGTGAAGAGAAACTAAATGATGCAATAGCTATGAGAAAGTAAACCATACAGTTTGAGAGTACAGTGTCCAGAGCTTCAACATTGACCCAAGAATCAGCGGAACAAGTCTTTCTTTGTAGTATCTGCTAAAATCAATTAGCATAACTTAAAAGTGTTCAGATTGTGGACATCATATTCATGTCACTTACGAAAATTGTGTTAATGATGATGAAGAGAAATTTAGTGTCTATGCTACCTGTCTTTTTTGTTTTAAAAATAAGAAAGGTTTCAGTTTGTTCTACTTTATTACAGAATGACAAAGTTACTGACAAGCAGAGGTGGCTCTACATAAAAGTGAAAAAGGTAATGCCTAGCCTCACAAATTTGTTAGTATACAGTAGAGAGTCATTTATCCAAATCAATTGGAAACTGGGGTTGTTTGGATAACTGATTTTTCAGATAACCGATTATGTTTGAAAAATATATTAACCTGTCCGATGTTGAAATTTTTCTCTGTTGCATGTCACTTCGTGTTGAATTTTCATCGATTTTAAGCCTAACGAAAATTTATAATAATAATCATCAAGGCTATTGTATCATTAAAAATGATTTCTTTATTTTGTACAAACAAAATAAATATATTGAAAAATATAAAAACATAAAAATTATACTTTAGAAGTAAATCTAGTATCAAAAAAGTTCGATTCAGCATGACACAGTCCAACTGGAAAGTGTTCGGATAACCGACGTTTCAGATAAATGACTCTCTACTGTATTTTAGTATTTAAATCATCAAATTAATAATTACTGATGCAATTATATTTGCAATATCTGTTGCAACTGAAAAATGATCATTTCCAAATTTAAATTAATCAAGGACTACCTCCAATCAACAATGTGTCAAGAGAAACTTTCAATCATGTCCATTAAATGGAATAGATATTGCAACAAAACTGAACTTTTCTTCTGTAATTGATAAATTCAACCCTACGAAAAGCAGTTTTGTAGGTAAATTTCTGTTACAACATATTGGAAAATTAATAGGTTTAAACTATTGTACACATTTTTATTATGTCAATGTATGTTTTACTCTGTTTCTACATTTAAAAAGTTTATATTATTGTAGAACTAAATAAATCTACCCTCTACATTCATCACACTTTTAATGGGTCTCAAAAATAAATATGAAATTATAGACAAAAAAAAATGAAAAGGCTGTTACACAAGTTTCTATCTACAGAACTTTCAGAATGGGCTATGATTTGTGTCCCTATACCTGAGATTATAAAAGTAGAGGTGATGCTTACAATATTTTGGATGTTGTGACAAATGTGACAAGGTATAGATTCCACCATGTCTTTTAGCTGTTTTTGTATTCATAAGATTACAATTCACAGTGTTATAAGGAGATTGTTCTTGTCAAATGATGCACTGATGTATTTACAAGTGTATGTCAGGTCAGTGTCTACTCAGTACTCTAAAGATTCTTAGCAGGAAATTGTGAAGTGCACATGCAAAAATAGACTTCAGAATCTAAAAAGTTTTTCCCAAAAAGAAGAGATTTTTGTAATTTAAAATACCATTCTAGTACTGCTTGTATATAATAAGTATATGTAAAAACTAGTTTTGTCTGATTTTATTATTCTTCACAATGTGTGGTTGCTGAAGTATTTAATATAACTTAGCTTTTCATATTACAAATGCTACTGAACTTAATATTCACAATAACAAAATAATATAGAATAAAAATCTCTCTTATATTGTTATTTTTAATATTTACTATGTTAAAAATAATTTATAATTAAAAATGCTATTGTACTTATTAATTTTATATTAAGTGAAGTATTATAAGTTTTTAGAAATATAAAATAAAACTGTATAAATTTTGTTGAAGAAATGTCTTTATTATTGTCTTTATTATGAAATTTTCCTAAAAAATTCTTAGGTAGTTTATAAACATACCTGAGTATTCCAAAGAATGCCAGTAACAGATACAGTATTGTATAAAAAAAAAAAAATAGAACAAATAATTTTTGTTGTTTTTTTTCCTTTTTAATTTAAAATCAGTTTAAATTCTTAATAAGTAATATTTTTTTATTTATACAGTATTTATATTAAATTTCTCTTAAATAGAATATACAACTTCTTTAATTTGTTAAATATTGAATTCTAACTTTAAATGCTAAAATTAGTTAAAAATTAAAATTAAAAAACAAACATTTACTTACCAGAAATGAACAGAAGAAGATGAAACTAACAAAATAAGAATAAGCAAGATTACTACCACATTCATAGCCAGGCTTTTTAGACCTCTCATCACATAATCTTCCTTTTACACAAGATAACATAATGGCCTGCCATGCTTCACCTGTAGCACATCTTTAAAATAAAAATGACAAATAATTAATAAATCAATATCTGTACTTTTAAACATGATTGAAGCACCAAATACAAAATACAAATTGAAAGTGCAAAGAGACATTAGCATGCAGAGTATCAATTTATATTTATCATGCAGTGATATTAAAATAAGACAGTGCTAAAGCATGCAAGCTTAATTAACAGCCTATTGAAAGCTAGTTTTTAAAATTAATAAATAAATTATATAAAGTAATAATCATTTTAAAATATAAAAACCAGTTTAATGGTGGCATTTTTAGAGGTTTTGATAAATGATCCTGAAATAATTAAAAAAAAAATTGTTTTTCAATTATTAACTTTGTTTGCTAATTGATAATTCTGTTAATAAGTGAAAATATTTTATAATGTACACATTAAATTTTATATATTTTAAGTAATTTAAATTACAGTTTTGCATAATATTCAGTCATATATTTCTTACATTTATATTTGTAACATTTTATTCATTCATAATGAACACACGTATAATTAAATTTAAATGCACCAAATTCAATTCTTGTTTTTCTTACACACAAGTAAATTCATAATTTAATTTTTTTTAAATTTAATCCTAAATAATATCTTCAATGAATCGAAAACAAAAAATAACGTATTAATTTCACTAAAATTGTATAATAAGCATTAAAATGTTTGGAATAGTATTTAGGTCAATACTTCTATTCATTTATATTTGTATTTAATTACTTCTTATGTTTATCAAATAATGACTCTATCAAGCTTTTAAAAAGTTTTTAATATTTTAATTTTAATGTAGGATAAAATATGAACAATTATTATTCTATGTATTAACACTTTATACAATTCTACAACATTATAATTTTTGTAATTATAATTTTATTAAAAATGTATAAAATTTTATTAAAAATGTAATAAAATATACATTAAATAATAAAATATTTGTAATTATAATTTTATTAAAAATGTATAAAATTAAATAAATGAATTTAAAATAAATATAAATGTGATAAGTGGCACCCACAGAAAAGAGCATCATTTATACATTATATAAAATATACAGTGTGTGAAGTGTATATATATATATATAGATGTCTCTTGATTAATGCAGTTAATTAAATTAATCCCTTGATGCTACTGCATATATCAAAATCACATTAATAAAATACAGTGGTACCTCAGTAATAGACAATCATGACCCACTAGAACAAATTTTTGATTAAATAACATTTTAATTTTAATTTTAATTTTGTCATCAGTAAAAAAGCTTTCTGTGATAAAAAATGAGTAACCAATTTAAAAATAAAATGAAACCTTAGAACTCCCTTGGGGACTAAAAAAAGGGGCAACGTGATGACAAAGGGAAACACATGCCACAATGTATGCGCACCCACGAATATGATGCTAATAAAAAAATTCTTTTTTATATTTTATTCTTACTTAATATTTTCATACTTACAGTAGAGCATCGTTTATCTGAATCAATTGGGGACTCAATTGTTCAGATAACTTATTTTTTGGATAACCTATTATGTACAAAAAAATATATTAACCTATCCCATGTTGAAATTTTTCTCCATTGTGTGTTGCTTCACATGAATTTTCGTCAATTTTACGCCTAACAAAAATTTTTATAATAATAATTGTGGCTATTGTATCATTAAAAATAATTTCTTTATTTTGTACAAAAATAAATAAATGTATTAAAAAATATAAAAACAAAAAGAATTATACTTTAGAAGTTAATCTAGTATCAAAAACATTCGACTCAGCACAACACAGTCCGACTGGAAAGCTTTTGGTTAAACGACACTCTACTGTATTTCTATTTAAATAGATTAATTATATTAATTATCTGAATTAATATCAAACCTTCGGACTTTTTGGAGTTTCATACTTAAATTTTCTAAAAAGCTCCCTAGTACAAATATCTCCATTCCTGATGACATGATCTTTGATGTTTACAAAAACTTTAAAACTGGATTATTTTTGAGATTTTACCTGAGTCCAACTTTATTCCACTTTCCTTACATACCTTTATCTACCATCATTATTTTTCTCTTTCTGAAATTAAAGAAGCAATCGACACCTTAAACCCTTCTAATTTTAGTCCTGATAACATCCCTGTGACTTTCTATAAAAAATTAAAACTGATAGCAGCTGTTGTTTTATCTAAACCGTTTTCCAAATTTTTGCAATCCAGACATGTCCCTAAACAATGGTATTCTTCAATGATTAAAGCTGTACATAAAAAAGATAAAAAAATTCTTTCAGACCTATTGCATTATCACCTGCCATGTTAAAAAATTTTGAAATATGTATATGCTGTGAAAATTATGTTCCAATCACTTCCAAGCTTGCACCAATTCAACACTATGGTGTTAGACATCATTCAACAACAATAAATTTAATAGATACTGTGTCCATAATTCTTGAAATTTTTGAAACAAAACATGTTGTTTATGTCGTAGATGTTTCTCAAGCTTTTGACTCTGTTCTACCAAATATCCTTTTTTCCTCACTCAGTGAACACTTTGACATTGATCCAGTTTTCCATTCTTGGTTGAATAATTATTTCTTAGTCCGTTCTTTTAAAGTTAGGGAGAAAGTCAAGAAATTCACAATCATTTAGTCTATCTGTGGCATTCAACAGGGATCAATCCTTAGTGACCTATTTTTCTCCATTTACATTGATTTACTTACTTAATCAAATCAAGTCCACTGTTATTACTTATGCAGATGATATAAAACTGATTGACCATGACCCAGCTGTTCTTCGTCTGATTTAAATCTGTTATCAACCTTATTTGCAAGGGTAAACCATAAAACCACCATCAATAAGACCATAGTTGTGTGCTTCTCATTGATTCAAAACTCTCCTCCTCTTCCTTTTGTCATTGATGCCAATATTCTAGAAAATGCATGCTCCTACAATGATCTTAGCATTACAATAGATTAATCATTTTGTTGATATGGAAATGAAAAGTTAAAACTCTGGCAATTTGTAGAAATATTTTATGGAGTTTTTGCAAAGCTATCTCATCTAAATCTGTATTACAATCTATTATTTTTGCAAACTCACAATGCATTGTTGATTATTGCTTATGGCAGCCCCTTCCTTCCTCAATACAATTTTAAGAGAACTCGATAAAATATATTTTTTGTCAAATAAACTGTTTACTAACAATCCAAGTATTGCAAGGTTCAGGCTAGGTCTTCCCAATTTGCATGAAAGAATCAAATACTATGATCATATACTCTATCATAAATATTTTAATGGTTTTATTCCGGTTTCTTGGCTTCATCTTAGAATACCCATAAAGAATATATACAACACCACTTGTATTTTTATTCCTTTTTACTGTTTATCTATTTCATATACATCCTTTTTCTACCACATAGCCAGAAACATGAGCAATGTAGAAGACATGCATCATGTTGATTTTTTACATTATAAAACATCTTGTTGACATCACGTCTACTATATAATTCTTAATGATTTGTAAATGTGACTTTATTTACATATCTTATTGCATTTTAATTCTTTTACACTTTACGCAAACAAATTTTACAGCAATATCCTATACTCTGGCTCAGTTATTATATTGTTTTTAAATTTTTGTCTTGCTTTTAGCATTATACATATTTAATATTTTAGACATTTTTTGTATATCTGTCTCATTTATACTTTTTTGCAAATTTTTATTTATGTTTTATTATATTGGTTGATTTTCTTTTTTTGTTATAGGTCTTGTTATTTATTGGGGGAGGAGATCTGCTGCCAGCGACATTTCCTAATGTAAATGAAATAAATAAAATAAATAAATAATCATCTCTATTTATAAGTAAAGATCCAAAGTTAAAATTCCAGCAAACTTATTTATTTGAAACCTTTTTGACCATCAATATGTTTTTCTGACCATGTTTTTCTTATATCAGATAGTTATATCTAATTATTACTAATTAAAGAGAGAAATTCCTAAATATGTTTACATTTTTGAAATAAAAAACAAAGCTCTGTCTCAATGAAAACATGTACAAAGTGTATCTAACATATAAAAATATCTCAATAAATTTTACTAAAAGTACTCACAATTTCTTTAAACATCCTTGTTAAAAATATTGTTATTAGTTTATCAAGTGAAAACGTATTAGTCTTTTATTTAATTTCAAAGAATTTTGAATTCAGTTTGTGTTTACAAATTTTTATATCAGTTGTAAGACGTTCATTAGAAAAAGTTGCAATTAATTTAATTTCTTCGTGATTTTTGCTATACAGGATATTCACTTTAACATTTGTCCAGGAGTAAGAGAGATCTTTCCAGCATAGTATGAGTTTATGCATATGGTACATTAGTTCCACTGCAATGTCTATAATAAAATAAATTAATTCATTCATAAAAGGGGAGGGACATGTGTAAACTGCATAATGATTCTGAAGAAGAGCCCAGATGGGGCATCGAAAACGTTAGCATTCCTTGTAATTCTACCACTCTGGTTATCGGGTTTTACGTAAGTTAGTTTTTTGTATTTCATCCCAGTGTGTGAAGACAAGTGATTATTATATATAAATAAATGTAGTAAGAAAGTGTTTATTTTTCCCCCCATAACGAATTACTCAAATTCCCATAAAAACTATGGTAAATCAATAATCAGTTAACACACAATTCAGATAGCAAACAAAGTCTTGGAATGGATTGTGTTCATTAACTGATCACCCATTGTATTAAATTTTCTTAATCATGCTTTAGTCATGAGGAAGCAATGCAACAATGCACACGAGAAAATTCATGGTGTCAAAAATAAATGCATTGGTCCATTCAAAATGAACTGAAATTGGACCAGAGATTAAGGAAAAGCAAAGAATATAAAGAATAGTACTTTTGTAAAGATATATTTATTTTAAAGTTATCTTCCACTAATTGCATGCAATGCACACCCATTCACTTCAAAACTAATTACACAGTTTCCTATATTTGCTTTATGTCTGGTTGTTGTTCATGGTCTCATAAAAATCCTGCAAATCATGTGTTACATTTCAATAACTTGAAAAGTTTGAAAAACATCAAAATTTTCTTATTTTTTCAAAATTTAATAAAGAATTAATGTTAAAAAAGGTGCATGGCATTTATGGGATGCCATTTGATTACAGAGGATTAAATAATGTAAGGAACTGAGTCCGAGCGTTATTTTTATTTTATTATTATTTTTCGTTTTATTATATTTTGTTTGGGGCTTATGTTTATTTAGGACGAAGGTCCCCATCAATCTCTTATTAGTAACGAAAAAAGAAGATAAACCAATTCACGAAAAAAAAAAGCGCTGTAGGAAAAATCTCGCGCACTTGCGCTGCCCAGCGGAAGTAAACGGTCCGCAGAAAAAAAATGGAGGGAGGAATCCCCACACTCACTAGCAAAGAACTTACTAAACCGTCATAACATCCCAGAAAATTGTGCTAAATACTTTGTAAACGGTCTATAAGCTTTTGTCGGAAATTAAAGCTATTAAAGTATGGAAATTAAAGAAAGAAACTTAATGTTAGAAAACTAAGTATGTAAATAAGGAGAGTAACCCAGCTAAATTGTGATGTCACCTCACAGCATAAAACCATCACGTCAACCAAAGAAAGCGAGGTGAATTCCAGAGCGAGGTGATTTCTGGTCAAAGCCCAGAGTGAGAATTAGGCGATCCAAAGGTGTTAAAGAGGAATTCGATTGACGATTTAACAATAGTGAAAAGATTGAGAAAACAGGTTCCTAGTATAGTGAGGTGACGGATAGACGTTTAGTTCGTAAGAGATTCTGTTCATAGTTCCTAAGTATTTGATTTGTTGAATTTTCAAAGGGGAATTAATATTAAGTTAAGCTAAGTAGCTGAGTTTTATTGTTGAGTTGACTTGATTGATTTTCGTTAATAAATTTTGTTTTGGATTATAGACAATTGTACATAGTAAATTCTATTTACTAATTAAATATATTTGAAACTTTTACTTTGACTTGATATTTGTTGTTATTCTTACTAATTCTTTTCGGTGCACGCGTAAAAGCCCAGGCCTGGCAAACTAATCTCGAATCTGCGTAAAGTACCCGTTAGGTTAACAAAAGTTTTACCGGTCGCAGTTAGTGTCGGTTTCCTAAGATACTAAAAATAGTACTTTACAATAATGTTGCACCAGTCATATTGTTGTCTGTCATCCTCTGTAAGTTAAATGTAGCAGACAAATAGTTATATCATGGCAACATAAATTTCAATGTATTTGTACTGCTAAAGTCCACATTATCAAAGCCAGTAATATCTGTAAAAACTGGATATGAGACAGTAAAATAGAACAACATACCCTATTTATATCCAGTAATAAGTTTAATATATTAAAAATTTTTTCAACACTAATAAGGTATTTTATTGTATTTTATTATCCACTGCTTTACATATGCACATATGTGGAAGTACACCAAAACTTTGATGTCAAGAAAATTAGGAAAATCTGGACCATGATTTCTGACTATGCTTACAGGTTTGCATCAACCAGTGTATTTTTTAAGAATCATTATATACTTAGTTCTTGTACAAATGGAAGGTGCTTGTGGAATTCATCTGTTGCTTCTTATGCATTTTGTCTCATTTCCCCATTCTATATAATATTTTCACAGTAGTTTTTGAGTATAAAACATTATGACAGTACTCAACCAATTATCAGACTGGACAACGTTGGCTCTTTCATAAGGATATCATCATCATGTGTCACTGTGTAATTTGTCAAGATCACACTTCAGGGATGGATCCAGAAATGTTATTTAGGGATGAAATTCATGTCAATATTGATATCATTTGTACTGTAGTTCTACTATGAAAAACTCTTTTCTACTTAGAATTTTAGGGTGTGTACACACCCTCCAGATCTGTCCCTGCACTTTTAATGTGTGTCTTGTTCTCACTTTTGGAAAATTTATATATTGCCTCAGACATTGTGCATGATTTACATGTATTCCTTTTTTGAATCCAAACATTGCAGTAATAGTAATGCATCAAATGATATACGTATGCAATGCTGGCAATATCTCTTTTGCACCTGGATAAATGTTAAAGTGAACACCTTGTGTATCATTGTGTGTATTTCTATATATATATATATATATATATATATATATATATAAGATGTTCACTTTATCAATAAAAATCAATAAAAAGAAAAATTCAATAAGAATTAAAATTTTGACTGAATTTTGTTGGTACAAATAACTACTACTACATAAAATAAAAACTAATCACATTTTTTGGAAATAATTGTTTTGCACTTGAAAGGATTTTGAATTTAAATCAAAACACAACACCTTATGTTGCTGAAAAATTTAATAAAAATGTAACAAATGTTTTCATCCAAATCTATTGGCCATTGTCATGTTAAACAAATTTGAATATAAACAAATGGAACAAAATTTAAATACAAATAAATTAACATATAAAAATAAAAACATAAAATAAAATTATCAAAAGTAACAAAGAATATATATATAAATATGTATAGGATAAATAAAATTAAATAACAATATATTATAAACATAATATAATAATATCATATATGAAATATGAAAAATGAGGGCATTTTTGTAGCATTGTTTGAATTCTATTTATCCCATAAAAAAGTTTAATTTGAAACCATAAAATTTTCAAAAGGATTTTCATTTTATAATCCAATTGAAAAAAATCTAGAGTTTAATTTCTATATTTAACTAATGCAAAATTTTTAAATAAAAATGTAATCTCTTTCTTTGAATATAAAAATAAATATAGGCTACATATGCATTTTTTACAGTTAATCTCATATACTTGTGAATTTAAGAAATAGATAAAATTAAAATGTTATTGTGTAATTTAAGAAATATATGGTTTAAATGTTATGGTTTCTCTCTCTTCATGTTACATTATTTCTAATCTGACAACTACATTATTTCTTTATAAATTGTGTCAGGTACTTTTAATATGTTTTAAACTGTACTTCAATTAAAACATTTGCTTATTCCAGCGTGGAAAACAAAATCATTTGTTCATGTCATTCATTTTATATTTTCTGATATTTAAAATTATTAATTAATCTATTAGCTATATAAAAAGAAATTAGAATTTTCAATCACAAATATAATTCTGTTTAACAAAATAATAAAAAATAATGTTTAAATCAAAAATATTGTTAATTTAGAAATAACAAAACCACTATTCAAAATAATGTCATGAGACAAATCAAAAAAATTTCATGACAATTTCAGATTTTGACATAACCTAAAAAAAAAAAAAAATTAAATTAAAAATCTGACAAGGGCTCTTGGACAACTTTCCCAGAAGTCATACAAAAAGTTAAGGATTCATGAAATAAAGTACAAAAATTTGAATTATAATTTCTAAAAGTTAGAAAAATGGCAAAAGCCATATTTTTGGGATAGGAATAATTAACAAAAAAAAACTGCAAATGTCAATAATGACTAAACTTTTTATTAAATCTGACCTCACTGGGGCTATGATTCCCTATTCCCTTTAACTATCCCTTGACTTATAATCTCTAAAACGTAATAGCATCAATACCCATACACAGAAGTATTCCAGCCATATTTCAAAATGGGGTGCTAAGAGATGATGAAAAATACAGGGCAATTTTGTTCCTTTTCTAGATTTTTTGAAATTCAAACCTTAAAATATCAATAAACGTGAAAAATGCAGAGGGTCAAATTTAACCAATTACAATACTTTCTCTATGTTCTATAACAGCCAAAAAAGTAATAAAGTATTGCTTTCTTCTAAAAGTCTCAAAGTTTATTTTACTACAGGTAAACTTTTAGGGCTTCAATCCAAAATTCAATATTGTTGTTATAGATATTATCTAGAAGTTTATGGTACTGCAAACTTCTAGAGGCAATAATTTATTTTTAAATTCAAGAATTTTAGATTATTAGTTTTCGTTTTACTGATACTCAACATTTTTTCCTTTTGTTTTATTAGAGTAAATAAAATTCACTTATCTAATTATATGTATAATTTTTATTACGTCATATTTTAAAGTACAGATAGGCCTCCCACAATGTGGTAGATACGTTCCTTGAAAATACAGCATTGTGGGAAATCGTGTTATAGGAGAAACCAACTTAATACAAAAACTGGGATTCAGTTCTAAAAAGAGAAAAACTGCCTTTTATGGTGTAACATTTTCATCATTTTTTAAATTTATGTACATAAAAAGCTTAAATAAAATTCATCATCATATAAAAACTAAAAAGATTATGATTTCAAGTCAAAATCAAAAAGAAACATAATGTTATGCTCACAAATTCAGTCCTCATAGTCACATATTATAGTTGTTCGAGAATGTTTGACTGGCCTTATTTCAAGATCTGAGCTTGTTTCATCAAGTTCCACTGCACTTATGTGATCCATTGCAATTTTTCTGTTATGTGAAAGATAATTCGTTTCTAAATACCCAAAACCGTGTTGTAAAAGTACTGCATTGTAAGAAAATTTTCGCGTTTTTCCAACCGCATTGGAGCGAAAACACATTGTAAAGGTACTGCATTGTAGGAGGCCTACCTGTAATTATATTTCATTTTTTGGGCTGCAATTTGAAAAAATTGTAGACCTATAAATTCCCACCATTGTCTGTTTATCTTTCCATAATCTCGAGAATGGTGTCAGATAGATAAAATCAAAGATTAGATGTGGAAACCTAAGGAGGCAGGAAGCCCCAATTAACTATATACAAACTTCTAATGCAAACCAGAAGTCACATTATTTCAATTAAAAAAATTTTCCCTTGAAAGGAATTAGTTAGATGACTGGCATGACTATTGCTACCAGGAGAGTATGATGTACAGGGGCACATACTAATTTGAGGTGGAGAACATATATTTTAAATTAAATAAATTATAAATATGATTAAAAATGCAGTTTGACATTGTGATAATGTCACAATAAACAATTGCTTTTTATTTGTCAACTTAATTCTGTCTTAAAAAAATTGAACAAGGCATAAAAACAATTTTCTTTTGTTTTAAACTGGTTATGCAAATTTATCATTGTTTAACATTAATAATAATGGATATTTAGGTAAATATGAAAATACAGATATATTTGAAAGTATAAATTTAAAGTGATTGAAATGATCATTTTATAAAAGAAAATGGAAGAAGCATTTAAATTATGTTATCTTCATAACTTTAAAACAAGTTTTCAATTTTAAGTTTTGAAGCACTACAAGACCATTTTGTAATTATCAAAACGCTATAATTAAATTGTACATACACGTATGTATTTTTTGTAATATAAAGCAATTTTAGTACAATTTACAGAAAGTTATATCTTTCTTCTATATAATAAAAATCATTATGGTAAAACTTATACAATATTTTTTTTATAAACATTATCTGATAAATTTTACATTATGATTATAAAAAAAAATTTATATTGAATTTACTAGAATATTTTTATAAACTCTCTAATTTTATTTTGAAAAAACTATTTTTTGAAATTTAATAACAAATATTCATCTGTACTAATTATAATTAATTGTGATTAATAAATGTATTATTTGGAATATATTCACCTATACAGGATGGTAACAAAAGTACTTCTCCTGCCAATTATTTAAAAAACTAACAAAGCAATAACTGTAAACTTTTGATAATGTATTCTATATCAGGTATGCACTAAATGATGATTCAAATTTCTGTCCCTCTAACTCTTCTATCAGAGAGGGCTGTTGTAATTTTAGCCAGTAATGAAAATAAAGCAACATTGCCAATTACAAAGTTATAGCATATGAAAAAATATGTACTATTAGTTTTTTTTTTTTTTTGAAAAGGATTAAGATAGACTCAAAAATATTATATTTTTTGTAAATAGTCTAAACTTCAAGTACAATGTACTATTAGTTTTCAGTGCATTCTGAAATATCAGGTGGTATTCTAGAACAGGTTATCAAATGTGACAGGTAAATGTTTTACTCTACAACACACAAGGGTAGCAAGCCTCATTACATAACACAAATACCATATGAGAATGGTTGAATGTGCAATGAGGTTTAGTTGATAGCAGTGATATGGATATGCAAATGTTCAATTTAATAAAAAAATATCAAATACTGTTAAATAAAACAGTACTTTAATTAACACAGCACTGCTAACTTAAAGCTAATTGTACATTCAACCCTTCCTGCATTACATTTGTGTTATGCAGTAAGTACTGCTACTCATTATATGTTGTGCAGTAAAAAATTTATCACTAAATGATAAAACTGGAAAATAATTAAATACAATTTAGTAACCTTATGTCAGTCCAGCAGGGTAAAAAATGACATTTTTCATCTTTCTGGACTGACAAAGCAATGCTACTTTAAAAAATGTAATAACTTAGCATTTGATCCTAGAATTCTACTGTTTTAGGATTTTAAACTGCATGTTCTTTTAGGTCTTAGCATTCCATTTTAAAACTCATTGGTTCCTGAAGGCCTTCAGTGTAGGCTAAAAGCATTTAAACAGCATTTTTTACCCTGCTGGACTGACATAAGGTTACTGAATTGTACTTAAAACATTTAACCTGTCATATCTTACAGCCTCTTCTGAAATCCCATTTGATATTTTGGAATGTACTAGAAAGTAATAATACATATTTTTTCATGTGCTACAACTTAATAAAATTAGAGCAATGGAGTCAATTATAAAGGGCTGAGATTACAACAGCATTCTCTAGTAGAAAAGCTGAAGGGGGCAGAAATTTGCACTATTTTTCAGAGCAAACTTGATATAATATCATTGGTGAAAGGTTTACAGTGATTGCCTTATTAGTTTTTGAAATAATTGGTGGGAAAGACTTGCTAACATTCTGTATACCGTATAATTAAAAAATTTAATTAAAATAAAATTATAGGCATCTATCTGACAATCTACCTAAAATGCAATTAAAAAATTTTCTGTAAGTTTTTATATTGCTGAAATTTATTCATAATGAATTAACATTCATAAATATATACAGTACATAAAACTATTAAATATATATGTACACTATATTTTGTATATTAAATATATAAACTTAAATAACTATTATTAAATTGCAAAAAATTATGTAAATTTGATTTGTATTATTATTAACTGCATTATCTTATTTTCCTGCTAGAAAAAAATAATGTTAGTACAATAAAATGATAGATAAAGTAACATAAATGTAGCCCTGTTTGTTTTGTATAAAAAGTGAACACTTTGACATCATTCTTACAGTAATTTTTCAGTGTAATGCTGTGTTTTATCGCTTTAGTGCCTCGGTGTACACTTTTCTATATTAGTTCAAAAGTCAGTCTAAGACAAAACACCATAACCTCATTGGTCAATGATGATAAAGTAAACAAAGATCACCAGAAATAGCAATATATGCCATAATTTGAGAAACTTCTATTTTCTTTATGATATACATTCTCAACATAGTGTGCATGCCCAAATCTCATCTGTTTAAAAACTCAAGTTCTGTATTCAATTTGGTATTTTATTCCAATATAGGGTTGTGTGACCTGAAGATGTTCAACTGATATGGACAAAAACATTTGTTACATTAAATATTTTTGGTGTTTGTTTGGTTTAGTTTATTCGTGTGTTTTTAGACATTTCTTCATATTATTTTATATAAAATAACCAAAAATGTGTGTTAATGATAGAAATTACATTAATTATTAGTTTATGTACTCCATCAATGATTTGTTGTAAGTAGTATGTGCTAGTATAACCAAATCTTTCGACTTATCCACCCATATTAAAACCACATTGTTCAATGTCTCAAAAGCACCAATCCCAGTCCAATGTAGAAAATGATTATAGCCAGCAAGAGGTGGCTCACATCAAACATCATCAGCCCACAATCTTAATATGGGCTTATCTGCCCATATTAAGTCAAAAGATTTGGTTTATTATTAATTTTTATAACTTTGTATCAGTCACTTTATTATATTGCATAATATTTATAATGTTATATTTCAATTCAGTTTTGCTTTTTTTTTATTCAAATAATTAAAATTAAAAAAATTTAACCTCATTACACATGTGCAAGTTGAGTAGACACACTATTTTATTCATGTGGATGTGATAGATTCCTATTTTGATTATGTCATTTGTGTACACTTTGAATACACCATCAACAGACAAAACAAACAGGACTTATAACACATGTAACACAAAGACTAATTAGACTTTTAATAATTAACTTTTGAAAACATATGATAATTTTTTATTGCCACAACAAATTTTTCTGTGACAATTATTACTGATCTGGAAGCACCACATCATGCTGATTGATAAACTAAAGTTAAAACTGCAAAAGCATTTAAAAACTTAAAAATATTTTGGCATTAGATATGCCAAACTATTAGCTTCAATTCTGTTAATAATAATATTATTGTGAAAGTGTAATATTCCTACTTTTGTTGTTCATTTAGATATTGCTTTAATTATTTTAAACTGCTTTCTTTGGTGGATTGCACACCACAAGGTTGCAACATACATACATGCAGTGCTATACCATATCATGCAGACTTTCACAGATCACGTTGAAGCAATTTTACAAATGTGGATTTTGTTATTATTAAGACTTGCCTGAAGAGTAGCATAAGGCCTTGGAAAAACGTACGGAAGTTATTGTGGCGTGTTATGGATGTATCAGAGTTCAGTTCAATATTACCAAATACCTAAGTATGCAGAGTAAGAAGTTACATCAATCACAGATTATAAATCCTATTTACAATTAGCTACCTTCAACTAAATTTGGCATTAATCAAATTTAATCTTAAAACAGGATAAAGGAGTGGAATAAAAATTTATACTCAAGAAAAGAGACCAAACATAGTTTACTATTGGTATTATAAATAAAATACAACCACTCAAAAACTGGGAAAACCTGACACAAAACTACAAAAAAACTAAATAACCAGCAGAAAAAATTAAGAAGTGCTAACATTTTCACCCATGTTGAATGAGCATCCTTGGGCTAACTAATCCCACAGCTGTCAAAATATGGAGGGATTGCTTACATATGTGAAAAAGGGGGTGATGAAAGAAGGAGAGAAGAGAAAATTTACAATTTTAAGAATGACTTCTATCTGTGGGAAGGAGTCTACAGCATAGAAATTAATAGCAGTATTTTTGAGGGCAGCCTTATAAATTTCCACTTGCTCCAGTGTCTGAGAAAGGATTACCAGGAAAGAGCCATGCATGAGGAATGCACTGTCAAAATTCACATCAATGTTGGGGTCAGAGGCAAAGATAGATAGTACACAGAACATCAGAATTCCATCCTGAAAGGATAGGCCAGTACTGTGCTATCATCTTTGCCTCTGACCCCAACATTGATGTGAATTTTAATGGTGCATTCCTCATGCATGGCTCTTTCCTGGCAATCCTTTCTCAGATATCTGGAGCAAGTGGAAATTTATAAGACTCCCCTCAAAAATACCACTATAACTTCTGTGCTGTAGACTCTTTCCCCACAGGATGGAAGTCATTCTTCAAACTGTAAACTTACTTTCCTTTCCCCTTCCCTCTCCTCCTTACATCACCCTTATTTTCACATATGTACAGCAATCGCCCTGGTATTTCAACAGCTGAGGGATTAGTTAGCCCAAGGATGCCTGTTCAACACAGGTGAAAATGTTAGCACTTCCCAATTTTTCTGCTGGTTATTTGGTTTTTTTGTAGTTTGGTATTATAAATATTTATTTAAATCATTACTTAAAGTTTTGGTAATAGATGGAATGACAATGTTTTGATTTATGTGTAGCTCTTCTTCATGATAAATATTAGATAACTGTGGAAAAAATACACATAATGAAGTATTGGTTATTCTTTTACTGATAAGTTTTTCACTAAAATTAATTGTTGTTCACTTTTAAAAACATCTATATATAGACTAACATATACTGTATATGCCATATGTTAATAATATTTTAAATAATGATTTGAATAAAGTTTAATAGTATCAGTAATAAACCATAGTAGTCTTTTTTCTTGATCATTTAAATTACTAAAAGTGTCAAAACATGTCCAATTATATTCTCAAAAGCCACCTTAATTGATTATGTGAGCTTAACCAATAATGTAATATTTCATTTTCTAATGACTATTCATTGCATAAGATCTAAAGTCTTTGTTAAATAAATTAGGTTAAAAGGTGGAAAGAATTTAAACAATGCAACAAGCTATCTAAGAAATTAAAGTAATTATGGCAGTTCATGCACAAGCTGAAGTATCAGAAAAACCAGCCTTCTAAATATCCATGAAAACTCATTTCTTTGAATGTATATAATTAGAGATATTGCATTCTATAAAACAAAAAACTTTCTAAAATAATCTAAACAAACAATATTTGATTATTATATTTAAAAATGTTATAATCTATCAAAGCATTAGTATATCAAAATAAATTAAATAATGATTTAAATAATTGATATATTCAGTGTTTGGATAATTATAAACAACACAAGTTCAAAATCATTGGAAATGTAGTGTCATTGGATTTTTAATTTCCTATATTTACATGTTCCCTTTTATTATTAAAAATTACCAATGTTGCAATTAATTAAGTTATAATTCAATAATTTTAATTATTATATAAGAAAGAAAATTTTTATAAATTGTTTACATTTTGATCTAATTTTTTCTAAATTGCAAAAAATGAATTTATTGATAGTTGCAGAATTAAAGAAATTACATAAAATTTATTTATTTTTATTGTATAAATAATTTTAAATTTATTATGTATATTAGTTATATTTTACTAAACAGTGTTTCAGAAAATGATTAATAAATAATTATTTATGTTGTAACCAATCATTACATTTCATAAAGAATGCACTATTCAATATATGGAAAAGTATTATTATTGTTGAATGACTTCTTGAAGAAACTGCTATTTCCAACAAATTTTTTTAACTGTATTTATCTTTCTCATTACTCAATCATTTCATTTCTAATTAATCAACAGATATTTATTCTTAATATTGAAAATATCAAATAACTTCTTGTGAGCATTCTTGTAATTTTCTGTATTTTTCCATATTAATATGGAAGGATTCAACTTATCAATAACCCTATGGTCAATAGATAAACAATTCAGATTCTATTCAGTAAATAAATATGCTGCTAACCCCAGTTTCTCACCATTTTGAAAAGCAGCAACACTTGCATGTACTTTTCAATGATAAATGCCATGATTTGAAAGAAAAAAAGTATTTACAATGGACATGATAAATTCAAACTCACTACACATTGGTTTAAACATGTATTCTTTACATGTTTCTTGTGGTAAAATCATTTGTTCACTTTGCATAAAGCAATTCCTTTTTGTTTAAAAGTAAACTAACATTTTTTCTTTTCATGCAATAATTTCCAAGTTCATTTACTGAAAACTAAGCTCAGAAATAATTTGAAGTAAAATATTTTATGTAAATTTATAACAAAATAAATATGTTAAGAGTAAGCAATTATTTAACTTCTAAGCATGATTTTTAATAAATGAATGTGGGTAATTATTATATGGGGAAAAAAATGTATAAAGTAACTCTTTTTGTTTCAAGTAAACAAAGTGAACAAGGTCATGTCACCATAGGATTTCTCAATACATGTTTAAACCAATGTTTATTGCAGTTTAAATTTATCATGTCTACTGTAAATTAATTTTTTCTTTTAAATCATGAAATTTATGGTTGAAATTACATGCAAATGCTGCTACTTTATGTTCAGAATAGTGAGAAACTGAGGTTAGAAGCACATTTGCTTAATGAGAAAAATCTGAATTGTTTACTCGTTGACCATAGGGTTATTGATAAGTTGAATCCTTCCATATTTAATTAATTATTAAGTAATTAAATAATATTAAGTAATAAAATTTCTAATCCTAAATCAATATTTTTTAATGCAATAAAAAACAAAATTTCTATTTATTCTTTTAATAAGTACAGTTATAAAAAGCAATATAAAAATCAAGCAATCTTCCTTTATAATTTTCTACATAAAACAGAAGAAACTCTATCTACAACAATGTATGTAATAAAAGATAAAAAGAATTTTAAATTTTAATGATAATGATGAATAACAAAAAATTAAACATTATTAATCGACAAAATTAAATCTCATTTAACATGAAACTCAGAGAAATGAATGCTTGAAAGATTACAACAACACACAATACTGGGTTGTGTTAAATAATGTACTCTGAGAACCTATATCCGGTAGCTTGAAAGATTTTTAGAAGTCAGAAGGATAATAATTATTAATATTGAGAAAAAGAGAGGGTTAAATTTTGTCCAGAAGAGTGTTCATGTAGAGTAGAAATCACTCATTATGGTCAGGGATTAAGCAGTGAGTAGTGAATTTGACAGTGTGTTGGAGAGAGCTGGAATCCCTGTTCAGAGTGTGTGTGTGTTGCCTCTTTTTAACTGTTTACCCTATTGTCTTTATTATTATTAATGAGAAAAAAGTCTTTTATGTATCAATGTCCTTTATTGTCACACTGAAGCCTCTCTCTATACAAGTTTTATTCTCCTGGTACCCCAATTTTGCCAGCTGGATATATCTGGGTACACTGCTGGCCATTAAAAATGCTACACCAGGAAGCAAATCAAATATCAGAATCATATTTATTGTACACATACAGTATAATGGGAGGAGGGATGATTAAATTGATAAGTAATTTAATGATGCCTTCTAGAAATTTCATTTGCAATTTGGTTTTCCCCAAATTTTACTGAACATCAAATTTCTTTTGTTTCTTTTTCTCCAAGGGCTCACTTTTATTTAAGAAATTCATTCCCTCAGTGAGTTAACATGGAACTGGTGATTTCCATATTTTCAATTCCACTGTAACTCTGAAGTGCAGCATAAATTTGTCATAATGCTACTAATTATTCTTTGTCTTGTTCTTGATAAATATCCCTTCACTTATAGAAAATCCAGATTCAACATATTAATTCCCATAGTACAGCACAAGACATGTACAAATAAACTTTTACAGACTTTGCAATTCACCCTTTTCATTGGGTAACCTGTAGTAGTATTCATCAAGTCAATCATGGTCCAGTTAAAAATGTCCATTGGCATTTTCAATTAAACCCATCAAGATAAACAATGAATTCACTGAACTCTCTTGCAATACAATGCCATTGCTGCAGCATGAAAATGTTTTACAAGCTGCAAAGAGAAAATTTGGCTTGTTTTGGCGAATCAATAGTCAAGCTTAGGTTCAGACAAGAGATACTTTTTACTATCTCAAATTTGACAGAGCCGCATTCCTGAAGCTTTTCCATCATGCATACTAGAACTAGATGACAATCCAGTTCAGATAGATATCCAGAGCTGATCCAATTCACTGCATGGTACTTTAAACAGATAACAATCTCAATGTTGACAGTTTTTGGTAAACAAAAGTTCTCTTAACATTGGTAAAAGTAAATATAAAAACATCTTCAACATAGATGGCATGGCTTTACAGATTGTGTCATCAGTGCTCTCAAAATCTTTGGTATCCCCTTGTAAAGGAATGGTGCTGGTAATTCTTTTTATTTCTATGTCCTTAATATAAAGATAAAAAAGTAAAACATTGTCTATTTGGATATTTTTAATAAATAGGACTTATTATAGTGGTGTAATTTCTGATTAGCAAAGAGAGGACGTCAAACGAAATATCTTCATTTTCACCTGTAAAAATAAGATATTGTATATTTTGTATAAAGTCATACATGAAGACATTTCCCAGTTCTTCAATTTAAAAAAATATAGGCTTACATAAAAATAATTTAAGTGTCTTTTCTATTATCCTGTTTCACAGAATAATCCAGAAGTAACAGTCAAAAAATTTGAAGAAAAAGTTCTTCTAAGACACAAAAAATAGAATATTAAAAATTATCACAAAATTAAAACATGATCAAAATGCCAACCTTTTATTAGAGGCTACAGCGTCTTCACAATAAAAACAATGATTAAAAATTTCTACAATATCTACTGTGTCTTGTAGCATATTTAACTGCTTCTAGCCTTCTGGTGGTCCTTTTGGTTAATCTTGGGATCATTTCATATAAAGTCATACATGAAGACATTTTTCAGGAGTTCTTCAATTTAAAGAAATATAGACTCACATAAAAATAATTTAAGTCTGTATTTTTTTAAAGATATTTTGTTTTACCAGATGAAAATAAAGATATTTTGTTTTACCTTTTGACTAATACTTCCTCTTTTTGCTAATCAGGAACTACACCAGTATAATATGTCCTATTTACAAAGAAGGTCTAAGTACAAATACATCAGACTAACCTTGTATAGCAGGGAGATAGAAACATTTGAAACGGGAAAGTTTAAAATCAGAAGCTAAATCAAACTCGGATTGCACCAGAAAAAGTTTTTCATAGAACACCTGAAGAAGGTCCTAGGGTGGATTGAAAACGTCAGTGTTACATTTCAAAAATTAACTGCAAAGCTAGGTTAGTGTAACATATTTGTATTTTTTATCACTGTTCATCAGATGGGTTTGAAGGTCCAAGTAGACAATATAAAAACAAAGAAGAATGGTGCTACTATTTTATCATTCTGAAAATTTCTTAGAAACAGATTCCAACAGGCTTGCAAGTGACTGGAAAAAATCCCAGTTTTGCCGAGAGAAGTTCTTTAAGGAATTCCTTTAGTATAATGAAAGTCAAGCTTTTAGCACTTAGATCATTCAATGGATGAATTATCAAGGAGAAGTTTGGTATGAAGATTTACCAAGTAATTTACTGATTCTAATAAGTTTTGTAATTCTGTTATGTTCTGAGTGGTCTCTATTCTGCTAACTGCTTCTGTTTGCAATTAGAAGCAAGCAAAATTCTTTTACATTTGGAAGAAGGGATAGGATAGATTCTGCAACAGTCTGATTTTCAATCCATCTCCTTCCACAAAACTTTACTACATGTGCTAACAGTAAAATATTTCTGTAAAGTCTGCTCACTGAGTAGGCAAACCCTTGAATAAATTATATAATGATTTCAGAAACTTTTCTAAACATCAATCCACACTATTAAATCTAGTACAAAATATAACGTTTTGCTGTTACTTCTGAGTTGAACTGTAAAAAGGATTAAAGAATAGACTCACATAAAAATGTAATAATCTTTTTCAGTCTTCTGATGCTTCAAATGTTTCCAGATTGTTTGCTGATTCATTGGTCACAACTACATGTGTGCTCCTATTTTGTGTGTTACTCCAGCCAAGGCTGCTTGATCACTTTGCTAGTAAGGCCATCTGCCGTAAGGAAAATTGCCATATTCACACTGTTTCCATTTTTTGCCGCTACTTATCGGTGAGAATTGCGTGTTGAGTAAATTGGCCATTTTGTGTCAAAATATAGCTATTTTATGAAATTGTAATAGTTACATAAAGTTATAATTGTATATAGTTATACTTATTTGTGAGTTATATATGATTGACAGGAATTTCTCTCTTCAACAGCAGCATAGATATAAATACATTCATTGTATATTTCAAATAGAAAAGGCACATTATGCCTAAAAATTGTTGCACTCCTTTTTGCACATCGTATGCTGGATCTAAAACATCTCCTGAAGGATTAAAAGTTACATTTCATGAAATCCCATTGAATGAAGCATTGAGACAGAAGTGGTTAATATCAAACCAAGATAGAGGACAGCTTTGGTATCCAAGACCAGTGTTGGTGAAAATTAGAATTCTTGCAGATTTTTTGACGAGGTACTGAGATACACAAATCTTTGCCAGGATGGTTTGAAAGTTATGCTTGTAAAGCATAACTTTCAAACCATCCTGCTTGCATTCTTTTACACATGAAATACTACTTAGTACTGTGGTGTAAGATTAACACTGAAGGTGCAAATTCAAATCATAATAATCACATGTGCAACATAATAGCAACAAAGTTTGTTAGCCTTTTTCTGGACAATTAAGTCAAACTGTGGAAAAAGTCCTCAGACTGCAGCATAAGCCCATTTCAAAAAAAGTATTAAAAGTCTAATGTTGTCCACTTTATATTTGTAAACTTGTGATAAGAAAGAAGATAAGTACATTTCTGTTCTTTGCAGTTTGTAAAGATGAATGAATGTATTTATATCTTTTCAGTCAAAAACATTGTCATAATAAAGTGTACACTGTTTTCAATAAATTAATTTTTCCTTGTAACAAGCTTTTGCTTTTTCTATAAAGAATTTTATTTACAGATGTAAACTGATTGAGATGAAACTTATTAGAGATGTAAACTGAAGCAATGTTACTTTTACCATAGATATACTTTTAATTTCAACTTTAAAACAATATATGATGCTTTTGTTCATATTTCTGTGTACTCCAATATTAATTACAATAAGTTCTTACCTTGAATATCACCATATTTGCGCACATAGTCCGAAAATGTAAAATTTTTCATAGTACACAATATACTGTAGGTGATCTAGTTTTGTCATGTTTGCATACTTTTCGAGTAAAAAAAAAAATATTTACATTAACGATTAACCACTGTTATCTTCAATTAAGAATTGAACAGAGATAATTGAATGGTATTAGTATGGAAAAGTTTGAATTTTCCATGTCAATAATACTCAGTTATTAATTCTACCTTAAAATGTCTTATGAAAATAAAGGTGTGAAAAATACTGTATTATTATTTCACTTTTTTCGAAGTATTTCCATGCTTTTTTTCACAAACTAGGGAACATCATTTGCAGCAGCTTATTTCTTAATTGTCAAAAGTTTTCAACCTGCATTAATGAGGAAAATACTTAAATGCAGATAAGTCTCCAAACTCCTCTGCTAATGTACAAACCTGAAACGCTGACAATGGAATGTCACCGATCGTCAGCGCCACAAACGGAGAAAATATTAACTAGTGTCTATACACTTGGTCTCAGAGAGAGAGAATTGGCAGACGGCTTTACTGGTGAGGCAATCAATCGGCCTTGCTCCAGCACACCTTTGAGAAATTTCTTGATTACTTGCAACGAAAACATGTTAAGCAGTTATAAACTAGGTGTAATCTTCCATACCTCTGGCAGTAGTGTATCCTAGTTTCTGTACTTCCTTTCTTTCCATTTGTTTCAGTTTCTTAAAAATTTGTTTTGCATTTTTGTTAAAAGAATTCCCATTCTTTTTGTTTTCTAGTAAGTATATAGTCTATTTCCATTTTACCAACCAGTCTTTTGTCATTTTCATGTATCTTGGGAGTCTATTTATTTGATTTGTTTGTTTTATTTTGTAATTGATACAGCTTTTTCAAATGTCATTACTTACTAATTGCATTTGTTTGGATAACTGTAAGTCATGTACTCCGACAACTAAATGGTCACAAAATTTGGTTTCCAGATTTCTGTACTTACAGTAGACTGTGTAGTAGACATTTTTAAATTTATCAATCAATTCATCCTTCACTCATATATTTGTTGAACATTGCCCATTCAAATATAGTGTATTATTTAACAATGAATTATAACTTGAAAGCAGCTTTTATCTCATAGCTATCTTTCTGTTGGTCACTTGTAGTATAAAATACATGTTGTCTCCTTGTTCTCCCATGCTATAGATTAATACATTTATGTGATCTATTTGTTGATTTTTGTTAATCCAGATACAATGTGATAATGATGAAACTTTCAAATCCATTTCAGTCACTCTTCTGGTCAAGTTTGAAGAACATTCAGATGGAATACTTATGGAAACATTCCATGTTCAAAAGTCTATGAAGACATTAGGTTTTAATGTATCCTATGACTGTGCTATTTTCTTGATGTGTGACAATTCTGTTTCCTTTCAGGGGAGTTAGAACAATGTATGTATGCCCTCTTAATTAGAGCCTGAAAGCTGTGGTTTTGTAGTAATAGAGGTCATTTGATCCTGCAGGGAAGTATGAGGAGACCCATGCATTGTTCTAACTCCCCTGAAGGGAATTATTAGAATTGTCATATATGAAAAAAATACCACAGTCTGTGTCCCAGCTCCAGCAAGCAAAAGAATTTTGCTTGCATCTAATAACACACTTTTTTTTTAAATGGGCTTATGCTGCAGTCTGAGGACTTTTTCCACAGTTTGACTTAATAACACAGTCTGTGTCAGTCTGTGTTATTTATTTTTAAATGTTTGTCATTGAAAAACTTACTCTGAGGATGACCTTAAAAGGCTGAAAATGTTTTGAGATTAATTAAATGTCAACTAAAGAGAAAGGTTAATGCTTAGTAATTTCAATTCTTCAGTTTGGATTTGATATTCTTCTGGTCCCTTTGTAAATTGTAATGTTTAATGGCTGTGATGACTGACATCAACATTTCATTAGATCTGAGTATTAGACATTTAAGTCACATTTGTTTTTTCGTTTTACTATCTTCCAAAGATTATTATATGCTGCTACCATGTATTACCAATGACAAATGACCTATTAAGCATAATGCATTACTATCTTTTATTGTCACACTGAAGACTCTCTACAACCATTGTTCTGTTGTCCTGGTGCCCTAATGTTGCCAGCCAATCATACATAGTGCTCTCTTGTACTTTTTCCTCGTTTTACTCCTAAAAGACTACAAGAATCAAATATAATGATTTTGTATGGAAGAAGCCCCCCCATGCAAAGGTGAGATTCAATATCAGACAGTAGAATTGCTGAAAGAAGACCCAGACAGAGAGAAACCTGCAATCTAAAATTATTGGAGGTGTCTCATTAGAATATTGAACTATCATGAGCAATCAATAACAAAGAGATTAATCTCAGTAACTACATTTGATTATTTCTGTACTACTACTACTTCAGCTAGATGTGAATTTTACACTATTTAAATAGTATAATACTTTGTTGAAATTGGGATCTACCATCTTTCCTCTTGCTATGTCAGATATATAAATACTGTATTCATAAAGATTAAAATAACTGAATTATCAGGTTCAATAAAACTCTTGTTCACATAACTAAAAGTGTAAATCCATAATGTTTCCATGATTAGTTTAGATATTTCCTTTGTTTTAATAAATTAAATTTTAATGTAATAATGTATCTGCTAATATACTGTAACTTATATCTGGTTTACTGCTAATATATCTGTAACTTATATCTGGTTCCTTTAAGCATAATCATTTTTCTTGTGTGGTCTACTTGCTATCCATTTTACAGAAGTTCCTTCAGACAAAACAATTTTTATTTGAATGAAACTAAACATAGCATTAGCTATGAAAATACTTAAAAATATAAAAAGGAATTAATACAATGAGATAAATCCACAATGGTAATAGCAAATACCAAGACCTCACCCATTCAGATTGCTGACAAACTAGTTATAAGCATGTTCTTATCAAATCTTAAACTAAAGGGGAGAAAAATGTAATCTTGACCCTTGGACCCTTGGATCTGGTTCTTAAGAATAAGTCAATGGCATTGGTCTTCTTACTATGAACAATTCATCCAATAATTTCATTTTATTTTGCAACAGTCGATCATCTCATAAGTAATTAATATTTTTAAAATTTCCTTGTTTCTTTATAAACAGGTATTTTACAATTTAAACAAATAAAGAAACTTCAGATAACTACTAATAATATGCATAATTATTAAACATTATGGTTAAATTTATACCTTTCCTGTATTGAGTTTTTTAATTATTTTAATTTTCTAATCTGTCATTATTTTTCATTTGATTATTTTGTTCACTAGTAGATGGGGTTGATATGCAACAGCCACATATAGATGTTGAATAAGAAGACAGGAATAATTTTCCTCAATCATCTTTTAGAAGAGTGACAGACTTCTGCTTATAGAACTCTACAGTTGGAAATCTAAAACTGAGATAAAAGATTTCATCAAAACAAACTTTGGATTGCTAAAACCATTCAAGCATTTGATTTTTAGGCTTTATGTTATAACATAATAGAGTTGTTTATATCAACAGATTTTACATCTAACTTAGATTTCCTTCAATTACTAATTTTTAGGAACACTTCTGTAGGTCAGTGGTATAAACTTAAAATAAAAATTCCTAAGCATATTTACTTTATGTCTTGGTGTAGAAAAAACATGTTCTTTGATTCGTTTACATTAACAAAAGTTTGTTGTTTTATTTATAAACTTTTTATGAATTTAATAAATATCATTTCTACAATAAATTCATTTACAAGTACTTTGACCTGGAGTTATAAATTTTGTTACAAGATCAATACTGCTGTTACTATTTTAGCAGGGATATCATAGTTTTTTAGAATTAAAAAGTTTTTTCCATCTATTGAAATGCTTTACTAAAATGAATGCAGTTGAGCATGAATAGATTTTTCTCTTTAGTCCTTTCAATTAGCTTTCAAAGGCAATCCATGTTTTCTAAAATAATGTGATTCTTAAAAGAGCCACCTGTTTCTCTGAATGAGGAATATAATAAGTTGCTATTCAGTTGAGTATTTTATTATATTTAAAGGAATACAATATCTTTAAATAGGGGCCATATGACTAATTCTTCACTAGTTTCAGACTTTCCATGTGTAACTCTTTTTTCATTCATTCAGTTAAATTTTCAATTCAGTTCTAGATTCCTGAAATGGGCTTGTTAATTAAAAATATTAGCATTTTTGTTTTATTTACAACTTTATTTAAACAACTTATTCTAATATGGAATCCATTTTCAGAGATTGGAATGGTCACTCTCTATTTCTGCTTCTATAGAATATTTACCTGTATTAACAGCTTCATTGTTAATGGAATATTAATATTTTTTTGTCATGATTTATAGTGTTTTATAGCTTAAACTGTAATTCTAAATCTAAAATGACGAGAGTAAAAGTTAGACTATCATTTCATTAGTTGGACTGTTGTCATTTGTGGCTTCCAAACATGGAACTTTGAGATAAATAAAAATTAAAAGATGCCAAGTAGGGTTGCTAACTTTCCTACATACTCACTAGGAGACTCCCTGAATTTAGTAAAAAATTTTTACCAAACTTTTGATGAATTTCATTTTGTGCTCCTGTCTTAAAACATACATAGGATTTGTTTTCCAGATGTTGTTCATCACTTTCCACACAAATTTTGTTGATCTGATTTGGATGATTTTCTTTCAACATTGCATATTTTTCTGCATTATTTCTTTGTGTGTCCTTGTTTTTTACAAAAATAGCAACTTTTGAGTAAATTCCTTTTTTGAATTACTGGGCGTGTTCCCACTTTAAAAGCTTTATCTGCTTCATACTCTTCATTTGATGAGGTCTTTCTTCTTGAGTGTTCCTCAAGTAATTTATTACATACTAACTCTTGAGTTAAATTTTCTGGACAAGTCTCTAGTGCTGTTAATCATGTACTCTGTACCAATTACAGTGTGTAGATAAAGAAAACAAACAAAAACAAATGTTTTTGTTTTTCTTTATCTACACACCATATGCACCCAGGACACACCCCAGAGTTGACATGCTGAGTGATAACCAATCTGACAACATAGAACGGGTCCCAATCAACTTTAACCCGTACTTAAGATCCTTATATGCCAAAGTTGCCACAAAACGCCAGGTTTATCTTACTTACAGGAGGTGCCCAACTATTTTTGACATGCTACATAATAGGAAGGACTCTCCCAACCCAAACAGACTCCTTGGCATATATAGTGTCCCCATAAGGATAATAGATACAATAGAAACCTAGTATACATAGGCTCAACTAAGCACTCCAAGGGGATCAGATTACAAGAACATGTGGCTGATATATATCATGCAAGAACAACCACAGCCCTCTTTACTTACACAACAGATCTGGACATTGTAGCAAACTTTAACTGGGCCAAGCTCATCCTCGCTATGCCCCCCACAGAACACCTCAGATGGTTGGAGGCTGTGCACATTCTTAAATCCAGTTTTACATCTACATCCATAAATTATAAAGAGGAAATGGTTTTGTCAATGGCCTGGCAAGAGTTGATTTGTGCCTTACGTCTTTTCCTGCCCCTCTTTGCCACTTGGTGGGTTCGACTCAGTGGAGAGGAGTTGTGTAAATCTGGGAGTGTAAACTAGGGTGGGAGATTTATTAAAGGGTGTGTTTTGGGGAGAAGTTAGAACAGAAGTGGAGAGAGAAGGAAGAATCAGTAGAAAAGAGTGTGGTGTGTAAGTGCGTGAAAAAAAAAATAGTCAGGAAGCTGGAAAGTAAAGACTGTGCAACCAGGTCAGTGGGAAGATTTCATTTTCAAACTGTTTCCTGTCCAATAAGAAGTAAATGAAGAGATACACTTTAAATTCATTGTCAGTACGTTTTATGTCTGTGCGTTATGGGAATTTTGTAGCATATTATTGTCGGGAGAATTGTGTGTTAAAGCTATTTGGTAGATTGGATTGTCGGGCTCTGTACATTCCTGTGTGTTTCACTGAATGTATCGTATGTTCCAAGGAAAATTAAAGGGTTATCTTGTTAATTTGGATAGTTGTCTTTGTCTAGTCCCTACTGAGATAAATGGATTCCCCCTTCTAAGCGTCTGCTCTATCAAGCATGCTTGTTATCAATTTGTCCCATCGAAGAAATCAACTCCATCTGTGCATATAAAGTTCATTTTGTCAACTCATTCATACTTTATATAATCACACAGATTGACAGCATGGTGTAGTGTTTTACCACTATATATGTCGCGTCGGGCCCATCCTAGTCTCGTGTAATGATTAATTAATTTTCGTAACTCTCACCTGACCGTCTTGTTCGTACGCCAGGTTCCCTGTCGTATGTCCAATCAAGCAAAAAGTCCACTAAATCTATCTTTAGATTTTATTCACACAAAACAAAAATCAACTATTTACATTAATTCGGTTACAAGAGCATTCCACTATGTTCCCGCGCCTTTTGGAACTTAACAACTTTTTTCTTGGTGTTGCCAACTCTCGACAAAAAACCAAAATTCCCGCCATCTAGTGGGATGAATGGGTCATCCTCCCACCCTTGATTTTGTCAGTCAAAATCAAAATTAAATTAAATTTAAATATAACAAACACATATAGTACTAATTGAATGAGTTCGAATCAGTCTACAAATCCAGCCGATTGGGAGCCTTTAAGGTTCTGCCCCTTTTTGAGACTCGAGAATTCTCAGATGAGGTGGTCACATCACTCCCTGTAGCGGCAGAGATCATTCGGGACCGATCATAGGTCCTCTCGCAATCGTTTTCAGTAGAGTCTACAGTCTTGCCACGAAATTCGTTTCGCATAACATACTTTTCATCCACCGAAGAGATTTCCAAGGGATACAGTCTCCTAACAGGACGGATGAGAAATCCAACCTGTGTTTTTATTTTGGCTACTCTTACCAATCCATCTTTACCTGGATAGATCTCGACAACTTTCGCCAGAGGCCAATCAAGTCGCTTTTGGTTGTCATGCCCAACCAAGACGATATCTCCCACAGCAATTACTTTAGCGCCCTTGGCTACCCCCTTCGGGTTTTGCAATTGCCCCAGGTACTCAATTCGAAATCTATTTCGTAAATCTTTTCTCAACTTGCATAAATAACGAAATCTCTTCCCAAGATTTACCTTTTCCAAGTGGTTTAAATCGGGAAGTCCAGTTTCCTTTATCCCTTGCAGAAACATATTAGGAGTCAACGGGATTAAATCTTCAGTATCTTCTGAGAGTGTAGTAAGTGGTCGAGAGTTCATCAAACCCTCTACCTCACAGATAATTGTGTAGAGCTCTTCGTATGTTAACGAGGCTCGTCCCAAAATTCTCCTCATAATCTGCTTTACACACCCTACCAACCTTTCCCACCAGCCACCCCACCAAGGCGAAGCTGGGGGAATGAACTTCCAGATAATGCTCTGAACAAGAATTTCATCTTTAATCTTCGTAAGTTCAGCCTCAGAGAAAATTTTGGCAGCACCGACAAAATTTGTACCGTTATCACTATAAATGACAGAAGGGCGTCCTCTTCTTGCCACAAATCGTCTGAATGTTTGCAGGAACGCCTTCGTTGAAAGAGACGTCAACAACTCGAGATGTACAGCCCTGTACACTGCACAAGTATACAGGACAATCCAACACTTCTGCTTATCCCTCAAGTACAGTGGACCAGCTAGATCAACGCCAGTAACCTCGAATGGCGCAGCATCTCTTATGCGATCCACAGGCAATGGCGGAGATTCAGGGTGGGCTGGAGACACAACAAATCTTCGACACCTAGAACATCGCAGTGTGATAAGCCGAATGTATTTTCTGCACCTCAGTATCCAGTATTTCTCGCGCAGATGATTCATTAAAATTTGAACACCAGCGTGGTTTAATTCTCTGTGTTTCCATTCTATCAATTTCTGTACAATATAGTGATTCCCAGGCAAGATAATGGGTAATCGGAAATCTTCACTATCTTTACTTCTGAATACGAGAGTTTTCACTCTCAAAAGACCTTCCTTGTCTATCACTGGGTGCAATTTTCGTAAACGGTTATCTATCCCCTTTGGAAATTCTTCTCTTTGAATCAGTTTCAGCAATACTAATTCAGCGTGCTTTATTTCCTTTACTGTGAGCCCCCCAGACATTCGAAGGGGTCGTCCTTTGAGATTTGAGGTAAACCGGTATATCCAAGCCGTTACTCGTAATATTTTCCAGTAAGTAGAATAATTCTCATAAAACTTTTCTGCTTTCTCTACATCCAGCGCAGAAATCACAGATTTTTTTCTTTCAGAGCTCACTATCTCCATGTCAGGCATTTCCTTCTGCCGAGGCCATTCTTCTACCGGTAAGCTTGTAAATTGAAGTGTCTCCCACCAGCGAGATTCGGCTAAAGTTCTTGCATTACAACCCCGAGATGGGAGATCTGCAGGGTTTAAGTATCCTGGAACGTGATTCCAGTCATCTGGACTACTTAAAGATCTAATTTCGTTTACTCTATTCATAACAAATGTAGCCCAGCATTCCTGATTCTTGATCCAATACAACGCATTCATGGAGTCAGTCCAATAAAGTGTTGATAATCGTTCAAGTGGGAAGTCCCCTTTAATAGTGTTCATCATTCTGACACCCAATAAACAGGCTAGAAGTTCAAGCCTTGAGATCGATACAGACCCTAAAGGTGCAACACGCGCACGAGCCTGTATCAACAGCCACTTTATGTTGCAGGTATCTGGCTGTCTGAGATAAATACAAGCGGCATAGGAGTACTGTGATGCATCACAAAATATATAAAATGAGAGTGGGACAGCTGTATTGTAGCTATTTACTATCCTTCTAGGAATTTTCACCTCCTTTAAAAATTTTAATTCTTTTACCCACTTTAGCAATCTTCTTTCTAAATCGTGCGGTAATGGGGTGTCCCAAGCTAACTTTATTTTCCAACACTCTTGCATCAGAAGTTTTGGTATTAACGTCACTGGAGAAAGGAATCCAATTGGATCAAAAAGTTGACTCGCCAATGACAGAACCACTCTTTTTGTTAAAATTTCATCGTTAGGTACCCTAAGGTTTGCATCACAGTATAAAACGTCCTCTGAAATATTCCAATTCAATCCTAGCACACTGACTATTTCATCGGGCTGGATTTCCAAAGTTCCCAATGTCCTTTCATCGCCGTCACAAACCGGTGACGTTTCTGTTTGTATACCATTGTATACCCAACCTCTTAAATCAAAGCATGCTAAACGCATGATTTCTCTAGACTGTCTCATAAAATTCACCAGCTCCTCTTTGGACTGACAACTCGTAACACAGTTATCAACGTACATCGATTTCTTGAGTTTTAAAGCTGTTTCTTGCAGATGATCTGGAACATGGTTTAAGTGATAATTTAGAGTAGCTCCCAGGAGAAATGGACTCGAGTTTACTCCAAACACTACCCTGCGATGTCTGAAAACCTTTAATTTTCCAGGGTGGCCACCCTCCCACCACAAGAATCTGAGAAAGTTGCGATCCACTTCACTTATTTCTATCTGCAAAAAAGCCTTTCGAATGTCAGCTATTATTCCGTATTCAAATAATCGAAATTTATTTAGAATACTGGGTATCAATTCAATGTAGTTAGGACCCTTTGCTAAACAATCATTTAAAGAGACGTTGCCTCTTTTCTTAGCGGAGGCGTCAAAGACTGGACGAATCTTCGTCGTGGAATGCTCTTTGATGACAGCTCTGTGTGGAAGGTAATGGCAGTTAATCTCATTTGTTTTGACGTCTTTTACTTCTTCGATCATTTGTTCTTCAAGCCATTGCTTGAAGACTCCCTCGTAGGCATCGACCAGGTTCTTATTCTGTAGAGTCTTCACTGTAGATTTTAATCTTCGCTCGGCCAGAACCCTATTATCAGGCAGAGCTTGACAACCTACTATCCAAGGCAAGGACACCATGTACCGACCATCGCAATCTCTCTTCAGCGTCTTTTCAAAATGTTCGATAGATGCTTGTTCCAGTTCCTTCTTTGATTGTTTTTCGGCAGGGTCCTTTATTCCAAGAATATCTAATTCCCAAAGATCAGGAATTCGCAAATCTCCAATTAACATCGAAGTGACAATCAAGTTTTCGGTTGGCTCGGAATGCTCCTTCGTGCGTCCTAAGATCGTCCAACCGAGTTTCGTTTCAATAGCAGTTAAACCTGATTTGAGTGTCCGGAGTCCTCCTGTCATTAGTTTGCCAGCGACATCCGCTCCTAAGAGCAATTCAATGGGACCTTGACAATCGCTCAAGGATATCCCCATATTTGACAATTCATCCTGACACAGTTCCTGTGTAACTGGGGGCATGGTTGAACAAATGTCGAGGTCCAAGATATAGGATCTCAAGGCATATCAATAATTGCACGGATTTTGAGACACCTTTCCTCTCCCCTCAGAATCACAACCAAAGTCTGTAGCAAGACACGTGGAGTAGATGACACATTAGCCAATGCCTGCTCACATACTGGGGAAGCACTGTCACCTTCACCAACAGAAGCATTGTTGGGAGATACCTTTCGGCTATTCCTACAGAGAAGAACGTGATGCGGTTTGCCACAAACTGTACAACTACACTTTGCTCTACATGAAGAAGATATGTGATTCAGTTTTAAGCATTTAAAACAAGCTCCTCGCTTTATAAGGATTTGTTTCCTTTGATCTAAAGTCAAATTTTCTGCCTTCCTGCACTCAGCGCTAGCATGGGATTTCTCACAAAATACACACTGCTGATCCCTGAATGGTTTCTCTTGAGCAGAAGTCAAAAGTTCCATACCAGTTGGAACAGTCTTGTTATAGGGAGAGGCAGCCTTAATTTTACTTTGTACTACCTTCTTGGTTTTGTTCTGAAAGCCAAACCCACTTGTGGCTAAGGAAATTTTCTCCTCGCTTTCAATTTCGTTACGCAAAAACTGCATCAGAGTTTCTAATTTGTTGAAATTCTCTCTTCCAGACTTGAGTAGCATCGAATTTAGGTGTCTTTCCCAAATTCTCAAGAGGTCGGTCGGTAAGCTAGATTCAACTAAAGGGTAGAGCATTGAAGCACACTTATCCGTAGTAACACCAAGCATTTTAAGGGATCGTAGTTGTGTCTCGATACGATCATAAAGTTTCACAATTGGCAATTTGTGCTCTTGCCCCAATGCATTATTCAGTACTAGACTCAGGAGCTCTCTCACGTAAACCTCGATGATCACATCTTCTCTTCCGAAACGTGAATTTAAACACTCAATTGCTTGCGAGTAATGCTCGGCTGTCACGGGGAATGATTCAATTACTTCCCTGGCCCTTGAGCCCTTCAGAGTCGACTGAATGAGGTATTGAAATTTATCCAAATCCGAAATATTGGGATCTTCATGTATTTTCTTAAATAGTCCCCAAAAGGAAAGATAATTTTTCAAATTGCCATCAAATTTTTGCAATTCAATCTTTGGTAACTTAAAATTTCCCTTGGAATAGCCAGTTTCGCCTTCGCTTCGTGTTTCATCCAGCTCCGACGTATTCAAACGACGCTCTAGTCTTGTTTTCAAGTCTACGAATGTACCATTGTAATTCTCAATACCCTCAATTTCTTCATCCAACATCTGTTGAGAACACTTCTCATCCTTTTGTAACTTATCTAATATTTTTTTATCGATGGTTTCTATTTTAGAATATTTTTCCTGTAACTGGGCCAAAAATCCAGCACATGAATCGAAATCTTCAACCTTCGACGTCAGAAATTCTTGCACCCTATCGGTGAACTTTGTGAAAGCACCTCGGTAGGATCCACGTAATCTGATTGAGGGCTCCATGAAGTGAATCTTATTAATTAACCCAAAGAACAAAAGCAGACAAGATAGACATAGAGAAAACCTCGATTCAAGCTCAAATAGAAATAATGCAGAGATGTATTTCCACTAAATCCTCCAATCAGTACTCATTTTCCGCAGTTAAATAAATACTTCCAAACGTAAACAATGTTCGTACAACAATTGTAGAACGTTTATAAGTGAAATCAGTTAGAACCTGACGTCCCTGTTCGGGCGCCATTATGTCGCGTCAGGCCCATCCTAGTCTCGTGTAATGATTAATTAATTTTCGTAACTCTCACCTGACCGTCTTGTTCGTACGCCAGGTTCCCTGTCGTATGTTCAATCAAGCAAAAAGTCCACTAAATTTATCTTTAGATTTTATTCCACACAAAACAAAAATCAATTATTTACATTAATTCGGTTACAAGAGCATTCCACTATGTTCCCACGCCTTTTGGAACTTAACAACTTTTTTCTTGATGTTGCCAACTCTCGACAAAAAACC
This sequence comes from Centruroides vittatus, assembly GCF_030686945.1. Taxonomy (NCBI): domain Eukaryota; kingdom Metazoa; phylum Arthropoda; class Arachnida; order Scorpiones; family Buthidae; genus Centruroides; species Centruroides vittatus. Next base: position 3,947,934 of record NW_027122286.1, on the reverse strand, counting down.
AAAATTCCCGCCATCTAGTGGGATGAATGGGTCATCATATATATATTTTTTTTTTCAGTAATTTATTCATTTTGTGATTTCCGTAATCTCGTACCAGTTTGTTACTTTGCTATATTGTCGCGTACCTAGTATAATATTTTAATTCCGTTTGTCGCGCACTGGTTTTTGTAGAAATTGTCAGGAGGTACATATCATGTATACTGTTGAGTGTTGAGTGTTGGATTGTGATTGGACTGTTGGTTGGCTTACGTAGAGTTCACGTGAGTCGTTTGACGCGGTGTATAAAAAGGAGGAGCGATACACGTGGAGCACCCCTTTTTTTGGAGAGTTGCCGATCTGCGCTTGAGGAGACCTTTGGGCTCTACTTGAGAAAGAAAGGAAATGAGGTAAGAACAAAGGAAATTTCGAGTCTGTGAAAAATTTGGAGCAGGCAAAACAAAAGGAAGTGCAACTTTTCATCAACGCCATGGCATAGATTGTTCTTACTGCTAAACCATTATTGAGCGGTATTACAAGTATTAACACCTCGAGACGAGTATCTCTTTGTTATACGTGAACTTTCCATTAAGAACAAAAGATACTTTACTGCTCAGTGACAGAGAATAACACATTACGCTGCTGAGGAGAAACTCATCGATTTGTCTGCATATTTTCCATCAATGTAAAAATTATTGTACATAACCTTCATATAATTTGATTGTTATTAGGATTAGTTGTTGATTAACCTCATTTGTGAGCATTTCAACTGGATGAATGGTAATTATCCATTACCATTAAAATTGTACATTTGATTTGTATTATAAAACTGTTTAAATTCTAAATTCCTCATGTATATCATTGGATGTAAAGCCCTACTTTTCTTACCCCTCCACATGCTGTGTGCTTTGGCTATCACAGAATCTACAATGGTTTAGCCATTCATTGAGTCCTGGTAGGGTGACTGTGCAGGCATAACATGGTTTTAATTTTTTCGAACTCTTGTTCAAATTATATTCCAATACAAAGAACCATAGAGGAATCATTAAAAAACCCAACGAAGGACTACGATTGAATTCAAAAATGTTCATTTTTGTTTGTTTTCATTATCTACACACCATAATTGATACAGAGTACATGATTAACTATATCCCAGTGTGGTGAGTGGTTGTCTCGTGCTGTTATTAAAGTGTTATAGCTGTCTGGCAGGCTACTAAGTAATAATGCTCTAGCTAAGAAATAAATGTTTAATTTCTCAGCTAGAGTTTTTCCTGGTGCCATAAGATAATCAACCAATTCCTCCATGTTGGCCAACTGTATCCTCTATGTTGCCATTTTCTTCTAGTTTTAAATTGCACATTTTCTTTAATAGATAAACTTTATTCGGTAATGTAGACTTAACATGGTGTTTTCTTATGGCTTCCCAAGTTCCTTTAGCTGTAGTTTCCTTTCTTACTAATGGCAGTTGATTGTCTTCCATCACGAGGCCTATCATGGCGTGCACCTTTCTGTCCTTTGTTAACCAAGATCAGCAGGATCCAAGGGTATTTCCTTTTGTATTACATCCCATAACTTGTCTTTTATCAACAGTAGTTCCATCATATATTTCCAAATGTGAGAGTTGTTGTTTAATTTGGTGATGGTAACGTAACTTTTATCCACTATTGTGAAAAGTCTTTTGTGTTCTTGCCGAATGTTCTTCTTACGTAAATTTATATCCAGTTTACATTATCTCTTGAATTTATCTTTTTCTCCTTACGCTTAATTAATCATTGCCATAACTGAGCCCATAACCTGTTACACTTGATGTTGCTTTTTGGAGATTAGTAAAAACTGGTTAGACTTGCGTAACTGATTATGTAACAAAGATTACACAAAAGATAACACTGTCTTGACTCACAGAAGGTCAGTGCTGAAAAGGGGAGTAAAACAAGGTCACCGTCACTAATGGCCCCAAAGGGATCAACAGCTCCACCAACCTTTTATTACATAACAGGAAAAATATATACAAAACATCATCGTGACACAATGCATTGTATGTATCAATGTTATATAATATTTAAGAATGATTTCAATCATTGATTCCAACACTGCTTTCATTTGTGGCTTCTAAACATGGAACTTTGAGATATAGAGAAATTAAAAAATGCCAAGTAGGAATGTTAACTTTCCTGTATTCACCAAAACTTCCTGAATTTGGTAAAAAATTTTTAGTTCTTTGATTTTTGAATTGAAGCTTAAACTTCCCATATTTACCCGACAAGACAATTAACTTTATGGATATATTTTAAAATAGACTAAAGAATAGGCAACAAGACTTTGATATCGCTGAAAGTAAAAAATATCAAATCTCACAAAATCTTTCACTGCTGAAATGGAAAACTCCTTCAATCAATTCTTCCAAAGTTGGCAAGCTTATTTCCAAGCCATTAATAGTTTACACATTCATCTTAGAGAAATTCTCAGTTATACTTGGTAGGACAATAAAGTAGGTGGTCCATATCATTTATAATTCAAAAAGGGACACATTTCAGAATTGGCTAAAGAATGAGTCTAAAACTGACTAATAAATTTTAAAAAATAACCAAAAGTCAATTTATTTATTTACCTATAAACTGGTGTTATTATATCAACATGCTAATAAAATTATTCGACTCAAAGACTGATTCTACAATCCAACATTAAAAACAGGTGAAACCAGGGACAATCCCCAGAAATCAGGGATATCTGGTTACCCTAATAAAAGGTAATCTTAAAATTTTGCAAGGAGCTCAGCAATCATCTTATAAATTTATTTTAAAAAAAGCAGCTTTCCTGGCTCAGACATCTCAAACAGCCTCAAAATGACTAGCTCAAATCATTGGTCCTTATTTGGACTGAGAGACAAAAGAGTAAAGGAAAATCATAAAACACATTCCCATCACCTGTTGTTTGGACAAAATAGTCTCCTACAGATGCTCATTTTTGCTCAGATAGTGATAGAGAAATTTAATTGGGTCCTGTATATAATTTATATTCACTCTTTACAAATGCAGTAAATAAAATAACTAAAAAAATAAATAAAATCATATCAGGTGTAACTTTTAATTTTAATAGTCCATACTTTAATGAAGCTTATTTAAGATTACTAAAGAAAAACTCAGTAATAAATTTAAAAAAAACTCTCTCATACCTCACAGAATCCCTTATTGTTTTTAGGATAAAGTATCCCACATTTCATTTAAAATTAACAAGATATTTAATAATATAAAAAAAGCAATTTATTTACAAAAAAAGTTGTTATCAAAATTAATATTTTTTGAATATTTTAATTGAGATTTAAAGATTTCACATTTATTTTATTAGAATTTATTAGTTTAACAACAATAAGTTTAACAACAAATAAGTTTAACAACAATAAACTTTAAAAGTTTAACACTACAGAATTAAAATTAACTTTTTAAAATTTATTTTAATGTTGTTTGATGACCATCATTTTTACTATTCACAATAAACATCTCTCTAATATGAATTTTCAGGAAATATTTTTATTATTCTATTTAAACTTTCATGTAGTTTAAAATTATGAAATTCTAAATGAAAACAACAGTAACTTTACATTATATTTTACTTTCTAGAAAACAATTTACAGTTTTTTAATATAAATTATATTATGTTACATTATGAGAGTATTAAACATTTTACATTAAAAAGACTATGGCTGTATACAATGTAATATAAATTACATTTAAATATGTTAATATCTTAAAGATACACATTTTTTATTCCTCTTACTATTCTGAGTGTAAATTCATCCTACTCAGTTTAATATTATTATGGTGTTAATGGAATGTATCATGCTCAACTTACACTAGTGCCTCATGCTATGCTGGAGCTATGTCAAAACAACTACAGAAAACAAATGTTTTGTTTACAAGCTGTTCATATATATATATATATCTGTGTTCAAGAATTTCTATGTGATGTATTTAGAACGGCAGCTGTCTGTAGTATGATGTATGTGCTGTTGTGAAGTCCTAATGTTTCAAGACTTTTGTGTAATGTATGTTATGATACCTATGCAAAAAAGGACTATTAGTACAATAAATACCCTGTCCATTCTTCCCCAGATGTTTTACTATTCACAATAAACAGATGTTTGTTTGTCAATGAATGTGAAGTCTGGTCTGTTGTGATGGACTGTTTGGTTTGTGAATATGTCTTAGTTATAGTACATTTTGTGTCTGCTGTTTTCTATGACTGAGGTATGTATTTGTAATATGGTTGTTGTAATTTGTGTTTATATGCAAGTATTTAACATATGTTTAGTATTTGGTTATATTGATGTAAGTTGTTTTTGTGTGCTAAAAGCTTGTAAACTAACATGATGTATTATAGACTATACATAATTTGGTGCTTGATGTGGCATTTCCTACTAATGTTGCCTAAAGTGTTCTGTCTTTTAAAATGTGCTTCCTGTAGTTTTTTGTATTTATAAGCTAAAAATTTAAAAGCTATCCTGTATGATAACCATAAATTCTTCTATATCTCCAAAGAGACAGTCTCTAGTTAACCAGCAATTTGACACAGTTCTGTCAATGTGAGTCTAAACAAAATTATTAGAATGCCTGTCATGGAACTCCTAGATCCATGATTGCTTTATGGTATCTCTCTCTCTTATGTATTATGTTTGATGATGTTGGAAATGCAGATTAGTAATATTTATAAAACTTTTTTCAATTTTAATTATAATTTATCTATTCAAGTTACATACTTCAGTTCAATAATACTGTAATTAAAATAAAACAAATATTTCACAATCTAAGTTTCACTAATATTTATTTCATTATAGATGAAATTATAGAAAGAGTTCTGTATTAACAGTGGTATAATTTCACTTAAAACATTATAATTTAATTTTCTATTTATTAAAATAAAATATTTAAATAAATATCAAAATAATAGTAATATATATTGAAATATTAATTAGATATGCAAAAAGTACTACTAGATAAATTTAAATCAAATATGTACAGTATGTATAATATAAGTTATAACAAAATTATAATCTGCTAACATAGTTTATAATTCTTATTACAATACCTGTCAAATTTTTTAAATGAATAATGTTGGCTATCTTTTATTAGTTTACTAAAGAAAAATAAAATAAATCAGGGGTTCACAACCTTTTTATTGCATTAATCCCCATACAGAAAATATTGTTTTTACGTTTTATTTTTATTTCTTTTAACACTTTGTACAACATTCTATACACTTTTAACATTGAAAATCTATAAGCAATATAAAGTAATAATTGTTTAATTGTTTATTTTAATTTTTTACATTTAAACTATTTTATCATTTGATGATAGTTCATGAAAATATACTAAAAATATTAAATTCTAATATTTCTTTAATTTAAAACATTAAAGCACACAAAGATAAATTTCTTTTAATATATTAATATATTTACCATATTTAATAGAATATAATATGAGTAAATTAAATTCAAAATGATCATTTTTATAAGATGCACTCAATTTTAACTAGCTAAGTTTGAATGAGTTAAAGCATCATAATATAAATGTAATCAAGTTTGCTTTAAATAAAACTGCTGCAACAAGAAAAAGGATAAACTAAGCTTACAAAAATATTAAAACTTCAAGTGTTATAAACTTTTGAAATCTTTTGTTGTAATCATAAATATCATTCTTGATATTTAAACTTATATTTGCTACTATAATTAGAAACTATAAGTAAAATGCTATCATCTCGTATTAAATTTAATAATTTCTAATTATTAAAATAAATTCCTTGCTTTTAGATTATATTAAATATTTAATCTTTTGCTAATTTCAAAAACATGTATATTTATAATGTTAATTCAGTTTTATTTTTTTCTGTTATATTTTATGAAGAAAATTTAATAATAATTATTTTTATAAATAATTTAATTAATACAATTTCACAAAATATATCAAAAGCTTAAATATCGCTTCTTAAAAAACTATCTTATACTTTGAAAAATATGACAATATAAAAAATACAATATTTATCACAATCAAATGTTTTTGTTATATAATATAATGACTATTTATTGATCAGAAGATTAAAATTAATCTTTTCTTTTTTATTTAATTGTTATTAAATGCAACTTTAAATAGTTAAAGTAACATTTATTACAATATTATTGCAATTCAAAATAGCAGAGAGCACATCTTATTCCATAATAAAAAAATTAAATAAACTACATTTTTGATCCAATAATGATTAAATTAATTTTCAGATTTTCAAAAAATTATTTATTAGATAATTTTAAACTTCTTTCAATTTGTTTCTAATATGAACAATTACAAAAAATATATTATTTATTCTTTAAATTATATAAACATTCAAAATTAAATTTCATAGATAATCAGTTGGCTGGTATATTAAAGAAAATGAAGTGAAGAAAATCAGGCAACAGTTAGAAATTAATCAGAGGAAAAACATGCAAAGGATAATCCAAGTGGAATTGTTTTGAATTATTAGGGACTAGATACCTCAATAAGTAATGTGAAGTGTTAGGTGTTTTGCTATGACTCACCTAAATAACAACAACAAAGATTGTATGAAGGTTTGGAAGTTGTTGTGTCGATTGATGTCTGTGTCTGGATCAAGGTACACATTTCCAAAAACCTGAGAGAAGGGGATTAATTACAGGACCATCAAATATTGTAATGGGAATTTAAAGATATTTAGGTACCAGAATATGGACAGGAAATATAAGACAGCAGGAATAAAGAAGGGATCATTTTTGGTAAGGAAGCAAAGAAAAAAAAATATTAAGAACAGAGAATGTTATAATATAGTTTAATACCTAATTTTAAATGATTGCACTTTTTCCTACAATTGACTTACATTTCTTCAATTAAAATTAATATATTAAATTACTTATAATGATAAACTTACAATTTTTTTTATCTTTTATAAATAAAATGTATGATTAAAACACCAACAAGATGAGACAATAAAGTTCTAAAATTAATCTTATACTAAATGAAATTCATCTCTAAACTAAACAAATAATTGTTGTAGAAAAAATCTTTTGAATATTCATTTAAGATTGCTCCTTATTTATGCAATACTGTAATGTAATGTTTTAATAATTAATAATAAATATTAATAATTTTTAATTTATTAAAAATTATTTTAATAAAAATTTAAATAAATATAAATTTTTAAAATTTCAATAAAATTTTCTACTGTACAATCTAAAGCTAGACATCTTATTAAACAATAAAATAACTATTAAGATTTCTGTATAAACAAAATTTCTAATTGTTAATAATTTTTTTATAAATATTTAGAATATTTTTTCAATTTTCAATAAATTGTGACAACCAAATGCATTAATTTTATATTTGGCAAATTGAAAAAAAAATTTATAAAAAATATTATGTAACTTTTGTATTTAAAAAATTACTAGTACTTTTATTTTTATTATCATCTTAAACTCCTTAAAAAAATAAATTAAATTACAAACTCTATAATTTATAGAAGTCTTTTCTGTAAATTCTAATAATTGCTTAAAATATTTTCTCATCTTCAGATTAAAAGTAAAATTAATACATTCAAATTTATCCAATATTAATCCTGTAATTAGTACATCAAAATTTTTCAAGCATTTTAAAGTCTTTTGCTTTAGTCAAAGCCAAATGATTACTGTAATGAATCAGGCTAGTTTACAGCTACTAGTAATAAGATGATTATAAGCCATGGGGATAGGAGTCATCACCAGTCAGCACCATGAATAACCACGAATAGTTATATCTAAAATTAAATATGTCTGGAAGTAAAGGGTCGAATGGAAATCTGGATAGCATAACTGGCAACACATTCACACAGTAAGTAGAAATTGTGGGTTTGAGTTCCACTCCAGACTGATTCTTTTCTTCCAGAATATTCTTAATTATTTATTTAATATTAATTTAATTATAATTATTAAATTTAATAAAAAATGGCATTTAATGTTCACCTCTAGTACCAAATTACTTAGAATTTAACTATTAATAGAAGCAGTAAAATAGCCTGATTCATTATGGCTATCATTTGGATCTTATAAATAACATCAGGCTTTGAAATGTTTATATATTTTCTTAATATTCTATAGATTGATACTGACACCAAATATTGTGTGGCTACATGCCATATTTCTAATGTATATTTTGTATAAATTTATATTACTTTAAAATTGTATATTCTCTGTTCCCCTTCTATCTTTCCTAATATCTATACTTTCTGGAATGTTCTTGTTTAACCCTCCTTCTTTGGTATGTTGACAACTAATCCCTTAAAACAATAGAGTGGAATGTGACCCTGAGGATAAGAAGGGTAGCATGTGGGCCATTCTGGAGCAGGAGTCCAAAGAGGTTGGATGATGAAATTGAGCTCTCCAGTGTGTTTTGGCCGCACATAGTAGAGACAAGAACTTTGAGAAAAGAAAGAGAATAATTCATCGTGAGAAATACGAAAACACCTTCAGCCCTTCAAACTGATTATAAAAGTAGTGAGAGAAGCGAAACCATATGTCATCCCAGGAAAAAATCTCGTCCCATCATACCAACACAGCTAGAACATCGCAACATATTTTAGATACCCCTTTTCTATCTCCTATTCTCATTCTTCCTTTTTTCAATTTTAATCATCTTCTTAAAGTTATAAGTAATCATAAGCACCTAACCGTAAGTTTTGTATAATTTTAGACTATTAGACTATCGGTTCAGGTAAAGATCATCGCACGAAGTTAATGTCAGGAATTGGTCTTGTATCATCTTTCGTTTGGTTACTAGAGTGTATCAATTCATGGGAGAAGTATTAGTTGGCACCCTCAAAGAATCCTGTATTGCGACGAACAAATAATAAATTTCATTTTTATGTTATTTCTTTGTCTACATAGTTAGCTCATTCATCTCACAATTACATAGCAGGACAAAGAGTTCACTGAGTTTGGTGTTATTAGTGCTTTTTATCACAAGTACTTTTGATGAATTTATATCCATCGTCATCAGGCAAATAAAGATTTTTAAAAAGCTCAAACAGAAATATTCTGAGGGAAAAAAAACAAAACACATACATTCAAATTAAAACTTTTGATAAAACCATTAAGAAGAAGCCATTAATTTTCAAATGTGTTCAAAGTTTGAAAAATCTTTATTCAACTGACAAGGATAGATATAAATTCGTCGAAATTAGTTGCGATAAAAAGCACTAATAACACCAAACTCAGTGAACTCTCCAACCTGCTATATATGTTTTTGGCTTTATTGCCACCTTTATTAAAACTAGCTTTTAAAAGTTTCTTTTGGCAAGAATTTTAAAATGTTCAAAATTTTCAATGTACTGATGAAGATCAATTGCTATCAGATGAATTCAAAGATGAGAAAATAGCTCAAAAATGTTTATCAAAATTCATAGAAAAACTTCTATAAAGTAAAAAGTTTGTAGTTTATTAGTTCATATATTGTAATTTAAAATTTTATTCAAAACTTTAAATTACAATATTTGTAAAAAAAACTGACTTTTTGTAATTGTTAAATGTAAAAATTATTCTGCATTATCTCAGTTCCGTATGTTATATTTCAATTAAACTATTAGTACAACTAAGAAAGAAGACAAAAAACAAAAATCAACAATTTAGATTAAATTTAGCACCATTTTCAGTTATTGTTATATCTGTTTTGAAAATTTTATCCTGATGATGTGTCCCACTAAAAAAAAACAGACTAATTTTTTCAATTTTATTTAACTACATGAATTTAAATTATAATAATTGTGACATATAATAAGTATATTTTAATATTATATTATAAAAATCTAAAATCTAAATAATCATTAGAATTACTGTTAAAATTGGCTAGTTTATATCTCTAAAGTTTGTTTCAACTTTTAATTAAAAGTTGATTTCAAATATTGGACACAATTTCATCAATTTTTCAATAATTCATTACTTAATTAAATGTTTTTTATAAAAATCATAATTTAACAGTCTAACTGAATAATGTAAACTGATGTGATAATGTAAGATTAAAGCATTGCAGAAATGTGGAAACAGTTTCAAATGAATAAATACAAAATTTTTCGTTTCTCATTGGATCATTCAATGCAGAAAATATATCAGCAGCTATATTATCTTCAGAACTTTATTATGAAATCTTGTATTAATAATTATTGTAAATCATCCTTACCAATTTCATTTACAACAGATATTTTTTAACTATAATAAGTTAATAAAAATATTTTAAAGCTTCAAATTTTAATTATAATAAAAATAATAATTCTCAAAAATCTAGACATTTTATATAATAATAATAAAACTGAAATTTTAGGATTTTATGATAAAAACTATGTACTTCAAATAAATGCTATGTTGATAATCACTAAAATATATTTAATAAGTATAAAAAATTTTGTGTGTTGCCTTCAAATCTTAAAATTTGATGATAAATTGAAAGCTTTATTGCTAGATCAGAGGTATTCAGATCTTTGATCATCTTAAAAAATGAAACAGATGACCCCTAACAATATGGTTGTCTAGAGTTTCAAGAAATTCTGTTTTTTCATAGTTATTAAATAAATATATTAAATAACTGTAAGGATAAAATATTGAAATATTAATTTAAATTTCATTAATAAAATTTCAATTTAATTATAGTAAATTAAAATTAAATTACATTGAATACATTGGATACATATACAGATTTATTAAAGATCAGTAAATATAGAATCATGTAGAAAAATATTGCTTAAAAATTTGATACTTAATCTTTATTTCAGTTTTTAACTTCATTATTAACACAGAAAGTCTGTTCTGAAAAGGTTATATATGCAATGTTTGGACTTTTCAAAAGTCTTCAAGAAATAATTAATAATAATCAAATTTTACACAAAAATATATTTTCAAAACTTAGTGAGTATTATATGAGAATTTAAAAATTATATGTAATATACAATTACAATTTGCAAAAAAATAATTGTTAAATACAGTCAAGTGATATTCATTAAAATGGAAAAAATATTCAAGTAAATTTTTACAAAATTAAAGAAACAATCTTCAATGAGAAAACAAAATCTTTTGTCTGACACAATCAAATTGGAAATTTGTGATACTATTTATGATATCTAAACATTGTTTTTCTTTACAATTTTATTTTACTTTTAAAAAGCAGCTCTCTCTATAAAATGATTTTATAAAATTAGTAAAAAGAGCAATGCATCAAACAAAAATTCAGCAGTATATTTTAAAATAATGAAAGTATAAATTATAAATATAACTAAATTCTTTCTTCCTTTTAAAAATGATGATAAAATAATATTTCAAAATCACTGCAATTATTTATAAAACTGTTGACTTCTTTTAGTAAATACAATAGCTCCTCATTATAATGCAGATTTGAATATTTCATACTTTTTTTGGTCCCCAAATTTTAAAAGCACTTAAGTCAATAAATTTTAAATTATTGTCATTGAATGCCTTTTTGCAAAGATATACGATATTTTATTCCCATCACTGTCCTTGAAACTACCACTGTGGGTGAAACAATAAATTCATCAAGATCTAAATAAGCAAAACAGGTAAACATATCAATTTTTAATAAGCAATTTATTATAAAATATAGTACAATATAATAGAACCACAACTGATATTTTGTTTTTATATCGACAGTATTTATTTTTAAATATCATTGTTAAAGAAACAATAATGCTAAATAGGCGTTCATGGTATTGATATTACAATTGATGACATAAACATAATTTAATATGATATAACTACAAATAAAATTCAGGTATTAAAAAACTAAGCTTATTTTATATGAGAAATACTTGCTGAAGAAAGAACAGAAGATAGATTCCATAGCATGTACCGTACAATCTGTTTAGTAAAAGCCCAGAATTTTTAGTACTCAGTTAATTTTGCCAAGGGATAAATTGTTTTTTTTTCTTTGTCTCCCAACAAGCAAGATATAATGAAGGGCTACTGTATTTTACTTTATGTATTAATTGAGTTAAATATTCTTCTATTTGGATCTTTATTTCTTTCTTTGTATGCAACCATCAGTTCAGTAAAATGAAAGTCAAAATCTGATTTAAATTATTAAAGTATACTACCTTCTGGAAATGTTAAAACTTTAATTAAAGCAATTTGACAAATAAGAAATTCCAATATTGAACAATCAATTTTACTGTAAAAACACATATAATACAAATATATTATACAGGTGTCCTGTGTGAAACTGGCCCCAATCACTGAGTAAATTATTGTATACTATCCAGAACCTATAACCGGTGTGTAACATATATACTATATATGTATAGCACGGTTGACAAACGTTTTTGAGCTATATATATATATATATATATATATATATATATAGTATATACGTGTCACGCACCGATTATAAGTTCCGGATAGTATAGTTTTCACCCCGGTGCTGAAATCAGAGGAATTTTCTGTTTTTTGAAATTATTGTAATCTTCATATTGGAAAAAAAGGACAAATGAGATAAAATAAACATAGACAACTCTGAAAACACAATTTTATTCATAAAAACATTACGGAAACTTGCGTAATCAACACTGTCATTTAAGACAGCCTGATTTTATTCAATTGGTGATTGAGGCTGGCTTTACATAGAACACTTTGTACATTAAAACATTTAAAATTTGAATTGTTTTTTTTTTTTTTAATTACTTCTTGCTTGGCAACTAAAAGGTGCTTTGTATACGTTTATGTACTTCTTGCTCTTTGAAACTCATTTGTCTTTATGATGAAATAACTCCTTTATTAAAATTTTTCCTTTTATTTATCCATTTCATTTTATTAAATTTTTAACATTCAGAAACATTTTATCTTGATAATTACAATATCAATTGTGCAATGCATCATCTATTTTTTATGTGGTAAATATTTCTTATTAATACTAGGATGGATTTTGCCCATTTATTCCCAATATAGACTATTCATAAAAATGTCATGATAATTCTTTGATTCCCCAGTGTTTTTTGTACCAGAAACATTTGTGAGGATTTTAATCTAAATGTTTTACATATATATTTAGTATATGGTCAAATGAAAAATCTATTATTATTCAAAATTGATATATTATATAAATTATTTTAAATTCAATGCAATTTATTCTCAACATTATAGCTTGAACAGTATTAATATTAATTCAATATTAATAATAAAGTTTAAATTCTAAAATATCTTTGTATGTATTAATAAAAAGCAAATAAAATACCTTACAATCACAAGGTTAAGGTCGAAGTTTTAAACACAAAAATGTGTATGTCGGACGTTCGGCGCCACTTTCCTGTAAGCCTAGAAGTTTGACAATGGCATTTGGAATGTCGAGCATGATTCCACTGACTTTCCAAACATCATTGTCAAACTTCTAGGCTTACAAGAAAGTGGTGCTGAATGTCCAACGTACACGTTTTTGCGTTTAAAACGTCAGCCTCAACCTCGCTAATACTATAATAGTTTTAAGTTTAAATAATAGTTTTCTGTGGTAACAGTTCTAAAAAATAAACATTTTTTCCAATGAAATATATCAAGATAGTTCTCATTCAATTTGTACCTTACAACTTATTTTAGCAAAATAAGATATTAAAAACAAACTGATGGCCAGCTTTACACTCTTATAAAGTAGTAGTCAATACAGTTTTCAAATGACTCACTAAAATGTTCCATTTCACCAAAATTCTTTATTTCAAATTAATGAGTCATTTCTTAACAACTTATCTCTGTTAAATCAGAAAATATTATTGGCTCTCTAATGATCTCCAGTAATCAAAAGCCAATTGTCATGAAATGGGTAAGCTAAAATGTTAAACAATACAGGTTATTGGTTAAAATATTCTTGCAAAATTATAACTTAGATAAAGGGTTTTAAAAAATTATATTTACATACACCATATGATTGTTAAATTTTAAGTTGTTTTTATTGAAAATATGTATATATATATATTTTAGTGTTACAGTAATGTATACAATAGCCTACTTTTTTAGTCACATCAAATAAGACCTGGGTTTATTTTTTCAAAGACAAAAAATATAGCGAATTCAACTCATGATTCACCTACAAATGAGAATGGAATTTGTATAGATTGTTCTAGTCCATACACACATACTTGCTAGTCTAAATACTGTATCTCAAAACACAGTTTCCTATATTAAATTTAAAATTAAATAACAAGTAAAGTCATATTTTTATGTAAATAGGTTCTTTCTACATTTTTTGTTTTCACTGTTTTTCCTTTGCAAAATTAAAGTAGGTCTATTTTTAAAATAATTCATGTCACTGCTTTATTGGAAGATAATAAAATATAAATGTTTACAAAATATTGAGTACTTGCAAGCTTTTCAGTTCATCATTAGAGGAAATTTTAGAATGTTAATTTCATGAAAACTTGTTTGAATATTGTCTTGTTAACATTTCTTCTAAGATTTCCCTGATGATAAATCAGAAAGTTTGAAAGTAGCCTACTCAGGGTTTTGTGAACATTTTTTGTTTTAATGTCTCCAATAAAGCAATGAAATAAAGTACAGTATTTTGAAGATTTCGAAGTTAATTTCAACTTTTTAAAAATTTCTATGCAATGAAATTTGCACAAAATCTAGCTAAACTCAAATATTTATTAATTGGATTGAATACGAAAAATTTATAGTATTGTAAATAAAACAATTTATATAAATTTTTAATATATCCAGTGCTGAGTTGAGTACTAAATTAAGGAAATAACAACAATTAAATTAATAAGTAATAATGATGTAAATAAATAGAGAGAAAAAATAATTGTAATTTTTTTTTCCAATATTAATTTTCATCAAGTTTATTTTAGTTAAAGTTAACTAAGACAAACTAAATTGTAAGAATAAATCTGAAATTATTATATTTTATTATTATTATTATATACTGTATACACAATAATTGATATATTGATATTCAAAACTAAATAATAATTAAAACTTATACAAAAAATAATAATAAATAAAATAAAGATTATATTTCATATGATGTATAGTTCATATAGCTTTTCTTAGACATAACATATGTAATCGTGGGAGCAAGGAGAAACATCTGTAGGGTAGAGGTATTCTCCAAATTAACAGAGAATTACTTATGTCTATGAAAAGCTATTCAAACTAAACATTGTATGAAATATAACCTCTTGTGATAACTGGTTACTTTGGAGAATGAATTATATGAGGAAAAACAGTCTTATATGAAATTAATAAATAAAACAACACTATAATTAGTCATACATATGTACACTTTGTTGAGAATATTCCCAGATCACTATAAACTTCAGTTATACAAACATACAAAATTTCATTTACTCATTTGTAACTGAGTAAATGAAATTTTGTCTATTGTCTCATTGCTAATGAATGCTGCTCAAGTTGCCAGTTTTCTGATTGAACATACATATGAGATCTACAAATAGAAAGTTAAGTTACTGAACAGCCTCATGTTTCATATGTACACCATCTATGGTTGTAAAAGTATTAAAATCACAATTTGTGAGTTTTCTTGGCCTATTCAATATTTTCAAGTTGAAATTTTTGATTTAATGATAAAGTTGAACATTTAGGAAGGGCAGGCTTAGTCTCAAAAGCCCTGTACACACTTAACCACTAATACCTTTATCATAGTTTTTTGATGCCAAATGTCTTCTGTGACTACACAAATCATGCATCAAACATTAACAACAACCTGATATATTTGTAGTACAAATAAAAATCATCTTCATAATCTAGTAACATATTTATTAAAATTAAGAACATTTTCTATCAGTTTGACTGACTTTCAGTTAACAGCAACATTGAATAAGAGAATACAATTTAAAAAATAGAATGTAATGTTTGAATTAAAACAAGAACAAGAAATTTAAAATAACATAAAAATAATAAATACATGAATAAAATACATAAAAAATAAAAGTAAATAATTAATAAATTTGGATTAAAAAAATAAATTCAATTTAACAATAGTACATAAATATTTGAATTAACATGTGAACAATAAATTTAAACAACATAAAATCGCTAAACATAAACATGAATATAATACATATAATAAAAATAATCAATTAATAAACAAACATAAATAATTAAATCTGAAAAAGGACCATCAAGTGTTGGAAAGGGTATTTTCATTGCGATGATTATTGTATGTGGATTTTCTATGAGTTTATAAATTTTCAACTTTTATAGGCATCTAGAAGCATCTAGAAATGAGAAAAAGCATCTAGTAGTTTATTATTTGTCATTCTTTGAATTTAACAACAAAGTTTACCTGCAGGAATAGGGGCCTAAGGGTAGTCCCACCTCAGTAATACTATATGAGCTTGTTTTACGCCATGTAGAAAACATCATTTTATCCATCTTTCAAGATCACATCATCTTGTATTCAAGATATGCAACTAACATCTTTATCTTATAGTGGAAAACCAAACCTACAATAGTTTCTTCAAGCATTCAACAACAACCCTTATTGTTTACTCCTGCAATCAGATGAAGAAAGTGATTTGTCGGTAGATTTCTTGGACCTTACGATCTTATCCAACTTTGGAGAAATAATTATCAAAGTATACAGGAAGCCTACTTTTCAACCAATATTAACCTCTCTACTACTCTATGTATCCACAGCACATTAAACTCTTAGCATTCAGATCAGTGATAGGAACATACAGCCATTGTACTGACATCCTGGATATGATAGCAAACTCAAGTACATCTCAAAGATAAAAGCATAAAAATTCAATTGATAAAAATTGTTTCAACTGAATTGAATCAAACCGATCAATTGAATTTCGTACCCAATTCAATTGATAAAATGACTAATTGCAACCTTTCATACCACAAAAGCTAACTTGATACCAGTGAATCAGAAAAAAAGTTGTCTTAAATTATTTCATAACTTTAAGAGGTATACATAAGAAAGCAGTCAACTCTAACAATCTTACATTGGTATAGTGATGTAAACCAATTGTTTTAAAATTTTAAGAAATGATAAGGTACCATATGATTACAACTCTGCACCAGGCATCTACTCAATAGGTGTCACTGGATATAATCTACTGTGGTTGTTCGTACTGAGAGATAGTAATGCCCACAAACAAACATTACTAAGGATACATAAAACAGATGTACAAACAAAATATCCTTTATTTCTCTCTGAACTGGTTCTTTTAGTACAGATCTCAACTTTACAGATATTAATATTACTAATTAACAAAAGGGTGGTCTATTGTCCTCTAATAAGCATATAGGTAATGCGCACATATACATACACTATCAACTTGACTGACTTACAACTAAGCTTATACCTATCTTAAACCTAAGAAAAAAAAAAAAAGGAACAGAGACTCAGGGAAGTATGTCAGATAGACAGAGGAAGGTAGAAAATACCCAGGTCTTCTTAAGTGGTAGATACCAGTGTGGAAGGTGTCTCTTTAATATCATGCTTTCGGATGCCTCCCTCCTTTGAAACAAAAAAAAAGTGGTGCCTCGTAGATCTCCAGTCATACTCACTGTCTTCACGACCCTTCTCTTTCTGATCTTTTCGATCTCTACGGTTTTCCTCAGCTTCGCAGTCTCCTTTGTCCCTTTTTCTGGTTTGGAGCACTGCCTTGTCCTGCCGTCCACTCTGAGATCTTGACCAAGAATGACTCTTCCTTTAGCAGTTTTTGTCTCCAGTCTTTGCCTTCCTTTTGTTTCCCCCAAAAATTCGGAGAAACAATAATTCCCCTACCCTTTTATTCTACCAAGAGTTCTGAGAAGGGGTAATCACTCTTTAAAGCAATGACATTTAAGACAAAAGCTGCTAGAAGGAAGTTATGACAAAAATGAAGAATCAAATATAAATAAAAAATATATAACTAAAATACATATAACAATATGGCCGACAGCCACACTACAACAAAAAATCAGGTAGCATAAATATATAATTGACTAGAACCTCTAACTCTTCATCGGTAGCTATTCATATCAATACAGATAAATTGTGAAGAAGCAAAAATCATCAGAGCTATCTCTAATGTACAGTACTGTACATGAACTTTCTCACCCAAAGAAGTTGAAAATTTATAAAGCTCATAGAAAATCCACATACAATAATCATCACAATGAAAATACCCTTTCCAACACTTGATGGTCTTTTTCAGATTTAATTATTTATGTTTGTTTATTAATCGATTATTTTTATTATACGTATTATATTTTTATTTATGTTTAGTGCTTCTATGTTGTTTAAATTTATTGTTCACATGTTAATTCAAATACACCTATCCCTCGATTTACACAGAAGATAGGTTCCTGAGAAAAACGTGTAAATCGAATTTGTATCTTTTTGAATGTAAAACCGTGTAAATTGAAAAGTATGCAAAAAACGCATAATTTTGTTGTTTATTAATTATGAACTTTTTCAATTTTTTAAAGGTACATAAATCAAACAAAAATATTGAAAGGCAAAAAATATATATTCTTTTATTAATTAAATACAAAGTACAAAGGAACAAAAAATAAAATCTGAAAGATTCATAAAAATGTAATGTAATAGAATGTAATGTAAAAAATGTAATTAAAAATAATGTAATGTAAAAAATGTAATTAAAAATAATGTAATGTAAAAAATGTAATTAAAAATAATGTAATGTAAAAAATGTAATTAAAAATAATGTAATGTAAAAAATGTAATTAAAAATAATGTAATGTAAAAAATGTAATTAAAAATAATGTAATCGTTTGTTACTTATGAATATGAAAAATTAAAATTTTCTGGTTTAAAACTATGTGCAATGAATGCAACTTCATGCGTATGGGAAGTACCCTATATCGGTTTATCGTTACTATTTGACGGATTCAAATAAAACTGTCACCTAGTATCCTAAATGTCAACTATAACATATAATTAAGGTGAATTGGAATATAGATGTAGATTAGAGTTAAAAATTGTTCCTTTTGATCATAGCCAGTTTATTTTCTACATTTATTTTTTAAACCGTGTAAAAGCGAAAACGTGTAAAAGAAGTACCGTGTAAAATGAGGGATAGGTGTATTTATGTACTATTGTTAAATTGTATTTATTTTTTTAATCCAAATTTATTAATTATTTACTTTTATTTTTTATGTATTTTATTCATATATTTATTATTTTTATGTTATTTTAAATTTCTTGTTCCTATTTTAATTCAAACATTACATTCTATTTTTTAAATTGTATTCTTTTATTCGATGTTGCTGTTAACTAAAAAAGGTCAGTCAAACTGATACATTCTTAATTTTAATAAATACATTGCTAGTATTACAAAGGCATTTTTGTGTGTGCCAACACTTTTCCTAGTTACATGCCACTATTTTGGATAATTATAGTACACCAACTAATTTGCTAGATCTTTTTTATTGGGTATTACTAAGGCTAATTCAAAAAAAAAAAATAAATAAAAAATCTTGCAGATCATTTGGTACTACAAGTGTATTGGGTTGTTGTGCATGTTATTACAGTAAAACCTCAATTTAAAAGGCAAAATTTCTGCTCCATATGTCATGTTATATGTAAAAATTAACACACTGTTAATTTTAAAATGCTTTTTATATGTAATTAAATTAACAGGTTATTAATTTTTTTTACATCCAAGAGTCATCGCTCTTAATTTCAAGCTACAATGGAGTGTCTCAATATTTCATCATCCAAAGACATATAAATAAGAATTATTTTTTGTGTTTTTGTCAAATTTAAACTTTTTGTTTTTAAAAACATTATTTATTTATTTAGTTAAATACATTTAAAGTGTATTTTTCAAAAAAAATGTTTGTTTGTTTGTTTCAATTGAGAGGCTCTGGACACCTCACTAAAATTTGAATTAAAAAAACGCTAGAAAGAGTTTTTAATAAAAAAATGAAATGAACACATAAACAATAGAAGAATGTAAGTCCTAAGATTGACCATCTCTGGTTGGGATAGAATTAAATATTAATTTTCACCTCTCCTGTAACCTAAGTTGAGATCTCATTACACTTAGCAATGAGTGACCAACCACTTAGAAAGCAAGAACAAGGAAAAGCTATCAATTGAAATCGGTAATTGGGAACAGAAGTTAATTAAAACTCAGAATTTCAAGGATGTGACAGCTTCTCCCAAAAATTCCAAATGTCAGATCAATTGCTGTATTTATATCTTGTGTCTAAATCAAGGCTTTACTGTATATTATATAATTACAACTTACTTGTGCCTGTGACCGGTGTGAAAATAATCAGTTCAAATAAACAAACGTTTTCTGGACGCCTTCCGTGTTCTCCTTCAGGTTAAAACCGCTGGATTCTATTAATTCACGCTTAATACTGGATTCTACAAAACAACCCAGATAGAACACCTTAAATGGCTGGAAGCAATAGAGATACATAAAGCGTAAACTAAAACAACGTGCATTAATTCACGCGACGAGATAGCTCTTTCGCTTGCTTGGCAAACTTTATTATAAGAGGATGCCTGAAGATTTGTTTGGGTCCGGTGACACATGAAGTCATGTGACCCCAAGATAAAAAAAGAATACCAAGATTAAAAAATAATACATTACTGAACAACACGGAACACGACAGATATAGCACATGCACGATGGTCATCACACATTCGAACTATCATCATTCGAATTCGTTCTTAAAAATTTCGGAATGGCGGTTTTAAAAAAAATAGAATCCAGCGGTTTTAACCTGAAGAAGGACACGGAAGGCGTCCAGAAAACGTTTGTTTATTTGAACTGATTATTTTCACACCGGTCACAGGCACAAGTAAGTTGTAATTATATAATACACCTTGGTGTGTATGAGGAAGATATGTTTACTGTATATATTAACATGCATGTATACATTTAAATCCAGAGTAAAAGATAAATAAACCGAGAGTAATGAAATATGTAGTAATTACTATGTATCCTGCTATTAGCACCCCAACACCATAAACTTTCTTTGCAGTGGTATTGTGACAGAGAAGACTAGACAAGACTATTATAAACTGACAATGTATCAACTTTAGAAAGAATTTCCTGTTCTGTTTGGAAACAAATGACTACCATATATTAAAGTACCAGCCAGATTGAAGCGTTATTATTGGAAGACGAATAATAACGCTTCAATCTAGCTGGTACTGTTGAGTATCACTTCCGAAGAAAAACCTTGCTAAAGCTGGAAAATAACAACAAAAATACAATCAAAAAGTATTAATTTTTCCCAATAAACTTGGAATCAGTACAAAAAGTGCCTGTGAATGTTTACAATTTCAAGATCTGCACCACTATGCCAGTATGGAGACCATCTTATATGATAGTCAGTTACCACTAGTAGAGGTAGAAAGATATTGACAAAATAGCATTGCATTCTGAAAATTCTACACTCTGATGTATTGCCTTTCATGGTAGGGCTACAAACGGTCATCTTCAAGCAAGATAATGCTTAGTCATACATAGCTAAAATTTTCTAGGAATGCCTTCACTGCATTAATACAGTTTTCTGACCTGCCTGGTCTCCAGATTTGTCACCCATCAAAAATATGTGAGACTAGATAGAACACTGGCTTTGGCCATCACCATGTATGAGGAATCTGAAACATCAGCTACAACATCCGTGATAAACCAGCTGCAAAATAGAATATGCTGCTCATAGTAAGTGAAATTCATTTTTGAGGCTCATTACAAGCATAATAGATGTAGAGGACAAATCTAACACAATAATATGAATATTTTTAATATAAAAACTGAAACTAAAACACAATGACATAATAAAAATGTGTATGATAGTTTTACAACAAATTGAAAAATTAATACATGTAGAGAAATTTACCTACAAAACTACTCTCCTGCTTTTTACAGGACTAATTCATCAATTAAGAAGAAAGATCTAGTTTTGTTGCAATATCTCTTTCAATGGAAAAGATCAAAAGAATCTCTTGATACGTTACTGATTAGGAGTAGTTCTTGATCAATTTTAACTGAAAATGATCGTTCTGCAAATGCAACAGATATAGATATATTTATATTTTTAATAATTACTAATTTGATTATTTTAAATACTAAAATATACTACTAGATTTGAGGTCCAATGAATCACCTACATAGAGGTGAAAACCTCTATGTAGAGCTACCTTTGGGTGCTTATAACCACATGTATCCAGGTAAGAGGTGGTCCTACAAGATACTAAAGGTTCCTTTAAATTGTATTGTTGTTCCATAGAAAATTGTCTCTTTCATATAAATTTGTAATCACTTATCATCACATTCACAGCATAAACATGCACAAAAAACCAATAATCCCATATGAAGATGGTTGCTATCTATTCTGTTCTATCTACAGTTCTAAAAACCTGAAGATAGTTGCTAAAGATGATTTGAAAATGTTCGTTTTAGTAATAAATTGTTACTTTCATACTGAATTACTGGTTTTTTGTTCATATTTATACCAATTCTATCTAGATTTTGCTGTTATATTCACAGTAATAAAGTTTCATTCAATTCTTTCTTGCCTCCTCAGTGCATAACTTTTTTGTCAATAAGTAGATTATTATTATTATTATGTTGGGTTAAGTGAGATATACTCAGTTAACACTGGTCGCTGTGTACTATGCCGGACCAAAATCAAGGCATAGTGATCAAAACAGAAATTAAAGAAGCGTATCAGTGTGTGTGTCTGTCTGTATTCAGGAATTTTCTCACAATATGACATGTATTCAATATAGTGGCCTTCTGTAGTGTGATGTATGTGTTTCTATTCAATTGTAATGTGCCCAGGCTTTTGTGTAGTGTATGTGGTATGACACCTGTAGAGGAGAGAACAAAAGGTACAATAAGCACCCTATCCATCCTCCACAGATGCCTTATTCCCTGGGCGAGTTCTGTATACTTGCTGACTTTTTCAGTGCACGTGTTTTGTACATTGTGAGTGTTTGGAATAAATATGTCTATAATGTATGTGATTTTATTGTGTTTTTCAATGAGTGTGATGTCTGGTCTGTTGTGGTAAATTGTTTATTATTATTATTATTATTACTATTATAATAATATAATTAATAAAACTAATAAGATTTTTAAAAATGTTTGTAATTCATTAGGCATTTGAAACAGTGCTTGCAGACTAAAAATGGGGTTACAGCTATAAAAAAAAAGCAACATACATTATGGAAGAAGCTTCAAAGTAAGATTCAACATTGCATCAGCATTCCCACATTGTGGTGCTGGTTGCACTTGGAAATAACTTGATTTTGAAAACAAGGAATGTGGTTTTGGTCAACATTCAACAGAACTACAAGGGATATTGTACAAATATCATTCATTATTTTTTCTTATATTTGCAGAATAGTTTAGAAGTCATGAATTTTCTTTTGTTTGTCGATAATGGAATTTGGGGCTCCATTGGAAATTAGGAAAATGGAAGCCAAGATAAAATGGAGGCACATGTCCCAATGTACAGGCACTCCTCAGCATTTAATATTTTCCATACACTAAAAAGTTTAAGAGGTTCTCTCAGTATTTTATTTTTATTTCACTTATTTTATAATTACATCTACAATAAAGTGTAATACAAAAATATTAAAATGTTTGAGATAGTATATTATAAATTGCATATCAGTAAGTGTCATGCTTTCAAAAGGGCTAGTTTGGAGGAACAAGGTATGTGATGAGATGGGATATTTGAATATTTTACTTCTGTTCTGGCAAGTTCTTGGAGAATATATGTCATCATAATTTATCTGCATGAAAGTATAGTAGTGTCTTATGGTCTTATATTTTCAACATATTAGATAGGCAACACCTCTGCATTAAACTCATCACTATTCACCTTCCTAATTTTCACTTAAAATTCCATTAGAAACTTTAGAGTATAAAACAACTGTCAGTCATCTTCATTACAATCATTATCATTAACAAAGTTTAATGATAAATCTATTCAACAACTGAAAATGTAACACATCAGTTCAATTTCAACAAAGGAGAGTGAAATCAGCCATGAATAATATAATATTACAGATGAACAGTTTAATCACTTTTATCCTCATTTACTTACAGCAGTTGTAGATGTAAATATTTTAAATGAAAATGATTCAATGACATTAAAATCAAGGATTTCTGAAAAATAAATCTACACATTAATTCATTCATATTTCCTGCTAAGGTGAGCTAATTTTAATAGGCCAATAGAAAACAAAAATGAAATTCACTGATTTGCCACAAAAGAGTCTGACAACATTATATTAAGAAATTCCTAGACTAAAGATAATATGCTATATACCAGTATATCTTTCATTAGCAGTATTTTACCTTTAATCTGTATCTGTAAAGGTTAAATTGTTGCCATTATCTTTACATATTAACAGTTCTACTACAGTGCTTCCAACAGAGCATATTTAGTACAGAATTTTACTAAAGTGCAACTATTTAAATAAGTAAGAACTTACATTATGACTTTGGTAAAAAAATTATCTCAAATAAAAAAATTTTTAAAATCTTTAGGACATCATCATTCTGTCAGCACTAACCCTCTCTGTCAAAATATGTTATAAAATTTTTTATATCCCTCTTCCCCAGTGTGAACATCATGAATGACCTATATATATCCCATGCTTCTAGCGTGTCCTTTAAAGACAACATTAACTAATATGTCATTTAGAAGGTACCAAAAATAAGTTAAAATAATGTTTTATTGTTTAACTTCATTGTAGATGTTGTTATAAGTAAAAAAAAAAATAAAATGTTAAGAAGGAATGTCTAAAGCTTGATCTATTAAAGACACAGTTAATTACCTAATTAATGACAATTATTTCTGTAATATTGAACTATTTAATGGATTCAATGATGTCTCCATTTCAGAGTGCAAAGCCTTTCTTAAGAATTACTTTTTCTACACAGTGTTTTGCATTTGTCTAAACTAAACTCCATTTTCATATCAGTGTAATAAGTATGAGTAACTTCTAATAAGTGATTCAGCTGTGCTTGTATAAATACATGGTTTTATGTTATCCATATACATAAGGTGAGACAGTACTGTATGTAATGTGTATGTATTGGGTTGTTGTTGTTATGTTTGATGTATCTTCATTTACTATTGTTTAACCTACTGGACAACAGGTTTAAAGCCAGGCAAAACCAAAGTAAATTTAACAACTCTCATGGAAAATGCTTTGCCTTATGTGGATTTTGTTTGTTTTGACATGAGTGTTGGGAAGTTTCAGATGGAGTGTTGTTCTTCAATGTCACATTGTGTTTTCTAGAAATATTCTGCTTGCTGGATGTATTTTGTAAATGTCATGTATGCAATAACCATCAGTTTGGGATGTTGTCAAATGCCTTCTTATAATCTATTAATATTTATGTCATGTATAAGTTTCTGTGTAGCTTGTGTGTTTGTCACAGAATGATTACTTTTCATTTCCTATTTACTTTCTCAACAGCCTAGTTATTGTTTTGTATGGATATTATACTGTTCAATATGATGTTATATTTTGTTTGTGATGCATGAAATATTTTGTATAGTGTAGGAAATCACATGCTTGGTATGTATTGTGTAGGATCTCTGATGTTATCATTTTTTGAGTTTTATGTATGGTGGTTGATCACCAATGTGTTTTGCATCTAGTGAAGAGTAAAGGAAAAAAATGCTTAGACTTGTGTTTGAGCTGCCCTATAGATTCTCTTAGCTTCCTTGGTGGTAACAGGAAGTTCATCTATCAGGTGCCACATGTATGTAATGTCCTACTATTTTGTCATGTATTCGGGATTGCACATTGTTTACAATTTTGGCTAATTTATCTGCAGAGATGTAATTTTTTAAACCAGAAATTATGAATTATTAAAATTATTGATTATGAAATTATTTTAAAAATTTAACTAAAAATTTTGTACTAAAAATTATGATGTGGTCTGTACTATACTATGTGTCTCCATGTATTTTTTATACTCCATTTTGGATGTCATGCTGCTTATTTTGACATAGAACATGATTGGTATATTGTACATGTTTTCTTTTTCCTCTTTTATCTAGCTTGCTTCATTTTTGTGTGTGATCAAATTGGACCAAACAGCAAACCAACAGTCTGTCAGTTATTTTTCTGTTAGCATTCAATTGCACCATTGACTGTATAGTCAGTTTATATGTAATTGTTTGTAGAAAAGTCATTTTGTTGTTTTAATAGCACAGCTTTTTTATTACTTCAGTCTTTGTGACTTGGCTACTAGTTTTTGTTTGAGAGTGTAAATGTATTTCTGTATGAGTATATAGTAAAATCTCAGTAATCTGACATATATGGGACCAGAACAGTATCAGATTAAGGAGATTGCAGAATTTCTGAAAGTAAGGTGAATTCAATGGCACACAATGAATTTGACAGCAGAGAGTCTACTATTAATAACAGAGAAAAACACAACTTAAAAACTTGGATTACCGATCAAAATATCTAACCATTCTGCCACTGCTGTGATCAATATTGCCAAGCTGGTGAATTCCCATTAAATTAATGAGAAATTGAAGCAACTGTGGGAAATTTTGGAGACTGATTTTTATATTTATACAGTATTATTTATATCTTTTTTGAGCAGCCTATGATGATAAGCCTAACAATCTTTAATATCATGCTTAAGAATGAGTGTTCAAGTTCAAGATTGATATTGTGCCACATTTATTGAAAAAGTGTTCAAATTTAGTAGAAACTGGAGCTTGAACAACTGGAAAGCTTCTCTATGATCAAATAATTGACTAGAGTCAAATTACTAGATGTGTCAAACTAGCAAATGGCCAGATCATCAAGATTGTATGGTAATTGTGATGCTTGTGTTATGTGTGTGTTTTAATTTTCCTGAATATTTTACTCTTTCATTAACTTTAATGCAATGTCGTTTTTAATGTATTGTAAGCTATCTAGTTGTCAAATTTTATTTACTGTTTCAAAATAAAACCACAATACTACTCAGCACTTCATTTAATAAACACACAACATTTTTAGCCCCATTTTGGGCCTTCATTAAGTAGTACAGCCATCCTAAAATCAAAAACTTCATAAAATTAAAAACATTCCTGAAATGTTTTACAAGAACTTTCCATTGGCAGCATAACATAATTTAAAAGGAACATTTCCATACAAATCAGGATGCATTTTTAAGTGATTAAATAAATGAAAAATCTTTAAAATAATGTATTTATCATCATCCCTTTCAAAGGTATCTCTACCTTGATGTGGTGGAGGGGCTTGTGTGCTTCAACAACCCCGAGAACTATGCCGGCGGTAGCCTAGCTACCAGCAGGGCTTCCCATGCCAGACAAGTCTTCGTGGGGTAGGAGCCAGACTCTATCGGGGTTTTGGGTCAGAGTTTTCCTTCTCCTAGGTATCTCCTAGGAGAAGAAAAACTCTGACCCAAAACCCCAATAGAAGGAAGCAGCTTCTATGGCCTGAGGCAGAAATCAAATGATAACAAAATGGCTTATGTCCAGATAACTACAAGCCAAATCATGGTGATTGGAAGGTTGTAGCACTGCAATGCAGAAGGCAAGGGGAAACCATTGCATTATTTTCCCAAGTCTACCTACAAATACCATGCACTCTACAAATCAAATCATGGCCCCCAGTCTCCGTCTGACCTTCAATGGTCAGGGGGTGCTAAGAATCTGCAGAAAGACCAATATTGCTACTTGGAATGTGAGGTGCCTATATGAAAAAGGGAAGTTGCATAATATCATAAAAGAGATGAGAGAATATAACTTGAACATTCTTGGAATTAGCGAAGTGAGATGGACTAATTCAGGCAAAATGAAAGATTGAAACCACACAATTTGGCACTCAAGAGGTAACACACATAATGATGGAGTGACCATTATAATGAATGAAAAATTTGCGAATGCTATGGAGGAGTTCAAAGCACAGTTTGACAGAGTAATAGCTGCAAAAATCAATACAAAACCCTTTAAGTTAAACTACAAGTGTGAGCCCGCAGGTTTTGAGGGTGTAAATTCGAGAGTTAAAAGGGGGTTCATGACCCGCAAGTTCGATAGGAAATCGATCGAATGTTCATTACACATCCGATCCGATCAGAAAGAGAAAACAAAAATCCAAGTCATTGTGATCAGATCAGAAAGAGAAAACAAAAGTCACAGTCATCGCGAGTCAGCAAATTAGTCATCGAGCATTAAATAATAGACTGGCTCAGTGCCAACAACGATGGTATAAAAACCCGATCGACTCTGGAAAGAGGGCGATTGTCCAGGAAGGTCTGAATCCAGTGTCTCCAGTCCCGGACATAAGACTGATTCCAGCTTCCATAGTCCAGGAGGTCGTCGCATACGGTCATCGGACCACATATTAAGGTATATCAACTTTGAAAACTCTCTCCCACTAGAAGTTAGGCACGTGACCACTTTATTGGTTAGATAGCGATTAGTGATAGGGATATTTTATCTGCATTTTAGCAGTAGTTATCTTTATATCTTTATGGTATGTGTATCTTTATTGTATGTTCGCATTTGTTATTTAATAAACCTTTATTGTTATTTGTAAAACCTGTCTTTTGTCAAAGAAAGGATGCCTGTCGACTTACTGACGCACCTCCCCACTCACTTTTTGCCCTCCTAGCCATCCAATGACAACAAGGTCGGGTTTTACCAACCCATGCACAGCAGAAGTGGTCAGCAAGGTTTTCCCCCTGACCCTCTGCTTATCTCACACAAGTATATGCACCTACAACAGATGCAAATAACCAAGACATAGAGGAATTTTACAAAGAAATAGAAAATGCACTGGAAATCACTAAGTCACAAGAAATTACCATTATAATGGGAGATTTAAATGCAAAAGTTGGCAAAGGTAGAATGTTGGAGATTGTAAGGCTATTTGGTCTAGGAGAAAGGAATGAAAGAGAAGACAGACTAGTGGAATTCTGTAGTAAATACAACTTAACAATAGCAAATACCTGGTGTGATCAACTGAAAAGAAGACTATATACATGGAAAGTCCCTTCTGATAACTCTAAAAACATAATCAGAAATCAAACTATATCATGACCAATCAAAGATTCAAGACCATGGTCACTAAAACCAAAACTTACTCTGGTGCAGATTGTGGCTCTGATCACAACTTGCTGGTAAGCAACCTTAATTTAAAACTAAAAATAACTAAGAAAAAACAGCCCCAAAAGAATTTTAAACATAGAGGCACTAAAAAATGTCTTGGTTACATAAGATATCAAGAAATAATCAAGAACAAACTGGAAGAACACAAAGACAGCAACTACATAACAAATCCAGAGGTTCAATGGCAAATATTAAAATCAGCAATTTTTAATGCAGCTGAGAAACCAATTGGATATAAAAAAATTGAAAAAAACCATGGATGACAAATGAAATCTTACAGCTCATGGACAAAAGAAAGAAGTATAAAAATAAAAATCAACAAATGTATATGAATATACACAGACAAATACAGAAAGAAATTGTAAGAGCAAAAGAAAACTGGCTAAAAATTAAATGCGAGGAAATGGAGTTATTGGAGAGAGACCATAACTCCAAAGACCTACATAAAAAGATTAGGGAACTAACAGGAAAATTTCCACTAAGAACAGGATGTGTAGAAAAAATAGATGGCAAAATAACAACAGATTTGGTAGAAATGAAAAAATCTTGGGAGGAATATATTCGAACACTTTATGAAGACCAAAGGTATTTCGATGAACCTGAGATAGATGGAGAAGACCCAGATAATATGGTAGAAGAAGTGAGACATGCAATTAAAAACATGAATGAAGGTAAGGCAACTGGACCAGATGGAATTCCCATTGAACTTATCAAAAATATAGGTAACAAAGGAATAGATGCATTAGCAGACATTTTGAATAACACATACAAAAAAGGGAAGGCACCAGATGAAATGAACTATTCTATTATAATACGTATAGAAAAACAGGAACTATGAAACATTGTGAACACAGAACAATTAGCTTGCTAAACCATATAAGCAAAATATTACTAAAAATCATTCACAACAGAATATATGGCAAAATTGAAAGTATCATCAATAATACTCAATTTGGATTTCGAAGTGGAGTTGGCACAAGAGAAGCAATCTTTGCTCTCTATCAAATCACTGAAAACAATTGATATGAATGTCCCCATTTTTGTGTGCTTCCTGGCCTACGAAAAAGCATTTGATAAGATACAGCATGATAAACTACTTGAAATACTTTGTAACCTAGGACTATACAAAAGAGACATTAAGATCATTAAAGATGCATATTGGAATTAGAAAACAAAAGTTAGATTGGGAAATGAAGAATCTGAATGGATTGAAGTGAAAAGAGGGGTTAGACAGGGCTGTGTACTTTCACCAATCCTATACAATTTGTATGCCGAGTACATAATGCGGGAGGCACTGGAAGATACAACAGAAGATGTAAAGATTAACAGGATAAGCATTAACAATCTCAGATATGCAGATGACACAGTCATTCTCACTACATCAGAAAAAGAACTACAAATACTGTTAAATGAACTAGTATCAAAAAGTGAAAAAATGAAACTCACAGTAAATACAAAAAGAGACTAAGACAATGTGCATAAGTAAAGATAAGTACACAGTAAAGATGAAATGCAGAGAGGAGAACCTTGAACAAGCAGATAGTTTCTGTTATTTGGGAAAAAGATTTTATTCAGACAATAATGTATCAAAAAAAATCCGAAGCAGAATTGGACAAGCTAAAGACAAGTTTAACCAGATGAAAAACATTCTGTGTGAAAAGAAACTAAATCTACAATTAAGACTAAAAACGCTAAAATGCTACATTTGGCCCATTTTGCTTTATGGATGTGAGACATGGACACTATGAAAAGATATGGAGAGGAAAATTGAGGCCTTTGAGATGTGGGCAATCAGAAGAATGTTGAAGATCAAGTGGACTAGCAGAACCACTAATGACAGGGTGTTACAAATGGCAGATACTAAAAGAGAATTAATAAAAATAATAAAGAGGAGAAAACTAATACTGTGGACACATACTGAGGGGAAAAAAATATGAAATCCCCAAACTCACATTAGAAGAAAAGATTGAGGGAAGAAGAAGACAAGGCTGGATGGATTACCTTAAAAACTAGAGAAGACTAGATACTGAAGAAATTATTCATAAGACTCACAATAGAGATTCTTGGTATTTGCTGGCCTCCAACCTCCCCTAGGAGAAGGCACAGGCAGAAGAAGATTTATTATCATTAAGAATTAAGTGAATAAAAAACATACTGTCATGCCTTTGGTAATATAAAGCTATCATTGTTAATGGACATTCCCAATAGAACAGCCCTACAAATCTCTATTGCTTTAGTTGTCCAAAGCGTACACTGGTCAAAGATCTTTCATATAAGTTTAGCATCATTCCAACATGGGCTCATACTGGGTTCTGAAGCAAATTGGGTCACAGTGCCACATCAATTTTTGGAGATGTCATATTATGATCATTAATTCTAGCCCCAATATATAAAGTCAATATAGATGAGACACCTATTGAACCTGTAATCATTTAAAGAGATTTTGTTCACACTTGGAGCTCATGTTATCTGCAGCATCTTTACCATTAGTTAACAATTGAAATACAATGAGGTATCTTTTATACATAAGAACTCAATTCAAATCCTTTACTATTTTGGTATACAACTGATAAAGTCTATAATCATAATTAAGGATGGTGTGGTCTATATCCTTCCTATTTGTTGATATCCTATTGGCTGTGGGCACTCATAAATTCAAGCAAGTGTGATTATAGGAGAAAGGCTGTATCCATTTGCTAGTGGAATGTGCTTAATTTCTTCTAATTCATGGATGGTGTCAGACTTGTCAAAACAATGCATGTAAGCACACTTTACTACAGTCCTAAAGGCTTATAGTGCATAAGATCAGACAAAGATAGATGATATAAAGAAAGTAAAAATAATACTACTAAAGTCTACTGGAATTAGAATAACTAAATAAACACCAAATGTTCTTTTGGTTAACTGAAGAAAACCATTAAAAATGGTTGAAAATGTTTTTATTTATTAAATAATTCGCTGGATGGTGAAAGGTTGGTGAGAGGGTTTATGGTAAATATGAGTTATTGAAAGCTAACTATCAATGTCTATGTAGTATGCCTTTATGTTACAAGATTGTTCTAAGTTAAGAGTTAGGCTATTCTGAAATCTGCTGTTATTGAAAACATTTAAAACATCCTGAATATTAGGTTTGGCTTTCCGGATTACTAAAATATCATCTATATACCTAGTGTCTAATAATATGATCATGCAGAGGCGGAAACGTTTCACCCCTCTGCCTGGCTCCGTTTGAGGAATTCGAACGGAGCCAGGCAGAAGGGTGAAATGCGACACATACTATGTTTATTTCTCAGACACATCGTTCTGGCAGTCTGGAGGGGGATGACATTTAGTTCTCAACCTGAAGAAGACCTTGGTGGAGGCCAAAAACATTAGTTGGTTCTCTGTTGTATACAACACTGTAAAAGGTTTTTTGTCGATGACTTTGTGTTACTCACTGCAGTGTTAATAGTAGAAGACATTTATTGCGTCTCCATAATGTATATAGAAGACTTAATCCTGTCCCTCTCCCCCATGGGGAAAAATTTCGAAAAATCCATTCTTAGTGTGCGTTCTCGTGATGTACTCTAACTGTGTACCAAATTTCAACTTTCAACTCCTAACCGTTTGGGCTCTGCGCTGATTATTATTATCATCATCATCATCATCATCTCGTCTCGATTATATATATAGATATAACAAAACTGAAGCAATATGGTAAAACCAATTTTGTCTTTCATATAACAAAAAATATGCTTCCTTACAGTAAAAATTTGATTAATTGTACTGGTCTGGTCATCCAATAGGCTGTTGAAATCCAGTGTTTTTCATTTGTTCATCTAGTTACTGTTTAGAAAACAATGTGCAAAGAACAAACAAACCTTCTATCAACCACACAGTTAAATTACTTTAAAATTTGTATTTTTACAAAATATCTTTAAGAAAAAACAAACTAGTTTCCCAAAAATATATAAAAATTTACTTTATTATTTAAGTTATTAAACTTTTTAAGAACCAAAAATATAGAAACTTAACTTTAAACGTTTCTTGGATGAAAGGTATGTGTTGGACTCGGCACTAAACTTTTATATCTCAGTTCCTCAAAAAAATTATTTTTTATAATTTAACATAGGTTATTTAGGATAAGTGTATTTTAATTTATATAGCAAGAAATTCAGTAAGCTCATTATATCATATCACTAACTTATCTTCTAATGTTATTGTAAAATTATGTTCATTTTAATCATAATATCAGAAATACAGAAGACAGATTATATATGACAATTCTGTAACTATTTAGTTACGTATATATCCTATCATAAACTTTTTTAATGACAGGAAAGGAGATATACCTTTCTTCTAAATTTTATAATTAATTTGATGAGAAACTTAAGTAACTAGTTTAAGATTACTCTGTAAAAATGTAAAATAACCAAAAAACATAAAATGCATCTAACAAAAAACTTAATGTAAATATTAGGGCTTTTAAAAAGTATCCGCAATTTTTTTCATAAATTATAAAATAACAATTAAAAAAATCCATACCTGCATCAATTTCCCATAAAGTTCCCTTCAGTTCATTAAATCACTCCCACAGTTTTGGAAGCTTCTGGATACTGGAAGAAAAAAGTTTTGGTTGGAACCACATATAACA
Organism: Centruroides vittatus; assembly: GCF_030686945.1. NCBI lineage: Eukaryota > Metazoa > Arthropoda > Arachnida > Scorpiones > Buthidae > Centruroides > Centruroides vittatus. Next base: position 3,914,200 of record NW_027122286.1, on the reverse strand, counting down.
ACACACATACTGCCTACATCATCTTGCAGTTTCCAATAAAATGTTATCCTTATAGATTATCCTTTATAGTCCAAAGAGATGAAAAATCAAACAGAGCAAGATCTAGATGTTTCAAGATTTGATATAGTTATTGGAGCATTATAAAAATGTAGATAGCAAATAAGGTTCATGTTTTCATATAATAAGGCATGTTTGAAAATAATACTATGCAGTTTATGTTAATCATTGGCTTCAGCCTGTCAACTAAATCCAGCATTATTTAGAATCTTTTTCTAAATATAATTCTGCACTATTTATTACAAAATTTTTCTCCACATAATTCTCCATTATTGAGTCTTCATATCAATAATGATAAATATCAATTTAGTTATGTTTTGCTCTTCTTGAGCAATCAATTTCATATTCTCAGTTTTATAATGATAAGTCCAAATCTCGTTGCCAATGATATTTTGGAAAAAGGTTTTCATCAAGTGTAGTAAAAGCTCAAAACTACTTGAAAATAGTCACAAATCAATTCTTCTCTGTCTTACAGTACAGGATCTCATTATGTACCAGTACATACTTTACAGAATTTTCAAGCTGTTGTACAGTAGTATGCATAGTCATGACAAATGTACAGCATGACTGCTACTTTCATATATCTTATGATTATCTAGAATCATCATACAAATACATTCCTTATAATTAGCTGTTATTGTTGAGTATAACTATTTCAATGTGTTTCATTTTTGATAATTTTTGGAATTTTTCAATCAAAATATAAATGATATATTATGATAAAAATGATTTCTATTAATTTTTTTAGTTAAAAAAAATCAGTGAAGTTGAACTAAAAATTTTTTAAGACATATTATTTTAAATAATTACATAGCTTTCTCTAAGAAATTAATTTAGTTTTTCAAGCATTTGAATACATCATCTTAAAAATGCTACAGTTTAAATAATAAATTAAAAGTTCTTAAAGAATGCTCAGCTCAGTGAATCATCACATACAAAAAACAGAATACAGAATGCTGTTACTTGTTGCAAATATTTATATAATGTGGATCATTCTCCTTGACTTTTGGTACAAGCACATTCAAATTCAACAAATCATCACAAAATTATTTAATAGTATATGTAAACATTCATGACCAAAGTCACTGCAATAGATTTATAAAACATACATTGCGGATACTTTTTGTAGTAAACTTAATATATCTGTTGGAAACATATAATTTTGATTAAAAAAATATTCTGCCTTTCAGAGATATTATAAAAATAATATTTTACAATAATATTAGTTTTTCTAATTAACTGATTTAAGATATTAATATTGTAATATATATTGCAATATTAATCAGTAATTCTAAAATAAATAATTTGTTTAGCAATTTTAAAGCAGTTAAAATAGATTCTTAAATTTATTATAATATTCATAATCAATAAATGGGTAAAAGGGGTCATTCAAGTATGATGTCTAGTGGCGCAGCTAAGGGGGTGCTGTAGGTGTGGTCCGCACTGGACCTTTGGAAAGCGATAGTCCCATGGTGGCCCCAAAATCACAAGAAAAAAAAGACCCAAAAAATTTTTCACAGCAATCAGAACAAAGCAAAATTTGGCATTTGGATGCTCAAGCTGGGGCCACTATTACACAGGAAAACCAGCACCTCAACTTTAATCTAGTTATACACTATATAAACCACTGCACAAAAATATTTTAGTCCATTTACGTAAACAAAACAAAAAAATACCTAACGCATCATTCATCAAACAAAAGAAGTTGAACATCTAAACGCAATGTTTTTAACGGAATAAATAAATTCAAAAGCCGAAATTTATAGAAAAAATTACTTCTTTTTGTTTGGATGTTCCCAATTACCATTACAGAAAAAGGACACACACCCCTGCCAAAAAATTTTTTCAGGGGCTCACAAATCTGGTTCCACACCGGGCCCGGAGAACCGTAGCTACACCACTGATGATGTCACCAATTTCAAGTCCTTTTTGACTGCCTGCCCCTTCCTATCACATTTTTTCACTAATTTTTAGACACCTCCATGCTGATATCACATTTGATCTACCACTCATAATATTAAAATCAAGGATTTCTGAAAAATAAATCTACAGTACATTAATTCATTCATATTTCCTGCTAAGGTGAGGCTAATTTAAAAAATAGGCCAATAGAAAACAAAAATGAAATTCACTGATTTACCACAAAAGAGTTTGACAAAATTACATTAAGTAATTCCTAGACTAAAGATAATATGCTATATAATAGTATATCTTTCATCAGAAGTATTTTTATCTGTAATCTGTACCTGTAAAAGTTAAATTGTTGCCATTATCCTGTCATATTAACACTTCTACTAGAGTGCTTTCAACAGAGCATAATTAGTACAGAATTTTACTAAAGTGCAACTACATGGTACGATCCAAAAGTTTGGGGAATGCAGTAATCTATGACAACAAAAGCATGTATTTGAAGTTACAGCTAGGGATTGCAATTGCTGGATCCCTCATCCAGCAATCCAGCTGGATCCAGCGCATTCTTCGGCCTGCTGGATCCAGCACTAAGTGCTGGATCCAGCACTAAGTGCTGGATCCAGCAGGCCGAAGAATGAAGGCTGGATCCGCAGGCCGAAGAAGGCTGGATCCGCAAATACTCAATTAACTTTCTAAATAATTGCGAAAAAGTCTACGTCGTCGCGTTGCTGCTTTGCTGACTACTAGACTGCTACTAATTACTTACTCACTACTTTACTAACACTAATAATTAAATTACTCATAAATAAACTATACCTTAATCAATCCAGCAAAATTTAATAAAATAATAACGTATTCAATCGCTTTTAACGATCTTCCTCAGTTACAAAAAAATACAACATTAACTATAGAACATAAAATGTGTTTGGAATAAATATAAAAATAATAGTGCTTAATTACATCCCATTTTTTTAAAACAAGATACATAGATGTACTGCCAGGTCTGATAATTTTCGTATTGTATACCGACGTAATTCTATTGTTTTCAAACTTTTAAGAAACAATAAAAAGAAAGAGGATCGGAATTCAACAACGGGTATATATTCGGTGCCTTTACACAACCAACGTTTCAATTCCAAGCTTGTTTATGTGGGTGCAACGATGCGCAGTTTAAAACAAAGGCTCAAGAGCACAAATATACAATCAGTAAGAACCTTGACAACACTGCGCTGGCATCATACGCGACAAAAGGATGTTAACGTCCAATGGGATCAAGCGACAATTATAAAAACGACGACGAATAGGCAAACGATGAAACATCTTGAGAGATTGGAAATCTGCAAGGCGCACATGACAACTGGTTGTATAAACCATAGAGATGCGGACTCATTGTCTACCATGTGGAGATCCTTTTACATTAATTAATGTTATTAACGGACAATGCTGGTTTCATTGGATCTTATATAGGCTACAGAGTGTTTTTTTTTAAACTGACGGTACTCAGAGACATCTGTAGAGCAATCTAACAGCCGAACTGTCGCCAAATTTGGGAGAGTGACTAAGGACGACATGGGAAAGAGATTCCGCGAAGAAAAAAGTAGTACCCAAATTTTCCGGTAGGGGTGGATTTGGCGCTGTTGTAGCAAAACAGCTAAGAATCTGCATAAAATCCAGCTGCAATTAACAAACACACGAATGAATAATCAGACAGAGGTTTCAGTATAATAACGAAAGTTTAATTAATCAGCAAATAACCTTTTCCCTTCTTCAATGTGATCACCGTCCTGCTGGACAACTCATTGCATCCTGAACACCGTGTTCTCTATGGCCGAACGAAACATGGCCGTCCGCAGGAATGTTCATCACAGTTCGAGAAATGTTGTCCTTCAAAGTCATCAAGTTTGGGACACTACTAAGATAGACCTTGGACTTTAAGTAACCCCGCAGAAAAAGTAAGATGGGGTTAGATCCCCGGAGCGAGGTGGCCTTGCAAGTGGAAAAAAGCGACTGATGACCCTTTCTTCAGTGAAGTGCTAGTAGCTTTTTCGCTACAACAGCGCCAAATCCTCCTCTACCGGCGAATTTAGGTACTACTTTTTTCTTCGCGGAATTTCTTTTCCATGTCGTCCTTAGTCACTCTCCCAAATTTGGCGACAGTCCGGCTGCTAGATTGCTCTACAGATGTTTCTGAGTACCGTCAGTTTTAAAAAAAACACCCTGTATATATTTTTTCCGCTATTTATTTCGTTTGTTTATCTATATTTTGTCCGTTGGGCGTTTTCCATTAATTTTCATATTTATTCCGAACACATTTTATGTTCTATATTTAATGTTCTATTTTTTTGTAACCGAGGAAGATCGTTAAAAACGATTGAAAACGTTATTATTTTATTAAATTTTGCTGGATTGATAAAGGTGTAGTTTATTTAACTTATTTTACTTCCAGTACATAGTTTTACATACCTATAAATAACTACAAACTAATATGTAGAGTCTATATATATGAAATCTGGTAAGACTGATAGCCACTTAGCCACTGATTATCCGTCTTTACATTATTATAATATATTAATATAAATTAATCAGTAGAATTACCTTTGCTATTATTTAACTTAAAGATTAAATTATAGTTATAATCTAACTAAACATTTAAAGTTAATTATCTCTATCTCAAATGTTAAACCGAACCAAAGTTAATTTTACTACCTAAATGTGTAAGAAGTTTTACTGATTTATAGTGATCAGTCTAAATAATAAAAGCTTTTAAAGTATTTTTTAAAATGTTTTATTTCATTAAAAAAAACATAAATTGCAGGATAGATAGATAGATAGATAACATTTTATTGCACCAAAAATACATCCGCGCTGGATCCAGCTGGAATGATTTCAATCCAGCAAAAATCCAGCTGGATTCAAAACACTGCTGGATTGCAATCCCTAGTTACAGCGTATGAAATGGATTCTACCAAACCACCTCTACGTGTTCAGGTTAATTTCACCCGTGTCACGTGATTAAACCGCGAGCACTGCTGTTTCTTTCCGGAGATAGTTACCTTTGTTCTGCGACGAAATCAAAGTGGAGTTTCAAGAACAACCTCCAACATTAAATTTTGTCAGCGTTTAGGTAAAACACCTACGGAGATTTTAAAATTGCAAAGAAAGGTGTACAGTGATTCTACGATGAAAGGTCATGGTGAAGTCGAAATGTTGGAGGTTGTTCTTGAAACTCCACTTTGATTACGTCGCAGAACAAAGGTAACTATCTCCGGAAAGAAACAGCAGCGCTCACGGTTTAATCACATGACATGGGTGAAATTAACCTGAACACGTAGAGGTGGTTTGGTAGAATCCATTTCATACGCTGTAACTTCAAATACATGCTTTTGTTGTCATAGATTACTGCAGTCCCCGAACTTTTGGATCATACCACGTATTTAAATAAGCAAGAACTTGCTATGTGATCATTTATCAAAATACTTCTGAATTATAACTTTGGTAAAAAAAGTTATTTCAAATATGAACATTTTTGAGAATCTTTACGACCTCGTCATTTTGCTAACACTCCTCTACTCCATCACAATATGTCACAAAATTTTTACATATCCCTCCTCCCCAGAGCAGATGTCATATTTGAATGACCTCAAATGATAATGCCATAACCATTCATCAGACACATAACTTCAAACTTATACTAATACTAATATCAAATTCTTGTTAAGTATTAACAAGAACATACAGGCCTATGTTAGATTTAACATATTTCATAGTATATTTTTATATTAATTATGTAAAAATCATACTAAATGAACTAGAAAAAATTTTATATGTATGTAATATGTAGTGACTTCTTAATTTACATGTTTAAATAACATAAATTTAAATTACTGCACAGCAACATTTACAGAAAGTACTACAAAACTCCCCCTTTTTTTCTTTTGCTAAAGATTATTAATCAATTTCTATTGGAAGTACCGTACATAAATTTTTTGCTTTTGTGTTTATTTTTACTTATCTTGTAAATATCACCAAGATAACCTTTTTCTTTCAGCAAATAGTAAGACAAACATTTTCAGGCAAATTTACAGCTCAACCTCAGGTCCAGTTTAATCACTACATACAATTGTGTTCTATTTTGGAACATAAGTTTCAAGATGCATGAACAATATTTTAAATTTTAGAATGTAATTCAAATTTACAAGATTAATTACTTTAATTTGTAATAGCACATTTCAGTATGAATAACAGCTAGGATGTGAGAATTACTTTTACAGGCATATTATAGAATTGTTTATAGCATAAATATTTATATTATGCACAAATTTAAATTGTTCAAGATACTTTTAGAATGTAATCTTCTATAAATTAAGAAGTCACTGTAGCAACAGAAATGACATTAACCTTTTAATGCCAGATAGCATCTCCTTAGGATCTTTTCTGGTGATTTTTTAAATTATTAAATTTGCTGTTTATGTAGATTTTAATTATGAAAGATATCAATACAAAATAATATATTACTCTAACTATAGTATTACTTAAATATTTTAGTATTTATAAAATTACATATTTTCATTTCTTATCTTTTCTACTGAAAAATTATCATTAATAATTATTGATTTGTATTTTATCCAAATTCATTTAATTTTAAATATTTTCAATATTAAAAAAATTTAATTTCATTTCAAATTATCTTTCATTTATAACTTTCAACAAAAATATATTTGGTTAAATACCACAAATATCTGTTAGATTATTTTGAGAAAAAATTAGTGGCTGCAGAAAATCTGAAATTAAAAAGTTAATCATATATCATTTCATGCAAAAATTAGAATGGGGATTTTAAATACATTTTATTTGTGATATGTTTTAAAACATATGCTGATATAAAATTTTACAAAATTACAACAAAAATTTGTTAGAATTCATACAAAGGATAAAAGAACTTTTTAAACATTAATTTTAAGTAATCAGTATCAAAGAATATTAAAATTTATAAGTATTTTTTTTTTAGCACAGAAATGATTCCAACTTGAGCACCGAGGTGAAATCTACACTCTTTGGAACCTGTAACTGGCATGTAACGCGTATATATTGTATATCATGGGTGACCTGTCACCCGTGATATACAATATATATGCGTTACATGCTGGTTACAGGTTCCAGAGAGTGTATATTTCTTTTTTTTTTTTTTAATTTCAAATATGTATATCAATCTTCATTACAAATTACCTTGTTTCTCTCTAGGATATCATATAAATTAATAGTACTTTTTTATTTAATTTTTATCACAAGTAAAGTTTTAGTTTTTCTCATAATTTGGTTTTTTTTCTTTTATCAAAACAATTTTTTTTTAAATGTACATTTTCTTATTTTTTTGTATTGATTTTGTAACATGTTATGCAAAAACTAAACATCAAAATCTATGAAACTTAATACCATGATTAAATAGAGATTAAATAGAGAACTTAATACTGCTTATTAAGGAAACCAAGTTTTGTAAGTTTTATTTCGAAAACATTTTTGACTCTCTTCAAGTCAACATCAGCCACACATCTGTTTACAACATCCAATGGAATACAGAATAAACCAGAATTGAACCAGCACATTTAAATTCAAAACAGCATATGAAAGAATCCTGTAAAGCCATTCATAACATCCAACAGAACACAAAAAAAATTGAAATAAACTATTCCCGAAATAAAAATTACAAAATCTGGTTTCTTTAATAAGCAGTAATAAGCACTCTAAAAACTAAAAATTTTATATCAAAATTCATCATATTCTCAAATTCTCCAATGACAACAGACAAAGAAATTGCAGTTTTCATTATATCTAAAAAATATGTATATTTTAAAACAGTGATCACTTATTATTACTACTATTAGAAATAATAACAGACTAAAACATGTTAAAATTCACATTTCATTATTTTAAATTATAATAATTTTTTTCACATTTCTTATGATGACAAATATCATTGCAATTTCAATACCATGAAATTTACATAATAATAAAAACTAGTGTATTTATTTGATTATAAGCTGCACCTCAATTTCTCAATAGTTTTTTGTAAAAAAATAAAAATAAAAAATACCAGTAGTAAGATTTATTTATTGTAATATTTATAGTAAGTTCAAAAAAATGAGAAGTAACAAAAAGTGAAGAATTTGTTTAAAAAATCTTAAAATCATAATTTAAAATAAATTTTAATTGTTCTCACTCTCACATTGGAAAAATGATTCATCAGTCACACTATTTCAGATGACTTTGGAACCAGTGTTAACATCATCATTTTTCCAAACTCATTTGTCATTTGTCAAACCTTAAGTCATTTTCTATGCCATCCATTGCATTTGTAATGCAGCATTTTTTAAAGAAATAAATTATTATTTCATTGGAAACTTTTTCCAGGTATCAGATACCCATTTCACAATTTTTGAAGAACTTGTATTCTTTATTTTCCCATAAGTGGTTAAAGTATGGTTTTCTGAATGTAGCCAATTTTCATATTCTTTTCTTATGTAGTTCTAAATTACAAGACTTGCTGTAACAAACATCAAACAGCTGGAGTTGGCTTGTCATGCCACCCAGGATTATCACTAATTCACAATTTCTTTGCTTCAATTTATTTTTTAAAGAATTAAAACACCTCAAAAGGTTAAAAATATTACAAAACAAGCAACCCAATATTATCCCAATAAGCAAACCCACTTTTTGGAGATATTAAAATAGAAAAAAGTGCAGTTTAGAATTGAATAAATACAGTATTTTTTAAATATAATTTCAAATTATTAAATATATTATATAAATAATTTATTTATGAACACTGTTATTAAGTTAAACTCTAATTTAAGATTTTGATTTTACTGTAAAAATCTGATTTTTATTAAACTTTTCAATTTTTTTAAATAAATTTTTCACAAAATTCTGCAAATTAAAATTATGCTGACATTGCCTCCTCTTTGACATATTTTGGATTTAATGAATTACATTCAATTTTTCATTTATATTTTTTTACTTATAGCTATTTCTACTTCAACAATAAAGTAAATGAAACTATATCAATACTGCTATTATACTGACCACATCTGCAGCCACATAAAAATTGTAGTTTTTTTTTGTTTACTATTATTTGAGAGGTGATATTGATGCTACAAAAATTATAAATAAATAAATATTCATTATAATTCTAGATGCTAATGCTCCAATATAAAACATTTAAAAAAATCAAATCTTATCATGGTTTCTCATTTATTTTTCTATGCTTAATTATTTTAGCATAGAAAAATAAATGAGAAGCCATGATACAAACTGCTTAAAACAATATACCAATACTAAACTGATTAGAGGAGCCAAAGTTTTACTGGAATGAACATTTTTTGTGACTTCTGTCTAATAATCAGATCCCTAGAACATCTGAATTGAAAAATTCAAAAAAAATCATACTGTATGTAAAGTTTCATTGAATATTAAAACACTACACTCATGACACCTTATAAATTTGCAGCCGTGTTTATTCGGTACAAACAAACGTTTTCGGTCGTGTTTAACGACCTTCTTCAGGAAATATCCAAAAAAATTCGAACACAACGAAAATCTGCGAAAACAAACAAACTTCGGAACGTTTTTAAAAATATTCTTAAGAATATTTTTAAAAACGAAGAAAGAAGGTCGTTAAACACGACCGAAAACGTTCGTTTGTACCGAATAAACACGGCTGCAAATTTATAAGGTGTCATGAGTGTAGTGTTTTAATAAGATATGCAGTCTACGATGAGTTTCATTGAATATAAACAACATACATGTAGTTCAAAAATGAAACCAGAAAATCTAGCAAGAAAACAATATTTTAATGAGAAAACTAACAGTTTTGATTGCTTTCATTGGTCATCATCAGATTTAATTTCATTCTATTTAAAAAATAGAAGAAACTAAAACATCTTCATTATGTCCTTTTACACACTTCAGGAACAAAATTGTCTTTTTCCCAGTGAAGTCAACCTTTTATTGTAAGCTACATTCTATTAAAGAACACAAAATCAAACTAAACATTTTTCAAATATAAAGATTCACTTTTGAATTCACCTAAAAAAATTTCTTTTTCTGAACTGCTACAGTGATGCTTATTCCCCATCCAATCAAATGTTTATTCCATCATTTTCAAATTTTTGTTCAATTTGTATTCTTCAATAAAATGTAATTAAACCTGATGACCAATGAAAACTGTTTATTAAGGTCATTAAAATATTGTTTTCTTGCTGGATTTTCTGGTTTCATGTTCGTGATTTGTTGTGCCCTTGAATATTTAAGAGGAAATTTAAATGTCAGAACAGCTCCCAAAAAACAAAAGAAAAATTATCATTTTAGTTCAAAACATCTAAAAGTAAAAACATTGGTTTTAAAATGTAAATGTAACAGAAGTTTGTAAAATAAAGAGAAAAAACATTAAATATAATAATAATAAAGTAAAATAAATTAAAAATAACAACAGAGAGAATGTACATAAATTCCACATACATTCTTTAAAGATTAGATACAATTAACACATTAACCACCAATAACATTTTTGTCACTCATTAAAAATTTTCCCTGATGCTTCAAAGTACAAGGTTTGTGCTTTAAAGATTGATTACACAATACGCTCTGTGGACTACCAGTAGTAATTCACAGAGCATTTCTGTAAATGTAGTTTAATTAAAAAAATAACACAAAATAAGCTTGTACCAACCTGCAAGTGAGGAACAGTACAGTACATGCAATTCAGAGCCTTCACATGTAAATTCATTTGTCTAAGCCTGAGGCATATATATTGCACCTCAAACAAAAATATCAAAATTAGCATCAATATTTTTAAAAAATCAATTCAAAAAACAAATTTGGATTTTCTGATATGAAAAGAACATAAATTTATGGAGAAAAAATGAATGGCCTAAGGATGCAAACATTTTTTTCAATGGTGGCAGTTAACATGTTAAACATTTTAAAAAATGGGTTAGATATTAAGTATTCAGCAAAACATTATAAAGGAGAACTGGTGAAATGTGTGACCAAAAGATTGAAGAGAAAAAAGCAATCATCCAAAAATCCATATCATTATTTTCTCTTTTGTAAAAAGATACTTTATGCCAACAATCAAATAAAATAATTAACACTACAGTGTTGTGGCTTTACAATCATGATTTATAATTAAGATGTACAGTACTTACTAGTACATCTGATAGCTTACAGCCTCAGGCAATAAAAAAAAGAAATCGAATACAATTAATTTTCAAACATTCTGCTTTTGAATGGACTTTTCCAAATTATCCAAGACACGTGGACGGAATACAGAACAAATTTAAATTAAACTGAAATATTTTCAAAAATTATAGAAATGCACAGCAATTGACATCATATCCCCCAAAAACCTTTAAAACACAATTTAGTAAGCCATGTATGGTTGTGGTACACATGCAAATGCAAAATTACAAATTAAATCATTTGAATAAGGTTATCCACGGTTGCGGATTTCTATGGTCAGTGTATTGCACAGTGTTACTGCAGATATATAGAGGTTCTCCCATATAAATACCTGTCTTCAATCATTGAACTGCTTAAGTATTTTAGTATGTGCCCAAAGTAGTAGATAACTGTGGTCTAGTTTCAGATTTAATTTCTCAATCTGAGGTTGAGTTAACATAAGTTCAATATTCGTTACAGTTACTACTCCAATTTTCACAACACTTATTTTTATCCAATCCACAAAAATTATTTACACCATTATATTTACCAAGTACATGAACAGGTGTCCCAGAAGCTCATCTTGGGTTCCTTATTCTCTGATCTCCTTTTGCAGCTGATCACTTCGTTGGTCTGTCCAGAACTCCAGACAAAGAAAGAGAGCACTTCTGTCCGCCCTTCGACCCTTTACACTTCCTCCTGTTCCCCTGCTGGGTTTACTGCCCCTCCAGGCCTAATGGGCTAATGGAATGTTCAGGAATCGTACCAAACAAAGGGCATTGTCCAACACTGAATATTTTATGGCGAGCGATTGTCACACTAGTACCCTTTTAGATAATTCAGTTGCTGGTCTGTTGTTTTAATATCTTGTTGATGTTTCAGGATATGGGACTGTAGCATTCTAGTAGTAGCCCCAATGTGAATAATTTCCTCCACTGATAGTACATGTTGTAACAGAATTTTGTAGATCTGATTTTTCATTTAATGTGAGTGTGTCTCTATCATCACATAACAGAGAACGTGTTTAGTCTTCGTGGAGGTAAGACCTGTGTTTCTGTGCTCCTTAGCTAGATTTTCTAAGTTTTTCAGTGCTAAGCCTAGTCTTAGGGTTAGTTGGTCCTCTCCTGTACTGTACTTAAGTATTAGAGGTTAGGGCTAAGTTAGGCCAGAGTCGGTAGATTAACTGGTCTTTCGACTAATAGTTCAAACTTAGCTAGAGACAATATTTGCCGCTAGTTGGCGCCACTGTTCGCAGAAGAGCGTTGTTCTTGCTTTGGATTTACGGAACTCAGTGATTTCGACCTATAATAATTGTTTTTTTTTAGCTACATAAAAATGCCAACGTGCTTTGTGCCAGGATGCAAGGCAGGATATAAGTCATCGAACGAGAAGAGACATTTCTTCCGTGTTCCTAGCGATAAGATTGAGAAGTGGATGCGATGCATTCCACGAGACGACAAGATGCTAACAAGTAAATGTTATGTTTGTGACGTACATTTTGCGAGTAGATTTATTTTAAAAACCTACTCCCATGTTATAAATGGAGAGAAAGTAGAAATTCCACGAGATCGCTGGGCATTAACGTCAGATGCATATCCATCAAACTTCCCTAATTGTCCTAAGTACATTAGTAAGTCTGTACCTCAAAAACGATCAACGCGATGTCTCACAAGAAATGAAGAACCATCTACGAAGAGATACCGAAAAGTCAATACCAAAGGTAAATATTTATATGTTTTTTATGTAATCTTAATCCTTAGTGAGCCATGTAACTTTTTGCCCTTGCCTGAGTTGCAGTGGGTCTCTCGGACCCTGTGTTTTAATATAAATTTTTCGATTGGAAGCTTAAGACATCTAGTCTAAGTAAAATCAAATAAAAAAAAACGTTCTAATCTCATGTTGATCGGGCCGAAAAGTTAGAAAAATATAAATTTTTTCAGTATTTTTAAGGAACATTTTATATTTAAAAAATGCTAACTAAAGATTGAGCTGGGTTTGTGAGACCCACTGTGATTCACTGAGGGCTATCTCTCTGTGGCCTAACTTTTCTTATAAATACTTTAAGATTAATTGTCTGATTTTTTTAATATTTTTTTATCAATCATTAGATTTGCATGATACACACTCTCAAGTAACAACTGTAGAAAATGAAATAGAAGAACCCTCCACATCTGAAGCAGCAACTACAGAGCATCCTGAGCTGTTATATATCAATAAAATCTCTGCTTTGCAGTCTGAATTGTTAAAAGTCAAAGAGGATTTGTATCGGTGTAGAAAGCAAAAGATGATCTATAAGAAGAAACTGAAAACTCTTCAAACAGAAAATCTCAAGCTTCATCAAGAAAATGCTGAACTTAAAATAAAACAGTTGTCAGCTGATAAACTTGATTCCTTACCACCGAGACAGAAACTTGTAATAGAGCACATGCTGAAAGCATGCCATATAAAAAGCAAAAAGGGTATGAGATATGACATTAATTGGTTACTTGACTGTTTGCTTTTAAAAATTAGGTCACCATCTGTCTATGAATTTTTGAGAAATAATGATTACTTGCCTTTACCTTGTCAGTCTACACTGCATCAATATATTAGAGGCATTAATGCCAAATTTGGATTTGATGAAGATCTTTTTGTTATTTTAAAGTCAAAATTGGAGACTATTCCACAAACAGAATGCCAGGGAGTTTTAATTTTTGATGAAATTACACTTCAAAAACATATAGAACTTTCAAAAGCTACTGGTGAAATGATTGGACTTGTTGATTGTGGTGATAATTCTGTGTTGCGACAGAGTGAATTTACAGCAGGTGATCATGGCCTAGTGTTTATGTTCAGACCTCACTTTGCTAGTTGGGTACAATGTATTGGCACATTCTGTTCAAAAAGCTCTGTCCCAGGTACTACTGTTGCAAAACTTATTTTGCAAGCAATTATTCATTTAGAGCAGTGTGGCATAATAGTCAATGCAATAGTTTGTGATGGTGCCAGCACAAACAAAGCAGCTTTAAAAACTTTAGGAATTTGTGCAGACACAAATAATGTACAATGCTCATTTACAAATCCTGCTGCAGATAGACAAGTACTGGCAATTATTGATGTACCACATATTTTAAAATGTATGCGAAACAATCTTTTGAAAAGTAGATACTTTCAGGTAAAACTAAGAAAATAAAGTGTTTTCACCTAATTTATAATATAAGCCATTGCATTATTCTTCATTTTTACTTTTAGTTTCCTGAAGGAAGGGTTGAATTACAGCATTTTAAAGCAGTTGTTGATGAAGATTCCAAATTACCAAAGGGATTAAAGGCATGTCCCAAAGTAACTGAAATACATGTTAATCCGAATAACTTCCAGAGAATGAGTGTATTGCTGGCAGCTCAAGTAACACTTTTTTTTTTTTTACTTATATAATCTGATTTGATAAGAATACTTTTATTTATCTCATTTCTTTATAGATATTTAGTAATACTTTTGCTGATGCTATGCTGTTTTATAAACAGCGTGAGGTTGCTAGCCTAAAGAATGCAGATGTTACAATAAGTTTCATACGTCGCATCAATGCTCTTTTTGATGCTTTAAATCGCAGATTGCCACAGGATGGAATCAGACATGATTCAAATGATCTCAAGGTAATAGTAATGATTCACTAGGAAAAACTATAAATGTTTTAATAAACAACTTTTTTAAAATAGGTTATTGAAGAATCTCTAGAATGGTTAAATAGATGGGAAACATTCAGATTACAGATTGAAAGCAGTGATCAAAAGGGATTTTTGAGCCACCAGACAGCAGAAAATCTACGCTTGACGCTAACTAGTATCTCAGCACTCATTAAACAATTGCTTCCAAACTCATATTATATCTTGACAGCTCACTTTAATCAGGACCCATTAGAGGTAAAACTGACTTAGTGTAATGATTATATAATCTTGTATTAAACTCTTAACTTATGTTTTCTTTTCAATTAGCGTTTCTTTGGAATGATAAGACAAGGAAGTGGAAGCAATTCTCATCCCACAACAGTACAGTTCTTATACCTGTATAGACTGATGACTGTGTACAGTTTGGTTCGTCCTCCCAAACGAGCATCAGTTCAAACTGATCCTGGATCTTCCCTTGTTACTTTAAAAAATCTTCTTCAGAGTCATAAAAAACCATTTAAGGAAGTTCAAGAACAACTGGAAGAACATTTACAAAATTTGCTTTGTAATCCAAGCCTGCCCTGTGGAGATCCTACTGATAATGAATTATTAGATCACGATTATTGTGCACCAGAAACATTTAAGTTTATTTTACATTATTTAGGAGGTTACATTGTTCGTCATCTGCTGCCATCACTTGGTTGTGATGAATGCAAAAATATATTAACAGCAAAACCTGAAGATGCTGCACCAGAGAAGACATTTACATTCATCAAATCTCGAGGAGGTTTGTTATATCCAAGCTATAAGCTTTGCCAATTGATGTACTGGGCAGAAAGCAAAGTATGTGAACAATTAACAAACCCAAACATGAATGTTTATTTTTCAATAATGGATATTATATTAAATCAGTGTTCTGTTACATTGATGATAGGATGCCACAATGCTGGTCACAAGTCCTACTTGACCTCCAGATTTTTGCACTTTTTTGTTACCTGTCGATTGCATTTTTTCACGCGAACGATTAATCAATCATTTATTTCATCAATTGAAAGTAAAAAACATAGAAAAATTTCTCACTTAAAGTAAATTTTAATAGCGCAAATAATAATAATTACTATTATAATTATAATTATGTGTAATATAATTTGTTTGTATGTATAATAAATTTTTAACGTATAATAATTGTACTATTATGTCAGTTTTGTTCCTTGTCATTCATTTAACTGAATATCAATCTTTATTAAATAAACATTTCTCAGCGATGGAAGGTGTTTAATGTTTTATTAAGTGTCATTTATTTATCCATAAACCTGGTTTTGGGTTTAAATAAAAGCCTTTTCATTCTTATAATAAAATTCATAGAAAATTATGAAATCGAACTCGAAGGTTATATATAACTTTCAATAAAAAAAAAATATTCGACCTCACTGAGATTCGATCTAGCGCTCTTGTAGTGATTGCAATGCCCCTGGTGGTAACATTTGTCTCTAGTTGATTTTAGCTACTAGCGAAGATAGGAAGTCGAAAGACCAGTTAATCTACCGACTCTGGTTAGGCCTAGTGAGGGTGTTAGGCTTAGGTTTGCTAAGCCTAACTTTTTAGCTATGTGTATTTACGTTAGCCCTGTGTTTTAGGAGGTTCCTAACTTGGCCTCCTCATCTTGTGTCAGTGTTGTTGTCAGTGGAGCTTGTTCCTGCACCATTTTGGATCTGTGTCTCTATGTTTGTTTTGGTTCCTGCCATGCCATTCTTGGATTGCGTGTTTGGTGCAATATGTTGTGTTTACAAGTGTCTGTTTGTGTAGGAAGTAAGAAACCATCCTCTGCTTTTTGTTTACTTGGGGAGACCCGCAATCATGCAGACCAGCCTTCCCCATCTGCCTGGATTGCTGGTGTTGGCAGGTGTCTGTGCCAACATTTGTTGCCCTCCTAGCAGATCAGACAGGCATTCTGTCTGGCCCAACCATTACTAGCCAAATCTTCCCAGCCGGCATTATCCAATGATATGCAGAATGCTACAGTCCCATATCCTGAAACATCAACAAGATATTAAAACAATAGACCAGCAACTGAATTATCTAAAAGGGTACTTTTTTACTTTTAAATAAAGTTTATTAATATCTAAAAGGGTACTAGTGTGACAATCGCTCGTCATAAAATATTCAGTGTTGGACAAGTTAGGTCCAGCCAGAACCCTTTTTAGCTCCTGACTTTGGCATCACTGGTGTTCTCCTACATTTTTGCTGTTGCTTCTGCTCCATCATGGATTACTGTGTTCATCTTTGGTCAGCATCCTCCCTTTGGATACCCCAACAGGTATTCTGGATAACATTTTTATAGGACCATTCCTTCTTGACAGACTAACATTTGTGGCTGTTTCTTGGCGCCCCCTCCATCGAACCTTAGTACTTTTAGTGTTATCTACCTTGAGCCACTGTGTTCCTAAGTTTTACTTAACAAGATCTTCATAGGACAACCCAACTCTGGTGAGTACCACTGTTTTGCTTAAAGCCAATCTGTTTTATCTTTCTCCTCTGTTCCTGTTAGACAAAGTCTGCTGTAACACAGTTGTCTGGTCATTTGGCCCACTTTACTCTTAAACAATACTCTCCACTCCTCACTGGTTGGTTCATACACTACACAACTAGTTTTGTATTCAACCTGCGCCACTTCTGCAAGCACTTGAGACTAAGCTCTACCTCAACGTACTTATTTCAACAGAGTTCTTCAGCCTACATCCATCATCTGGTGAAAACTTCCTTTTGTGTGTGCGTTTATCATATTTGTGTTCTTCATCCACTCTTTCCACTCCAGGCAGCATGGCAAGTAAGAAGTCTACCTCCTCAACGTCACCCCCTGAAAACCACAATGAGATACCTACCGCTAATAGTGTAGCTGATTTCTGTGTGTTGGTGAATTCCCTCGAAAACACAATAGTTAATGAAGCAAATCAACACTATATGAGAATTATGGATCTTCTCCCAGAAAAATGTACAAATCTGGAAACTGATAAGTGTAAGGAACTCAGAGACAGGATCACACACGTATTTTCATGTCTTGGGCAGTTCCATGGTATTCTAAGAGAAGTCAGATCCAGCCGACTCCAATGTTCTTCACCACCTGCTACATCTGCTCCTGCAACTACTTATGCTGAAGTCACGAAACTGAACACTCGGCCCAGTTTGATAACTAAGACCATCAATAAATCTCTCAGAAACAATGTCAATAATGAGGGCACTGGAGGAAGTTATGCCTTGATTTTATATCCCAATACCAAATACCAGAGCAGTAGCACTAATATGCAACATATTGAGAATGAAATTAAGCAAAAAGTAAAACTGCAAGAGCTTTAAATAAAAGTCAAATCTGTTAGGAAAGTAAATTTGTAAAGGAAACGGAATTTGTTTTAGAACAGATGGCCATAGAGAGGCGGAAATCCTTGCCAATGCTATTGAATACCTTCCAGAAATATCGAGCAAAGTTAAAAGCAGAATCTCTGAAGGAAGAAGGCTAAGAATCATCCTAAACAATGTGCCCATCTTGGTAGATGAAGCAGAAATCATTCCTATCATTTATGACCAAAACTAAGTTTTTCAGAATATCACTAAAGAAGAATTTGTGGAAAATACCAGAGTAAGCACAATATTATATAGGAACAACAACAGAAAAAATTACCGACATATTGTCCTCTCTACAACGCCGAAACTTAGGGATATACTGATCCATACTAAACATATCGCTGTGCAATGGGCCAACATTTTTGTTAATGATTACATTCCACTGGTGAGGTGTTACCAGTGTTGTGGGTATAACCACATCTCTACTAATTGCCCAAATGGGCAGAAATGTAGTTACTATGCAAAAGGGCATAGGTTTGGAGAATGCCAAAGGCTCGAATATACCCCCTGCTGCACCAATTGTAGAACTGCCAACAAACACATACCTTCTCATGACCGATATGCCACAGACCACAATGCTTTCAGCCCTCAGTGCCCTGTTACATTAAGAATGAAGACTCAAACAATACGACAGACCAATTATGGACTATGATCATATAACAATAAACACAAGGATACTTCACGTACAGGACTCAATCAACACCTCTCCTACTCTGACTACGGCTATTACTAATACCAGTAACAACTGTAAAAAGAAAACCTTATCCATCTTACAGATCAACCTTCAAAGGGGTAAGGCCCATTCGTCCTTAATCATCAAGACAGCTGAGGACTGGGACTCTGATATTATTGTCGCCCAAAGCCCTATCTCTTCAAAGGAGAGCTTACAAACTATAGTGGCTGGAAGACTTTTCCTCCCAGGGGCTCAAAAACTAACACCAAGACTGCCATCCTTGTCAGGAACACCCACCTCACAGTGCAATACATGCCGCACTTGTCCACCTATTATGTCACGACCTGTTCCATCAACATTAACTGTGAAAACATCTTCATCTCATATGTTTATTGTTCGCCCTTTGAGGACATTGAACCAATGATTTCTGACCTGGACCAGTTCAGTCAGATCATTGCTGACAGGCCATGGCTTATTTGTGGTGACACAAATGCAAAATCCTTCTTATGGCACAGTCTCATAGAGGATGTTAGGGGCTATAGAATGCAAGAATTCGTAGCAGCTTTATTTCTTACTTCATGCAACACCAGCCCTCTTGCTACTTACCACTCTCCTAGAGGTGAGAGCTGGGTTGATGTCTCACTGGCTAACGTCCACATGGCGCCTAGGATAACTTTTTGCTTAACAAGGACTGAGCCGAGCGCCAGTGACCATCGATATATTAAGACTAAAATTCAAATTGAAGAAGAAAATTCTCATAACACCACTTTTTACCACCATACCCACTGGCTAACTTTCCGACAACTTATCCGAAACAACTGGTATTTCAACACCCCGATTATTAATATGGATGAAACTGAAATTGACACCTGCATCAAGAACCTTACAAACCTCCTACTACACAGTTATCAATGGGTGAGCAAGAGAAAAATGAGATCAAAGACAAGAGCCCCGTGGTAAGACAATGATTTGACAAACCACCGCAATAAAGTCCGCTGGCTTCGCAAACATTACCAGCGCCAAAATGATGAGCAGGTCAGGATCACCCAAAAGGCTAAGTATATCGCCAATGATTATAAAACACTTATCAACAAGAAAAGGCACCAAGCATGGAGAAGTTTCTGTAGTAGGTTAAATGATCCTTGGTGCAAACCATACTACGTTGCTTTTAAAAAGATAGAAAAGGTAGACATTCCTGCACCTGTGAAGTCTAGTGATGATTCATACACAACCAACCTTGATAATACTCTCAATGAACTCTTTAACTATCACTTCCTTTTGATGACCCTGGCAGTGATACAGAAGCCCAGAGTGAGTTATGTAACAGGACCGCCCAACCCACTAACCAAGACGATGATCGCCCCTTCACGTATAATGATGTCAACGATGCAATAAAACTGATCAACAACAGGAAGGCCCCTGGCCTAGATAAAATCACAGGCAAGATGATTAAAGAAGCATTCATAACTATTTCAACAACATTTATCACTTTGTTCAACCGTTGCCTCTCATTGGGATACTTCCCAAAAGACTGGAAAGTTGCATCGGTCAAGTTTATTAGGAAATGCTCAAACAAGACACCGGAATATGCGAAGGATTATAAGCCTATCTGCCTGCTTCCGGTTATCGGCAAGGTTCTGAACAGACTTGTTATTACTAGAATCCTTTTCCTCCTTAGGATCTCCTTAGCCATGCTGGTGTGGGCTAAGGATCTCCTTAGCCCACACCAGCATGGCTTTACGCCCAGAAGGTCTACATCAACTGCTCTAACAACAATCACCAATTATATCAAGCAAGCCAAAGCGGAGGGTAAACACACACTCCTTGCCTCAATTGACTTTCACGAGACTTTTGATAACCTGTGGTGGCCTGCTATTCTGTATCAACTCCAAATCCATCGCTGCCCAAGGAACTTATTTGGTCTCATAAAAAGCTTTATCGGTGATAGGAAAGTTGGCTTTATATTAATAACGTCAACTACACCCACCACATTACCATGGGTTGCCCGCAGGGCTCTATAGCGGGGCCTGGCCTCTGCACCATTGTACAGTACATAATGATTTGCTCGCTAGTATCAATAATAACAACAATCACCTTTTACAAGGATACGCAGATGACATGGTCATCCTCGTATCGGAGAAAAACAGTGATAATCTTCCTATTCTCTGTAATAGCCTCCTCACCAAGATCTCAAACTGGAGGGCCAAAGTTAAATTACCTATTAACTATTCGAAATGCTCCTACATAATTTTCTCAAAAGCCACCCCGCTTCAGAGGAGTCCACGTATAGAAATTGATGGTATCCGTATCTCTCGGGTCAGAGAATTCACCTACCTTGGAGTCAGGCCAGAGCAATGGCTGCAGTGGACCAGCCATATTGATATGATGGTTGCTAGGGCCACAAAGGCATCAAATGTCCTCACCAGCATTGCTAAAAATACCTGGGGCATCAGCTTTAAAGTGGCCAAACATATCTACCTTGGGGCCATTGAGCCAATTCTATTATATTCAGCCCCTATCTGGGCTGATGCCACGTCAAAGGTGTATATCCAAAGAAAACTTCTGAAGGCCCAGAGAGTTGCTGCTCTTAGAATATGCAGAGTGTATTGGACAGCTCTGACCTCTGCTCTATTGGTTATTGCTGGCCTGTTCCCTATTCACATTAAGGCCAGAATGATGTTGAAAAACTGGAAGGCCAATAACCTCTTTCTTAATGATTGCCCTATCAACAATATTGGTAACAGTGACATCCTCTTGGAACTACCCAATAACCTCAAGGAAGACATTTTCTCCAAAGGATGAAAACATCATCCACATATCTTGCATATAAAATGATTTGATGTTGAAAGATGGGTATGACTTTGTTTTCCAAACGCCGTAATACAAGCTCACATAAAATAGAGGACATAGGGCTCCCCATAGGCACCCCTCTTTCTTGCAAATATGTTTCATCTTCAAATTCAAAAAACAATGTGTAACATATTAAATTTGCAAGCTCCAAAATGCTGGTATGGTATTTCACTGCATTATCTATATTATCAAAAAGAATCCTTTGAAAAATGATAGTAGCGCTCCGCATTTCCTTCACAAAATCAACAAAAACCCATATGGTTTGACTTTAGCGCTGGACCAGGAAAGTGCTTCTAATGTAAATTTCCTTGATCTTTCAATCACATACAAGGAGGGTCAAATATGGACAGACATTTATAGAAAATCCCAGCTATCAGCCCATTATTATACCAAAAAATTCTTTCGATCCGACGAATTTTAAATATGCGGCTTTTCATGTCTGGATCAAGCGTGCTCACATGCATTGCACCAGTGTTATTCACACCTATAAGGAATTAAGTTACATTCGTACTACAGCATTACGACACGGATATCGAAGTAAGGAGATTGATGGGCTTATCGACAAGTTTCAGAAGACAAAAAATCGGCAGCTACCTCCTATGAATCAAGAAAGAAAAGTGGTTTTCAATTATTTTCCTTTCTTGCACACGATGATTAAGAAAGTAGCCAGAGATACAACAGTCGATACAACAACATAAACTTGTTGTATCGACGTAATCCTACAATATATCGATTTTTGAGAAACAACAAGAAAAAAAAAACCAGAGTTTTAAGACAGGTATATTCTATACCTTTAAAGGATCGTCGGTTTAATTCAGATTTTGTATACGTTGGTGCAACTTTGAGACATTTAAAGCAGAGGCTTAAGGAGCATATATACTCCATCAATAAGAGCTTGGATACTACTGTGCTAGCAGCTTTCACTAAGCACCAAGATGTCGACGTTCATTGGGACAAAGCATCTATCATTAGGGCCACGACTAACAGACAAATGCTGAAACATCTAGAAAAGCTAGAAATCTACAAAGCCCACGTTAACACAGGTTGTATTAACCATAGGGACGCAGATGGTTTATCCACTGCATGGAAATCGTTTTACCGAAGTGTGTAACGTTTTTTCTTGTAATAGACATGTTTTTGCGGCAATATTTTGTTATTTTATTTTTATTTTTATTCTTACTATGATATTTAGTGCATGCGCAATTTATTAGTTTCTAATGCACAACAGCATTTTTACTTTGGAATTAATTTGAATTTTAAATATTTGTATTGCTTGGGTTCTATTTTTCTGCATTCTTTTGTTTTTTGAGTTCATTTTAACTGATGAAGGCTGTTTAAAACAGTTGAAAACGTTATTATTAAATAATTTATTGCTGGAAATATTAAGGTTTTGTTTTTAATAGTTTTATTTTACTTCTATTAACTCATTATAAGAAGATTACAAGAATATTTATTATTTACTTAAATTTAGATACAATTTAAATATTAATATAAGATACCTGAATTAAAAGTTTCAACATACATAAAAAGAAAATTTTTGGACATTAAAAACATTGCTGAAAATTGTACAATGTTGTTCATATTCATGTACTGTACATAAATAACCAAGCTTAATAAAATCTATTGTTCACATTTTTTAGAAATCATATTTTATTACAAAAGCTTTTTCTTTTTTAATTTAGATTCTATTTTAAATGAGTATCACTTGACTGTAATTTAAAGTATTCAATATTTTATGAAGTAATTTAGTTAGTTATGTAAAGAAATTATTCACATTCTTATTTAGTTAACTGTTACAGAAAGTATAACAATCATTATATAAATTAAAATGTTTAAAACCTGCTTCTGGGTATAATATAATTATGAAATGATACTGTAATAATAAAAATGATTAATATTTTTAAAAATAGAGACTTAATTAAATGTAATAATAAATTGCTTAAAATGTTTTTTCAATTATAATAAAGAAATCAATCATATTTCTACAATGATAAATATGTAAATGAAAAGTAAAACAAAAATAATAAAGAATGAAAATAAAAATTCTACATAATTCTTTATGATCATATTCATTTGGATTTTTGTCCCTGTTTATATTTTCATTACTGTTTGTAAGTAAACTTTTAAAATTGTTCTGTAAGATTATTTTTTTTTATTTCATTTTATTTATTCTTAAATATAATTACAGACATATATCCAGGGCCATTTTTAGCTGGAATACACAAGTACACTGTATCAACAGATAGAATGAAAGTATCTATATCCAGTATGTAGTATCAGTAGTTGCTCAGTACAAAAATTCTATAAATTTTGGTGTGAAGTCTGGTGATTGGCACAACAAAAGCAAACAGGGCTACTCTATCAGTACGCAGACCATATAAATTACAATCCAACCGGGGACACATTTCACAATCAGTGAAAATGGGCTCTAAAACTGATTTAACTTTGGATATTTTTTAAAATTTATTTCTTTATTCATCTATAAATTGTTGTTATATTGGTGTGTTAATAAAATTGCTCTATTCAAAGATTGATTCTACAATCAAATATTAAAAACAGGCAAAATTGGGGACAGTCCACAAAAATCGGAAACATCTGGTCATACTATTATTAGCCACAATAAATGCTGTAGGCCAAATGCAGCTGATGTTTTACATCCGCTCCAATTGAAGTAAAAAGTAATGCGGTGGAAATTTCCTCTTTACATGAAAATAATTTTTTGATAAACAGACAATACTGTCTAGTAATTTTCTGTCCTGCTACATTCTTGTCAAGAAACAAGGTACAGAGGTACAAGGTACTAATGATAATATTTTGAAAGAAAAAAGGGTAAAAACATGGTTACTAAAAAGGCACCATTTAGCAACTGACACTAAATCCAAAACAAGAAATAGGGAAGAAAGTGCAGATAGAGATATACAAAAATTTTAAAATATACTATAAATGCTACAATACAAATGTGTACAATTATTTTAGAAATATATATGTAGTATTAAAAATTGTGTTTTTAGTTACTGTTATTTCTTCCTAAAACAACTTTATTTTTAGTCCCAATATACACACACACACACATATATATATATATATATATGTGTGTGTGTGTGTGTGTGTGTGTGTGTGTGTGTGTTAGGCTCAAAGACCGAAATTGCTCATTGAGCGAAGAAAAGACCACAACATGTTTTGTGGTCATTTCAAAATGGCCACGAAGCAAAATTTGCATCATGGCTTTCATGATATTTGACCATTGTGGTGATTAAGAAAAGCCATAATGCATTCTGAACATTAGCTGATGCAACCATGATATGAAGGATAGGTTGTAACTTGTCAATGGGCACATTGCAAACACTTGCAGAGTTTGTATTGTGTTCATTCTTGACCAGTGCTGCCATTTCTAGAGTAATTTCAACTTCTCAGAGTAATGTTTCGAGTAGTCTTCTATTTAGGGTAAATCTAGGGTAAAACTACCCTGTGTTCTGATGCTATCACAAGTTTTGCTGGAAAAAGTTTTAGCCTAAAACCATTCCGTTTTTCCCTATAACTGGAGGGTTTTAGGATAGGACAACAGAAGCTAAAAAAATAATGCAGATTGATGCTAGATACATGGGTGTACACTGTACAGTGATACCTCGGTTTGCATCAATAATCCGTCCAAAAACAACTGGCGAAATTCAAAACTGATACCAAAAAACGAGGTATTACTGTATATTAAACCCGAGTAAGATTTCACTTTTCGCAACCTTTATGCCATTGAGCCATTGGTACTCTCCATATTAATACCTCTGATAAAATGTAAAAATACTAAGACCTTTTAGTAATTATAATTTTTAAAAACAATGAATTAAGAATTGTTTTGATTATTATTTTACAATAATAGTGCAGGGATCTGTGTCATAGAATCGTTTGTCTTATTTTTTTTTTATTCAAGCATGTGCTGGAGCTCTGAGAGTTTTCTCAATTTAGGGTAATTTTCTGCAGTTGAAATTAGTTCAATTGTTTTAGTTAGGGTGCCTGATATTGATAGGGGACGTGCAGCTCCCAGAAATGTTTTAGCTGTTGTTATGAGCATTAATTCATCAAGTCTCTATCACTTAGGAAACAAGGAAGATCTTCTTGATTGACTTTATGCTCGTAATGAATTTACAATTTCTGACAGTAACTTTATTAACACTTCACTAAGCATCCATGTGACATCTGGAAGTAAGCAAGGGTTTATAATGTGTCACTGTAAAAGATACTGTATTGATAAAAATGAAAATGTCACTCAAAGAACATAAAATGTTTGAATAACTAATTGTTGTTGTAAAGTAACCAAGTTACATTTCTGTATGTGGTGAATAATTTTGTTACCTACTTATATAAGATGATTGAAGATAAATAAATCATAATGAAAAAGAAAGTTTTATTTTCTTATCATCACCTCATTATTAGTTAACATCCAGAACGTGTGGTGGCTTTTAACCATAATAAATCTGTCCCACAGTGGTTTTTAACTTTAGCAGCTAATTTTTATTTCACCTTATATAGTATATCAAGCACCTACAGGTATATGTAGTTAGACCTTTTTTTTCTTTTGTTTTGCTAAAAAGTGCTAATGTGTATTTTTCTCCATACATTTTATTTACTTGAAATTTTTTAAGCATGAAAATTAAATTTCTAGGAAAATTTGTAGAACTAATTTGTTCAGCATTAACAATTGTAAATAAAAATGTTTCAAGGCTAGAACCCATATTTTAAAGTTACAAACCACTGTACGTCGTATGATCTTCTATCATGGTTACATCAGCTAACATTCAGAATGCGTTATGGCTTTTCTTAATCACCACAATGCATAGTGGTCAAATATTATGAAAGCCATGACACGAATTTTGCTTTGTGGTTATTTTGAATTAGCCACAACATGTTGTAGCCATTTTACAACTGCCACGATGCAAATTTCACTTTGTGGCCATTTTGAAATCAATGAGCGATTTCAATCTTTGAGCCTAGCATATATATGTTACCGGCCAAACCCAATTTCAGGCCAAAGTAGTTTATCCTACACGTGTCAGGCCAAACTGATTTAGAATTATTATTCAAGTATATTAATGGTTAAAATAAAAATTAAAAGGCAATCAATTAGATGAACAATATTTATTCAAACATAGTCTACTTAATTATAAAAAATGGGGTTAATGTTACCCTAGGTATTGAAGGTGGCGGCTCGTCTGTGAGTCCAGCAATCAGAAGACAAGGAACAGTAGGGACGCGCATTCTAACCTAACCTATTCTAATAAATTACCATAATTATTAGCAACCAAATTATTAGAATAGGTTAGGTTAGGTTAGGTTAGAAAGTGCGTCCCCACTGTTCCCTGTTTTCTGATCACTGGAATCGGAGACGACCGCCATCTTCAATACCTAGGGTAACATTAACCAAAAATGGTATTGATTAGAAATGACACAACACTTGTACAAAACTATAAAATAAAAATAAGCTAATCAGTACTTATCAATTTGTGTCTTTTTATTAAGCCATGCACTTTTAAAGGTAATTAACTTTCAAAAATATTTTCAAAAATTCAAACAAAATAATAATAAAAACTTTCAGTGTCAAACTAAAATTAAAAGTGAATTTATTTGTGCATCTTAGTGTAACATATAAAATATTTTATCTTTTATTTGTTTTTACAGGGTGTACTGTGGTGGCATTTCGAATTACACAAAATCACTTTGTTTTTTACGCTGGCACCTATTTATAGTACATAAATCAGTTCTGCCTAGAACAAACTAGTTTGGCCTGAAATCAGGTTTGGCCGGTAACATATATATATAAAAGCAATAGTACTGTAATTTCTTTTTTAAAAAAACTGATGGATATAACCCAACTTAAATCATTATATTCCATAAAAATGAAATGATTTTCAGTTAATTTTAGCAAATATTTCCATCATAATATTCAAAAATAGTCATAAAATATAGAATATTTTCTTTATAATTTAATAAAAATTTAAGCTTATTAGAAAACTTTATACTTCCTTTATTCTATATATCACACTTCAAAATACACCTCTTCAGTAACAGATTACAGCAATCCATCAAACTTATTGCACATGAAATTATTTTAAAATATTTTAATTTTTTTTTTTATTTTAACACAATTTCTAAATAATTTTACAAGCAAAGAGATGGATTTCATTGATAAAATATTTTATAAGTAATGAGTTTTTAATTTTATAAATTATTATATAATTTTAAAATTTCTTACAAAATTACATAATAAATATAAAATTTAAAATCCAGCACAAATTATATTTATCAATTAATACAAGGCGTGTTTTAAAAGTAAGTACTGTTTTAATATAACGCCACTGGAGCGCTGCAGTCGGCACTTAGTGCTTGCGCGCTGTGTACCTACATCTGTTGGGAAGCCACAAACACCATTAAGGAGCCAGTCGACTGTGTTTACTGTTGTTTGTGTGTTATTGAAATGCCGCCGCTCATTGAGAATTCCGCCGACTGCGAAGTGCGTGCCGTTATTCGTTTTCTCAGTGCTAAAGGCTCGAAAGCGGCTGAAATTCATCACCAAATCAGTGAAGTTTATGGTGAAAGCATTATGAGTGATGGAATGGTACGAAAATGGGTTAGAGCCTTTAGTAATGGCCACACAAACATTCACGATGAGGAACAAAGTTGGTGACCTTCAGTCATTATCGACGATTTGATTGAAAAAGTGGACTGTAGAATGAAAGAGAACAGACAATTCACAATTTCATCTTTATCTAAAGAGTTTCCTGCAGTTTCAAGAAGTGTTCTCTATGAAATTGTGACCGGACAATTAAATTATCGGAAGTTGTGTTCCCATTGGGTGCCGAAAATGTTGACCACAAAACCAGGAGCACAAAACCAAACGTTTGGCCAGTGCATTGACTTTTCTTAAGCACTACAGTGACGAGGGAAATGATTTTTTAAGCCATATTGTTACAGGCGATGAAACGTGGATAGCCTACGTTATACCGGAATCGAAGCAACAATCCATGGAATGGCGACATTCATCATCTCCACGGAAAGTCAAGTTCAAACAAACAATTTCTGCTCATAAAATCATGTGCACAATGTTTTGGGACAGATACAGAGTGTTGCTTGTTGATTTTTTGCCTCATGGTGAAACGATCAATTCAGCTGCATACTGTGAGACTTTAAAAATACTGCGCCGTGCAGTACAAAACAAAAGGCGGGGCTTACTGAGCAAGGGTGTCGTTTTGCTCCACGATAATGCTCGTCCACATACGGCAAATCAAACTCAAGACCTAATCACATCATTTGGCTGGGAACAATTAGACCACCCTCCATACAGTCCCGACCTAGTGCCGAGTGACTATCATTTGTTTCTGCATTTGAAGAAGCATCTGGCAGGGCAGCGCCATAACAATCACAACGAAGTAAAAACAACAATTCTGCAGTGGTTGTCTCATCAGGCAGCAACATTCTTTGAGGATGGAATACAAAAGCTGGTCCCACGATACGATAAGCGTCTCAATATTAATGGGAATTATGTAGAAAAGTAGTGTAAAATATGGGCTTTCACATAAATAAAAATTTTGTTAAAAATGTTTGCTTGTTTTTTTTATATTTTAAAACGGTACTTACTTTAAAAACACGCCTCGTACTTTTGAGTTAGTTTTACAGTTCTTCATCAGGTTTAAACTTAAGTTAATTAAACAATAAAGTTAGCTTGAAAACATTAGTTGAAAAATACAATTTGTGCTGAATTTAAAAGGTTATTATTATTCATTGTGAGAATTTCAAACATTTAGCAATTTTTTTCTTTAAAATTATATAATTTTAAAACTAATAAGTTTGATGGATTTCATTAATAAATTAGTATAATAAAACACCACCAATAAGCTAGTACACAACTAAGTTTTAAAACCCATTAATCTTAACTCATATTTACCAAACTATTAACAGAATAATTTTTTCTTTTATTCCTGGTGACTAAACTTCAATAGTTGATTCAAATATATCTGATTATAAATACAAAGCTAACAACAGCTCAAATAATATGTATATTTTATTATTGATATTACATTTTGTTATATAACATACCTCAAACATTAGATTGTAAAGTTTTTCTGACAAAATTATAAAAAAAATATTATATAATAATCAAAAATGTCAGATTTTGCTAGAGGATCCCACACAAATCTTATAGGAAATGGATCTGGTACATTTGGCTGGATCTTTAATATTTTGTAGTTCTAGTGGTTGAATTAAAAGCACAAAGTCAAAAAATGCACAATTTTTGAGCTATCAAATATCCAAGATGCAAAACAGCATAATCATGTGCATTGTAATGCCCTAAATCTTTTTATTTCAAAATATAAAATCATGTTTTCAAATGTTATTGATGTTTGGCAATAAATGAATTGCAGTTTATACATATTCTCATCACACTTTTATTTTCTCAGCTGTTATATATAACAAAGGAAAAGCATGGCAATCAGTCAAAAATGGCTCCCCCAAGATTTTTACATTTTTGGACTCAGAGTACCTTGAAATGTTGAAAAATGCAAAAACATTCAGGGTTTTTTTTCTGTATGTGTGGATGTTAGTGTGTGTGTGTTTTTTTTGTGGGGACACAATTTTGTTCATTTTATTTGAAGCTTAATACTTCCTCTACTTTTTGTCAAAAATTTCTGAAATTTTGCAGGGAGTAACTTGAATAGAGTCAGACTTAACGACAATTGTATTCATTAACACGTTGACTGCCACGTTATTTTTCAAGATTCTGGTGTAAAACGCCAACTTCATTTTATTATATTATATTATTAAAAACTCTAATTGAAAATGTTGCATTTTCCAACATTTTCATCTTCATCTAATCAAGTCATTTTCAGTGGAAGAAATGCTTCATCACAAACATGCAAATGATGTCTGAAAGCAGTATCAAGGTATTTAATAATTATGTAATTATGGAAGTTAATAATTAATGTTAATAAGAGAAAATTATCAATTTTTTTCCCTTTTATTCAATTTCACATAGATGAGATATTAAACAAAGTCCTTTTTATATTAACATCATTATATATATAAACTTATAATATTCAATAATAATAATATATATTCAATAATAAGTATAACTGCCTCACCAAAACAGCACAAAAATCAAACTCACAAGTATTGCAAAATGAAAATAAGTAAGAAATTGAACTGTCTTTCAGCATTAAATTTATTCGTTTGATGAATTAAACCTAAGTACTTCTGACATTTCAAAATGTCTTCCTCAGGCAAAAAAATAAAATTCAAACATTAATTTTAAAATCTCTAAGTTATGCAAACATAATAACATTATTTTAACTTAAATGTGTTAGTTTAGACACATGTGCAATAAAGTTTTGATTTAAATTTAAAACACATATAGAAAGTGTTATCCATATATAAAATGAAAATAAAGAAAAAATAACATATGAAAATGGATAGGTAAGTTAAGGCTAAGCAAAATAAAATATAAATAAAGTACAAATTCAGTTAAAACAAAAATAAATCTAGATAAAAATTAAGGTTTTAAATTTTTATAAAGTGTTATCCATATATCAGGAATTTTGAGAGTGGAGTGTTACAGGGTTTTAATAAAGATGTGTATAATGACTCCCCAATGAACAATGTTCTGCAATCTATACATTGCTTGAGAATGGAAGTATGGGCCCATAGTGAAGTAAAGTTATTTTCTAATATGTTTTTTACAAGATCAGTGGAGGGTGTGTTATTTTTAATACCATTCTGGTGTTTGTTTAAATGGTTTAATAACTTTCTAGTTGTGGCACCTATATAAAAGATCTTTGCTCCCATTTGTGCTTGCTGTAATGGAACTATATACACTCCAGAATTCTCCAAAAGAGTAAGAGAATCCCTATCATTACACAGAATTCTGTGGAATGATATCTGTGGTTTGATGATAAGTGTGATCCCATGTCTTTTATAAGCTCAAACTATTTGTAAGGTAACTGACCCTAAGTATGGGATAGAAGATTTTGCAAATATTAGCTTCTTGTTTTTGTTGTATGAATGAAAGACAGTGGATGGGAAGAGAGAACTGTGGACAAGGGTGTTGATGAATTTAAATTTGGAAATTGTATACCCAGCATTGTATTCAGCAGTAGCTATTATTTGTAGTTCATTTTGTATCAATGCTGGAGAAGAGGGGTACAAGTATGCCTTGTGAATGAGAGCAGATATAGCTGTATTTATATGTCCAAGAGGTTGAAAGAAAGAAGCCAGTACAATATAAGAGCCGCTGCAAAGTACTGGAAGCAGGAGCTAGCATACACATACGCTCAGTAGTGCTCCCAAGCCCCACGTTTTTTCCCCCATGAGGCTATGAGCCATTTTTGCTAGGTAAGCTATGCGGGCATGAAGCGGCCACAAACTACACGTTTGCTTGCATAACGTAGTCCATATGACGTGAATTCCACAGATGTGGATTGGCTATAGAACAAAGATTTTATTATAACCTATACTTGTAATCAGTCAGTTTTCATTCCAAACTTTGAAACAGCATGGGAAAAACATGCCTACTAGTTAGGCTTAACTAGTAGGGACGAAAATTATTTATATATAACTATTTATATACAATGTTTATACTATCTTCAATACTGAATGTATTAATCATGTAATTTACATACATCAATAAAATTCTATTATTTCTTTTTTGACATGTGACATGTTCATGTAGTCATTCATCTTGCCCGCTCTCTCATGCTAACGTGACTGCTCTTGCTGTTGAATTCTGTGAACAGTGAGCGTACTCTCATATCACTGTGCTAGCAAAGGAAAAACCGCACGGGCAAGAAGAAAGGAGCAAAGCCTTTGACGTCATCGGTTGTGCTAGCACACATTTGCTAGCATTTTGTGGCAGCTCTAATGAGTTGAGTTGAACTTGTGGTATACAGTGTAAGCCAGATGAGAGATGGTTCTATGTATAGCTAGATCTAAAAAGGTTTTCTGTCTTGGTCTTTCTCAACAGAGAATGAGATGGAGGAATAAACATCTGACAAGAATTTAGTAAAAGTTGACAATTCTTCAAAGGTACTGTACCTTCCATTAAAATATCATCAATGTATCTAAGGTATAAAATGGGATAATGGATTGCAAGCAGTGAAGAAAAGAAATTCAATGTTTCTCATAATCAACTTGGCTAAAATTGCCAATAGAGGTGAGCCCAAGGAGACATCCTGCTTTTGCAAGAAATATTAAACATTGAACTGGAAATAATTATATTCAATTATTAGTAGCAGGCTTCCCAAATGTCAAGCACCTGTTGAATTTTATAGGATTTTTGAAGTAAAAGTGAATTAGCAACCATCACTGCATCAACGTGTAGTACAGATAAATATAATGAAATAACATCAATTTTGTAAAACTAATATGTTTCAGGTGAAACTGTTCCCTACCATTTCCTTGATTTTTGATTTGAATTCTAATGTTGAAGAGATGACTAATCTAGAATGGTGGATTACTGCCTTAAAAAAGGTGGCTAGGGCCTTTTCCACAAGCAACAAATATGGTTTTTTAAACCATACTAGTTGCTCATGGAACTAACTGGGAACAAATCAACACCCACAGCCAATAATCACTCACTAGGTAATGTAGTTCAATTTAATCCAATAATACTTTGGCTTTAATATAATTACTGGGCTTTGAGATGTTTATATATGTATATATACACCCTGCCAGGGTAAAGTGATAGCCAGTTGAGTGCCATAGTGGGTATTATAAGTAACAAAATGTAAAATAAAATATATTGGTAAAATAATGTTTTGAATCAAAACATCATTTTAAATTTTGAAACAAAAAAAATTTAAGGTTTCACAATACAAGCAAATTATGTTGTTTTTGAACTCTTGGATACTTATCAACTCAAAAACTGTTCATCTTTTGACCTGCATTTGGAGATTTTTCATTAGGACTACCAGAGCTACAAAATATCAGATTCAGCTATATCCACCAGGACCAATTTCTTATAAGGTTTGTGAGATCCTTTATTGAATTACTGGATGTCAGAATATATTACAGTAAAAGTGAAAATACATGAAGAAATAACTGTTACAACACAGATATTAGCTTTGTAAGAAAAACAGGAAAGTCAACAGCTATTATTTTATAAATAACATTATAAATATTATAGAATTATTATTAAAATAGTTGAGTTATTTACATGTACATGTTTTTAATGTTAGCTTGTCGATCATTTTAAGATTTATATTTTATCTTTGTGTTGTATATTGTCAGTCTTTGGTGAAATATAGAAAAAAAAAAAAAAAAAAGATTGAATTGGTCCAAAATTTTTTTTGGGGCCAATTCTTGTATAGTCATTACAGTGTTAATAATTATTAAAATAGTTTCAAGCTTGGAATAATATTACTGGAAACATTGGAAAAATACTTTCCGAAACTTCAGAATTTCATTCTATTTGTAACATTGTTATCATAATTATCAATTAAAAGTCACTAATATCACAATCTAGTTATTTATACCAGTTATTATTAATTTTATTTCATAACATACAAGAATGTTAATGAATTCAGATGAAGTAATAAACAAGACATTTATATACTATCATTGTAACTGTTTTTAATCTAAGATCAATTTTCATCTAATAATTGTGATATTAATAAATTGATTTATTTATCAAAATTCTTCTCTTGCCAGAGAAATTATTAAAATGACATATACTCTTGAAATTGGATTTTCAGGAATGTTCTTGTTTTATGGCTAATCATGTACTATAGTTTTCAGCTTATCAATTCATAGTATTAGTAATTAAACTGAATTTGTATCTTGGCACTAGAAATTGATAAAGAATAGAAATGTGACCAAAATATATTGAAGTATAGTAGTGGTTATAAATGAGGATTTAATATCAAAATTTGTTCATGATAAATTTTATTATGCAAATAAAATTCCTCTATGTATGTTATTGCTTTTAGTGAAAAGACTAATAGGTTATTCCATAGGATAAACCAAAATTTATTTCTATTTTACATTGTCAAAATAAATAGTGTTAAGGGATTAAGGGTAAAACAGATAATAGATTCACACTCAAACTAATTTTACCAATCTTCATTAAAATTTAACTGATGCATTAATCTGACCAGCATTTTAAAGATATGATTTTGGATGCTTTAAAGTATCTTACAACTCAATAAGTTGAAATAAAGATGGTATATGATGCAGAGCTGTTGTTTAGTGAGCATGTTGAAAACATAGGATGAGAAAAACTATTTACCATTCAGATAGAGCAATTCTGAACTTTTGAATTGTGACTGCTTCACCAGTTTTTAGTAATACATTTGATTTTAACTCAAATACACATAATTTTTCCCATGTTTTTCTTTTCATTAAATTGTAGCACAATCAGTCCATATATTTTCAATTGTACTTTTATCTTTTTGAATTGTATCAATATAAACACTCTTCTCTAATATGTATACTTTGAAGTTCTTTCTTGTACAGTCCTAGCTAAACCAAAATTGAAACATGTTCAAATAGTCGTGTAAGACAAAATGTCAAAGAACTATGACAAAACTATTAAGGAGTCAATGACATCTTCCATACAACAGCAGAAACCTGTTAAAAATAGCTTCTTGAACCAAGTTAAAAAATTTATATCAATATATAAGCAGTCAAAACATCATAATGTTTTAGAATAGGTAATAGAAATAGACTACAGATCATGGGTTAAGAATGTTGGTGAAACAAAACTTTGAAATAAAATGTTAATTCTTTTAATGGTATATTAACTAGTATTTTTATAAAGGTTGATGAAACTAGCCATTAATGTATTATTTTCATAAATTTCTATTTCTATAAACTATCAATGGAAACAGTGACATACTAATCTTATAAAATCTTAATTAAAATTTATAAAATCCATATCATATTCATGCTTTTTCAATTTAGTTTTGAATTTTTTTTCACTAACTACATACTAAATAGCAATTACTAAATGTTTTTTTTAATGTATTTTTCAATAGGTTTTTTATTATATTCCATATTAGCTAAAAATAAATCCACATTTATTTATTAGTGTCATTCAGATTTTTTGGTATACATATTTTGAAGAATTATATAATCTTAAATTTAAAAAAAAAATCATAAATATACAACTGTTTTTTCTCCACATATATCAATATATGTTGTTATCAATCTTTTGTCCTCTAGTGAAATAATCTCTTTATAACCTGTAAACTTTAATTATTGTGTAATCAGTTAAATGGCTTTAAGTGTTCATAAGGTATGTTTTATATACATATATATCAAAACAAAATATAATATCAATAATAAACTGAATATAGATATACTATTTGTTCTATAAAATTTAATTATAAAAATTATTAGCTTTTTAAAATTCTATTTAATAATATGAGTAAAAATATAACTTTAATGGAATGTAACATTTTTTTTATCAATAAAATTTTTAAAATTAAAGCTAAATAGCATGTTTTATTCAACGTCCTATGTTTTCATCAATAAGTAATATCATATAAATAATGCACAGACTTTACTAAATTGTGAAGGTTTTATTTTTTTGTCCGTCTAAATTACTTGATATTTCTTGGGAATAATTTAGGCATAACAATTTCAAATATAAGCTTATATATTCTGCATAAATTTCTTTCCACTAATTTCATTATTTCTAACATAATTATTTACTATATAAATTATTGAATTTAAAAATTACCTCATTTTAAAAATTTATTTTTAATATATCAAACAATGTTAATAATAATCCTTTAATTCTAAATTATTTCATTTAAAAGTTTTAAATAGACTTACAAATATAAATCTGTAAATGATTATATGAGAACATTTAAATTTTATGATTGAACTGCTCATTTGCATTTAAATAATTTCTTAAATAAGTGATTTAATTAAAAATAGTGAAAATTTACAAACTGTATATATTTATAAAAAAAGGATGACTATCAAAATAAATACAGAAAAGAAATCAAGGCCAATTATAAACTATATACAGTATACAAGTATATATGCGTACAAACAGTGGTGATATTCAGCGGGTTCACACAGGTTCGGCCGAACCCGTTGTTAAAATTTTCAGTTTTCCGAACCTTGTTAAACACACATAACATTTCTCAGTAGTTTTGTTTCTTTTAAAAAATATATTAAAATATACGTATTATACTCTGTAATACTACTAAACTAGAGCCTTATACTCCGTTCGCACCAAGCATTTCAATGTAGATTGTGAGCAAGGTCGGGGACTATGTCTTGGTGCGATCTCTCTCGACTGAAACGAGGTTTAATCGCGATCAATTCAAGAGAGTTCTCGAAACTAGATCCAGTCATAAGAGAGATCCCTCAATCTCACGCACGCGAGATAATACAAGATGGCTGTGGAACACATGTCAGGCTATGGACAGCGAAATAAAAAGGATATTGTATTTTGAGAGATGATGACATCTGTCTATTACCAGCAGTGCCATTCGGGGTGAAAAATTTCTCTGCCTAAAATAAAAAAAAAAAAAGGTCGACAGCAGTAATATACTGGTTGCAGTAATAATTACCTGGTCTTCGCCCAGGGCTCGTTACGTTCCAAATACGCCACTGATTATTAGATATATCGCAAGAAAAGGTATTGTATTTATTTCTAGCCAAAATTTCCATTTCGTTTGTCGGTGATTGTCAGGGAAAAATTTTCTGCTAGCGAACCCTTTGTTAACTATTTCAAATATCACCACTGCGTACAAGTACAACATACATATACATGATCTGTTATATTGATATATTGCACAACATACTAAGATGTGCTTTGATGGGAAAACTAATCCTTGAATACTCACAGGTACAACTGTGCTTGTATTTGGTTATCATGGATAACAAAATGAGTTACATCAAGTTAGCTCAGACTACAGGAGATTGTCTCAAGTCCAACAGTGTAGAGATAGAGCACTTGTCTCTCACCCATATAACAATGATTGAAATCCTACTGGAGACAATCAAAGCCTCCAAGCAAGTTGTAAATAACAGGTATGTGTGCTATAAACATATTCATGGCACAACTCTCTTATTTTCCATTCTAAGATTTTGTTACAAAATGTCTTGTGTTTAATGCAGTTTGGCCCAGTTTTTTTTCACTATAAAAAGCCAAATTTAATTATGAACTGCATAGTCTTTACACTTAACAAATAGTAAAAGGTAGTAGTAATAGTAAAAGGTAAAAGGTAGAGTAATAGTAAAAGGACATCTTTCATCAAATTCAGCTACACAATATGAATTTAGGTATTGCTGTATTTGCATTTGTCTGCATGTTGGGTCTATAGTAAAAAGGCTTTTCAGGGATAAACCATCCCAAAGAAATCAAACCGAGAAAAACTGGAGAGGGAAAAAGCTGGAAAATAGGCCTAATTGTAGGCTTCAATGTAGTTTATTATTTACAGTTTTTATACTGTGATGTAGGAACTGGAGATTGATACCATTTCTGTTTAGAAAAAAATCTACTTTCATTTCCAGAATATTTGGAGGATTTTGCAACCTACAATGAAATTAAATAAAAGTAACTTAATTCTTTTACAGACAGTTTTGCATGAAAATTTTTTCATTTCAAAGGATCCAGAAAGGTAAAGTGCCAGATGTCCCAGTTTTCCAGGATTGTCTCAGATTTTTTCTGACTCCCATCTAGCAACACGAGGACTTTTTCTAAAAATCTATTCCTACTATAAAGTATCTTTTTCTTTTTCCACATTTTAATTGTGTTTCTGTCACTAACAGAGTAAAAATATCTACATATTGCATATCCTGAAACTGAAGCATCAAAGTTTTTTCAGGAAGAACTCATTTTGTCCTCAATTTTATCCCCAAGTTCCTGGCAACCCCACATCTAGTGCTTACATTCAAAGTTTTTCTTCTATTCATAACACACTTCTAACAGTATGATAATGTAGCATCAATAGAATGATGTTTATTCAAGGAATGAAACCGTTTTATGCTAACTACTATCACTATTCTATCCCTGTTTATTCAAAGGTTAATTTTTCCATCATTACACACCTTCGGGATGTTACATAACATATACTGAATCTCGCAAATATTAAATAAATCAAGATAATTTTAAAAATCTCAAATAAAATAATATCTACAACCGTTTAAATTTAATTGATTAATTTAAAACTGATTGACGCATAGTAGTAATAAAATAGTGCATGAAAGATAAATGGTATATTTATACCATATTTATACATATAGAAATTTATTTAAATATGTGTCTTTCAAGAAAATAATTAAATATACACATTATTTCACATATTTAATAAATTCATTAAATATTTCTCTGTATATTATGTTAAAATAAAAATATTATGAGAACTTAATAAACACACAAACCAAACAAAAATTATTGATTTTCTAATAATATATGTAAAAATAATTACTGTACAAGAAGCACTTGAAAAGTAAGTTCAAATTCAGCACAAAGGACACAAAGAAAACATTTTAGATAGTCCTTTCTTGTTCAAAGCTTACATAAGTATTTATTTATTTTTCAACATAATCACTTACAAAATTAGGTACTTTTTATATTATAATTATATTGTTCCAATATAAACGCTTTTTATCCCTACATCAAAAAAGTCCGCCATCAGTTTCTTAAACCAACAAATGACTGTTCTGATCATGCATATGGTCTTTGAAGGTGGCATGAGTTCAGTTTTGCCGGCACATTATTGTCCAGAGGATAAGAAATGCCAGACATATTTGCAGTTTATCAGACATTCATAATCATGTCAGAAAATGAACAAAAAATTAAAAACAAGGCCTGCTTCAGGTAACATTGCATGTTTTGTTGAATGAATTCCTAAAACATGGAGCAACAATACTTATGAATGAATATTGTAAGACCTTGAAAAATTTATGACAACTATTGAAAACAAATGACAAGGTACACAGAATTCCAAGGTCATGCTGCTTCATGATAATTCAGAACTTAATTTCATTGCTCAAATGTGTCTACTGTTGAAATAATTTTGGTAAAAAAATTTTTCACCACCTATACCATAACACTGTTGGGACAATGCAAAAATTATACAAAAGGAGTTTCATAAGTACAAATTAAGATCTTTAGAGACATTAGAGATCTTTTGCACTAAAACAAAAGGGAATTGCATCAACAATAAAGAAAGCAAGACCTTGTCATTTGCCTGGCAATCATAATTATTGTTTCTGTTTTAATATTTTGATTTGTATTTTATTTTGAATATTGTTTGTAAAACTTTATATATTCTCATATCTAATTATTTTTATTTATTTATTTGTTTATGTTATATTTTAATTTGAAGCATTTAATTATTTGATTTTTTAAAAAACATTTTTTTTTAAAATTTAGTTTAAAGGTCAGAACATTCCAATTTTGGAACACCCAGTATACCATTTGATTTAAATGTGTAGAACCTAAAGCATGCTCATAAACTAAGCCAAAAATATTTTCTTTTTTTATTAAAGTATTGCTGGAAGAAGTAAGAAAGTGTCAAATTAATTGTTGTTAAGTTCCAACTTTGAAACACTATGGCTTCCACCTGTTTAAGCATTTGAAGGCTTGTGAGACAACAATCAACAGAATAAAAAAATAACAAAAACCGCTCAAACTTGGATTTTGTAAGAAATTGGAAAGTAGACAAACTACATGTGGTACAAAGATAACAAATTTTATTTACAAGACAAACACACATGAAAATAGCTGAAACAAAATTGGTAACCACCAAAAATGCCATCTCTAGGAGATTTTTACAAATAATAAATCTGTCTGCTATGACCAATACACTTGCAAATTCCTGATAATCAAAATCATATACAAAGATATTTAGTGTTGCTGTAAAACAATCAATCAACGAAAACAAAAACACATGATCTCGAACTAACACAATAATACTCAAGCTATGACTCAAACTACATTCTCATATACTAAAATTAAGCCAGTTGTTAGTTAGAAGAGAGAAAGAGCAAATGAAAAAAACAGTGTTAAAAATAAATAGGTTGGCAACATTGAGTCTTTTCTGTCAATAGTAAAGACTTCACCAAAAGCTTTTAATATTGGAAATTATTCAAAATTAATGTTGTGCTGTCAACTAGTCAAAGAATACTAAAAAATTTTACTTACAATATTCTCATTCTTCCAAACTCAATAGGCAAGGTTTTCATACTTTTATACTTTAGAGTCAAAATTTTTAGATGAGTAAATACGTATTTAATTTGTAAGCTGGAATTAACATATAATACAGAAAAATCATACTTTCCTCACACTTTCCATCAGTATTTTAACTAAGAATTGGAAGGAAAATCACACTTTCCAGCATATAACTAATGTTTTTTTTATTAAACTGTTAGAGGGCAGGAAAATGGGATTTTTCTGTGAGTAAATATTTTCACATGATAGAAATTCTCTTCTAAAACTGTTTTCAGCAAAATTTTCAAACTCTATTTCCAATCTTCTCTACAACTTTACAGAGTCTCAATCTCTCACATCTAGAACTATACTGGCTTCCTAAGTAGTCCTGCCAACCTTTATTCATTCCATTCAATGAGTTTTCCATCATAGAGAGTCAGTAAAAAGCCCAGGTTACTGACAACACGGAAAAATATACACAAAGAAGACAAAGATCTGAGAGTTTATATTCCAGGGAAAGAAAAAATATATTTATATAATTTAGCAATTATGGCAAACACCCATATAAGAACTTAGTGACAGACTTCGTCAATAAACAAACAAAAAAGCTTACGTTCTAATACCAAAAGTTACTCAATTTTGAAACTGATACAGTTAAAAAATAGTAAAATACTTGTATAAACTTTTGACAATAAAGAAATGTCCAAAATCTTTTATTAACAATTAACATTAATTGTTAATAATTAATTGCAATTGCAATGTTTGATGATAAATTGATGCTAAATGTTGACCAGATCTATGGAGCTTCCAATTCCATCTTTATATACAGTAGGGTCTTGTTTCACACAGGATTGATATATGTAGATTTGTGTTCTCATAGATGATAAAGGATTAGGTTAACTCTTGGATGCATAGGGATAATTATTAATTATCATTATTACATGTACTGATTATTATTATTATTATTATGTTAGGTTAAGTGAAATATACTCGGTTAACACCGGTGGCTGTGTACTATGCCGAACCAAAGTCAAGGCATAGTAACCAAAACAGAAATTAAAGACGTGTATCAGTGTGTGTGTCTGTATTCAGGAATTTTCTCACAATATGACATGTATTCAATATAGTGGCCTTCTGTAGAGTGATGTATGTGTTTCTATTCAATTCTAATGTGCCCAGGCTTTTGTGTAGTGTGTGTGGTATGACACCTGTAGAGGAGAGAACTACAGGTACAATAAGCACCCTATCCATCCTCCACAGATGCCTTATTTCCTGGGCGAGTTCTGTGTACTTGCTAATTTTTTCAGTGCATGCGTTTTGTATATTGTGAGTGTTTGGAATGGATATGTCTATAATGTATGTGATTTTATTGTGTTTATCAATGAGTGTGATGTCTGGTCTGTTGTGGTAAATTGTTTTATCTGTGATTATGGCTCTGTCGTAGTACATTTTGTGCGTGTTGTTTTCCAATACTGTCTGTGGAATGTATTTGTAGTATGGTTCATGGATGTCTACTAATTTGTGTTTCTTCGCAAGCTCTTGGTGTATTATATTTGCTACTTGATTATGTCTGTGTAAATAATCTGTCTGTGCCAAGAGCTTGCAACCAGAAATGATGTGTTGTATAGTTTCTGGCATGATGTGACATTTTCTGCATGTGTCATTTGTGAGTGTTGCATCTTTGAGTATGTGTTTTCTGTAGTTTTTAGTATTTATGACCTGATCCTGTATGGCAATCATGAATCCTTCCGTCTCCCCAAAGAGGCATCCCTGAGCTAACCAGCTGTTTGACGCAGTTTTGTCAACAAAATCCTGGGCCAGATCGTAAGGATGCCTGCCATGGAGTGCCTTTCGAGCCCACGATTGCTTAATGGTGTCTATGCTTTTTATATGTTGTGTTGTGTCCATATGATGTGGGTGTAAGTTTAATGGTGTGTTATTTGAGTCTGCTAGAGTTACTGCTTTATGTAATTGTGATGTTTCTTGTTTTTTGTAGAAAAACTCTCGCAGTGACTGTATTTGTTTGTAGTGAAGGTTAACCCCTTCCCGTCCGCGCGAATTTTAAAAAAAATCATAATTAATAATAAAATCATAATTAAAAATAGTCAAAACTAAAAAAAAAACGAAAGAAATGTGTTAATTTTGAAGAAAACACTTCAAAGTACAATTTCCTTTTTCTCGCCTTAGCGCGAAACTTGACACTGATGAGTCATTGTTTACACAGCTGGATGACCTTGAGAACAGCTGGTGTCGTGTTTCGCGGGACATTCTCATGAAACTCTCGGGAGGAGAAGGGTAAAAAGTAGGGTGAATACTAGATGGCTGGATATTTCAAAACTTTTTTTTTTAATTACGATTTTTATTGAAATTTCCGACCCCCCCGACTTAATTACACGTAATTATAAAAAAATCTATTAATTAAAAAAATTAAAAAACTATTGGATGTTGTTTTTTACATCAGAAAATAGCTTTAAATAACTTTACCGAAGTAAAATCGGTGCGCTAGAAGTTTAGAAGGATAAATAAAGTTCTATAAAAAAATCCCATAAAAAAACAATTAAGCGTTAATTGCCCGTCATTAAGGGTTAATTAAAATCGCAATAAAATTTTTTCGCGCGGGAAAA
The DNA here is from genome assembly GCF_030686945.1 of Centruroides vittatus. Lineage (NCBI taxonomy): Eukaryota > Metazoa > Arthropoda > Arachnida > Scorpiones > Buthidae > Centruroides > Centruroides vittatus. The sequence continues at coordinate 3,870,673 of NW_027122286.1, read as the reverse complement.
AATTTTTCAAAAAATTTGGGGACTGAAAATACATCCGAAAGTCCAAAAAAACATTTTTTTTTCGCCGATTTTTTTTCTCCGAGGGTCTAAAACACCATTTTCTTTGTAACGCTATGTAAACCGATCGAACTGAGTTCGATTGCAAACAGAAAGGGGTTAACTATGTCAATCAGGCCACGTCCGCCATCTTTACGTGGAAGGGTTAATCTTTCTGTGGCAGATTTAGGATGATGTTGTTTATGCTTAGTAAGTGTTGTTCTTGTTTTCCTTTGGAGTTGCTCAAGATCAGTGTGAGTCCAATGTATAACTCCAAAAGAATATGTGAGTACTGGGATGACATATGTGTTTATTGCTTTAACTGTGTGTTTTGCATTTAATTGTGTTCTGAGAATAGCATTTAACCTACTTTGGTGTACTTTAATTAATCTTTGCTTTATTTGTGTATGTTCTGTTAGTTTGGCCTGTTGGAATCCTAAATACTTGTAGAACTCGCCCTCTTCCATGGATTCAATAATGTCTCCATTTCCAAGTGCAAAATCTTCTTTCTTCAGGATTCCTTTTTCTATGTGAACTGTTTTGCATTTATCTAGGCCAAATTCCATTTGTATGTCCTTGGTGTATGAATGTGTGATTTGTAGGAGTTGATGAAGTTGTTTTTGTGTGGATGCATAAAGTTTTATGTCATCCATGTACATGAGATGTGACAGTGTAAACTGTGTTGTTTTTTCATGCCTGATATTGTAGCCATATTGTGTGTTGTTTAACATGTTGGATAATGGATTCAAGGCTAGGCAGAACCAGAGAGGACTCAAGGAATCTCCTTGAAAAATTCCTCGCCTAATAAAAATTTGGTTTGTTTGTATGGAAGTGTTATGAACCCTGAGATGTAGTGTTGTTCTCCAGTGCTGCATAGTGTTTTGGAAAGAATGTAATGAGTGATGGATGTATTTTGTACATGTGTAGAATATGTAGCAGCCAACTGTGTGGAACACTGTCGAATGCTTTTCTGTAGTCTATATATGCCATGTGTATGTTTCTGTGTTGTCTGTGTGCTTGCCGTAGAATGACTGAATCTATGAGTAACTGTTCTTTGCATCCCCTGTGGTTTCTACGACAACCTTTTTGTTGTTCTGTTAGAATGTCGTGTTCTTCAACATGTTTGTATATTTTGTTTGCAATACAGGATGTCAATAATTTGTAGAGTGTTGGAAGACATGTAATTGGTCTGTATTGTGTGGGGTCTGTGGTATTGTTGTTTTTAGGTTTCATGTAGGTGATGCCCTGAGTAAGAAAATTTGGCATGTCTTGTGGATTGATGATGATGTGTGTTAGATGTTTAGCTAGTTCCTGGTGCAGTGATGTAAACTTTTTGTACCAGAAATTGTGAATGTTGTCTACACCAGGTGTCTTCCAGTTGTGTGTTCTGTTAACAGTGTATTGGAAATCATGTATGTTTATTTCAACACAGGGCATAGTTGGTATGTTGTGCAAGTTTCTGTTCTCCTCCTCGATCCAGCCTGCATCAGCATTGTGCGTGACAGCACTGGACCAAAGAGAAGACCAATATGTTGTGAGTTCTTCTTCTGTTGGTGTGCCACTGTGCTGTGTATCAGTGTTTGCTTTGTTATTAATTTGTCTGTAAAAGAGTTTTTCATTGTTTGTAAATAATTTATTTTGTTGTTTTCGTAGTGTACATGTTTTGTATCGTTTGAGTCTACGTGCTTTGGCAGCAAGTTTTTGTTTTAGTGTATCAATGTATTCTGTAATGTGTGTGTTGTGATGTTCATGTTTTGTGTGCGTTTTTATTTTCTTGAAAATGTTTTTGAGCTGTTTCCTTAATTTGGGTGTTATGTTGTTTTTAGTGTATTGTGTCAGCCTGCCTAATTGCTGTCTAATGTCATTTATTTGTATTTCTATTCTTCTCTGCCAGGCAGGCTTGTGATAGAATTTTGTTTTCTGTGTGTTTGTCTGTGATTGTACTTTCAGTCCATGGTGTGTCACTACTGTGACTGCCCCAGCATAAACTAATGTATGAATGTCTGCGAGTGTAGAAATTGAATGAATGTAGTGTGGTATTAAGTGAGTGTTTACGTAATTTAGTGTTTTTCCTACTTCTTTTGACGTGTTGATTTTTGGTATTTGTGGTCGTTGTGTGGGATCTGTGCCTGTATATTTAGTGAGTGTTTCCTGAAATATAAGTGAGAGCGTATTAACTAAATCCATGTCTATGTTATCAGTGATGGATGAGGAAGTGTCTGTAGTATCATTGGTGGTAATTGTTGTATGTGTGTTATTATCAATGCTTGTTGCTGGATTATCCTGACAGGTTACATGATCTTCATTAATGTTAGATGTTTCTGTCTGTTGATGTATTTGATCAGCAACCTGTTGTTTGATAAGTTCAAGTGTTGTTTGTGGAATAAGGTTGTTGTGTATAATTGTTCTTTTTTGATCAACAACCCTTTGTTCGGTGACAGTGAGATGAGGATACTGTTGTGTGAATCTATGGTGTAGTTGTTGTCTGTATGCTGTCATGTTTGTTTCGAGTTTTGTGACTGTGTAATAAGTACGGATGATAAACTCGTTCATTTCTACTGTCCATTTCATCCGTTGGCGTGGTTTTCCAGCCTTTGTGGTCTGTGGATGCATTGCCACAGAAACACCAAGGCTGGGTTGGTTCCTCACATCTGTTGAGGGCATTGCAGTAGCCATGCTTGGGCCGGTGCTGCTTTCGCCACCAGTAACCAGGGGAGACTGTGGCCTATTTTTCGAACGTGAGCCTCTGCCTAACCCACGAACGCGGACCTTGTTAACCCGGGCGACGTCCGAGCCGGTATCACACTTTGATCTAGTTATCACCATAATAAATATCTCCACAGAATGTGGGTGTGGTCACTCTTAGCTTCATTTCTCCCCATAGACCTTACTGGCATGGGTGTCCCTACCAGGAGCTTATGCTCCAGCCTGTATTGCCCTATGGAGCAGTAAAATTACTGGGCTCTCCCACCACGACCAGGTGGTGACCACGGGAGAGTTATTATTATTATTATTATGTTGGGTTAAGCTAGATATACTCGGTTAACACCGGTGGCTAAGTACTATGCCGAACCAAAGTCAAGGCATAGTAACCAAAACAGAAATTAAAGAAGTGTATCAGTGTGTGTGTCTGTATTCAGGAATTTTCTCACAATATGACATGTATTCAATATAGTGGCCTTCTGTAGAGTGATATATGTGTTTCTATTCAATTCTAATGTGCCCAGGCTTTTGTGTAGTGTGTGTGGTATGACACCTGTAGAGGAGAGAACAACAGGTACAATAAGCACCCTATCCATCCTCCACAGATGCCTTATTTCCTGGGCGAGTTCTGTGTACTTGCTAATTTTTTCAGTGCATGCGTTTTGTATATTGTGAGTGTTTGGAATGGATATGTCTATAATGTATGTGATTTTATTGTGTTTGTCAATGAGTGTGATGTCTGGTCTGTTGTGGTAAATTGTTTTATCTGTGATTATGGCTCTGTCGTAGTACATTTTGTGCGTGTTGTTTTCCAATACTGTCTGTGGAATGTATTTGTAATATGGTTCGTGGATGTCTACTAATTTGTGTTTCCTTGCAAGCTCTTGGTGTATTATATTTGCTACTTGATTATGTCTGTGTAAATAATCTGTTTGTGCCAAGTGCTTGCAACCAGAGGTGATGTGTTGTATAGTTTCTGGCATGATGTGACATTTTCTGCATGTGTCATTTGTGAGTGTTGCATCTTTGAGTATGTGTTTTCTGTAGTTTTTAGTATTTATGACCTGATCCTGTATGGCAATCATGAATCCTTCCGTCTCCCCAAAGAGGCATCCCCGAGCTAACCAGCTGTTTGACGCAGTTTTGTCAACAAAATCCTGGGCCAGATCGTAAGGATGCCTGCCATGGAGTGCCTTTCGAGCCCACGATTGCTTAATGGTGTCTATGCTTTTTATATGTTGTGTTGTGTCCATATGATGTGAGTGTAAGTTTAATGGTGTGTTATTCGAGTCTGCTAGAGTTACTGCTTTATGTAATTGTGATGTTTCTTGTTTTTTGTAGAAAAACTCTCGCAGTGACTGTATTTGTTTGTAGTGAAGGTTAACTATGTCAATCAGGCCACGTCCGCCATCTTTACGTGGAAGGGTTAATCTTTCTGTGGCGGATTTAGGATGATGTTGTTTATGCTTAGTAAGTGTTGTTCTTGTTTTCCTTTGGAGTTGCTCAAGATCTGTGTGAGTCCAATGTATAACTCCAAAAGAATATGTGAGTACTGGGATGACATATGTGTTTATTGCTTTAACTGTGTGTTTTGCATTTAATTGTGTTCTGAGAATAGCATTTAACCTACTTTGGTATTCTTTAATTAATCTTTGCTTTATTTGTGTATGTTCTGTTAGTTTGGCCTGTTGGAATCCTAAATACTTGTAGAACTCGCCCTCTTCCATGGATTCAATAATGTCTCCATTTCCAAGTGCAAAATCTTCTTTCTTCAGGATTCCTTTTTCTATGTGAACTGTTTTGCATTTATCTAGGCCAAATTCCATTTGTATGTCCTTGGTGTATGAATGTGTGATTTGTAGGAGTTGATGAAGTTGTTTTTGTGTGGATGCATAAAGTTTTATGTCATCCATGTACATGAGATGTGACAGTGTAAACTGTGTTGTTTTTTTGTGTCTAATATTGTAACCATATTGCGTGTTGTTTAACATGTTGGATAATGGGTTCAGGGCTAAGCAGAACCAGAGAGGACTCAAGGAATCTCCTTGAAAAATTCCTCGCCTAATAAAAATTTGGTTTGTTTGTATGGAAGTGTTACTAACCCTGAGATGTAGTGTTGTTCTCCAGTGCTGCATAGTGTTTTGAAAGAATGCAATGAGTGATGGATGTATTTTGTACATGTGTAGGATATGTAGCAGCCAACTGTGTGGAACACTGTCGAATGCTTTTCTGTAGTCTATATATGCCATGTGTATGTTTCTGTGTTGTCTGTGTGCTTGCCGTAGAATGACTGAATCTATGAGTAACTGTTCTTTGCATCCCCTGTGGTTTCTACGACAACCTTTTTGTTGTTCTGTTAGAATGTCGTGTTCTTCAACATGTTTGTATATTTTGTTTGCAATACAGGATGTCAATAATTTGTAGAGTGTTGGAAGACATGTAATTGGTCTGTATTGTGTGGGGTCTGTGGTATTGTTGTTTTTAGGTTTCATGTAGGTGATGCCCTGAGTAAGAAAATTTGGCATGTCTTGTGGATTGATGATGATGTGTGTTAGATGTTTAGCTAGTTCCTGGTGCAGTGATGTGAACTTTTTGTACCAGAAATTGTGAATGTTGTCTACACCAGGTGTCTTCCAGTTGTGTGTTCTGTTAACAGTGTATTGGAAATCATGTATGTTTATTTCAACACAGGGCATAGTTGGTATGTTGTGTAAGTTTTTGTTCTCCTCCTCGATCCATCCTGCTTCAGCATTGTGCGTGACAGCACTGGACCAAAGAGAAGACCAATATGTTGTGAGTTCTTCTTCTGTTGGTGTGCCACTGTGCTGTGTATCAGTGTTTGCTTTGTTATTAATTTGTCTGTAAAAGAGTTTTTCATTGTTTGTAAATAATTTATTTTGTTGTTTTCGTAGTGTACATGTTTTGTATCGTTTGAGTCTACGTGCTTTGGCAGCAAGTTTTTGTTTTAGTGTATCAATGTATTCTGTAATGCGTGTGTTGTGATGTTCATGTTTTGTGTGTGTTTTTATTTTCTTGAAAATGTTTTTGAGCTGTTTCCTTAATTTGGGTGTTATGTTGTTTTTAGTGTATTGTGTTAGCCTGCCTAATTGCTGTCTAATGTCATTTATTTGTGTTTCTATTCTTCTCTGCCAGGCAGGCTTGTGATAGAATTGTGTTTTCTGTGTATTTGTCTGTGATTGTACTTTCAGTCCATGGTGTGTCACTACTGTGACTGCCCCAGCATAAACTAATGTATGAATGTCTGCGAGTGTAGAAATTGAATGAATGTAGTGTGGTAGTAAGTGAGTGTTTACATAATTTAGTGTTTTTCCTACTTTCTTTGACGTGTTGATTTTTGGTATTCGTGGTCGTTGTGTGGGATCTGTACCTGTATATTTAGTGAGTGTTTCCTGAAATATAAGTGAGAGCGTATTAACTAAATCCAAGTCTATGTTATCAGTGATGGATGAGGAAGTGTCTGTAGTATCATTAGTGGTAATTGTTGTATGTGTGTTATTATCAATGCTTGTTGCTGGATTATCCTGACAGGTTACATGATCTTCATTAATGTTAGATGTTTCTGTCTGTTGATGTATTTGATCAGCAACCTGTTGTTTGATAAGTTCAAGTGTTGTTTGTGGAATAAGGTTGTTGTGTATAATTGTTCTTTTTTGATCAACAACCCTTTGTTCGGTGACAGTGAGATGAGGATACTGTTGCGTGAATCTATGGTGTAGTTGTTGTCTGTATGCTGTCATGTTTGTTTCGAGTTTTGTGATGGTGTAATAAGTACGGATGATAAACTCGTTCATTTCTACTGTCCATTTCATCCGTTGGCGTGGTTTTCCGGCCTTTGTGGTCTGTGGATGCATTGCCACAGAAACACCAAGGCTGGGTTGGTTCCTCACATCTGTTGAGGGCATTGCAGTAGCCATGCTTGGGCCGGTGCTGCTTTCGCCACCGGTAACCAAGGGAGACTGTGACCTATTTTTCGAACGTGAGCCTCTGCCTAACCCACGAACGCGGACCTTGTTAACCCGGGCGACGTCCGAGCCGGTATCACACTTTGATCTAGTTATTACCATGATGAATATCTCCACAGAATGTGGGCGTGGTCACTCTTAGCTTCATTTCTCCCCATAGACCTTACTGGCATGGGTGTCCCTACCAGGAGCTTATGCTCCAGCCTGCATTGCCCTATGGATCAGTAAAATTACTGGGCTCTCCCACCACGACCAGGTGGTGACCCTGGGAGAGTTATTATTATGTTGGGTTAAGCTAGATATACTCGGTTAACACCGGTGGCTAAGTACTATGCCGAACCAAAGTCAAGGCATAGTAACCAAAACAGAAATTAAAGAAGTGTATCAGTGTGTGTGTCTGTATTCAGGAATTTTCTCACAATATGACATGTATTCAATATAGTGGCCTTCTGTAGAGTGATATATGTGTTTCTATTCAATTCTAATGTGCCCAGGCTTTTGTGTAGTGTGTGTGGTATGACACCTGTAGAGGAGAGAACAACAGGTACAATAAGCACCCTATCCATCCTCCACAGATGCCTTATTTCCTGGGCGAGTTCTGTGTACTTGCTAATTTTTTCAGTGCATGCGTTTTGTATATTGTGAGTGTTTGGAATGGATATGTCTATAATGTATGTGATTTTATTGTGTTTGTCAATGAGTGTGATGTCTGGTCTGTTGTGGTAAATTGTTTTATCTGTGATTATGGCTCTGTCGTAGTACATTTTGTGCGTGTTGTTTTCCAATACTGTCTGTGGAATGTATTTGTAATATGGTTCTTGGATGTCTACTAATTTGTGTTTCCTTGCAAGCTCTTGGTGTATTATATTTGCTACTTGATTATGTCTGTGTAAATAATCTGTTTGTGCCAAGAGCTTGCAACCAGAGGTGATGTGTTGTATAGTTTCTGGCATGATGTGACATTTTCTGCATGTGTCATTTGTGAGTGTTGCATCTTTGAGTATGTGTTTTCTGTAGTTTTTAGTATTTATGACCTGATCCTGTATGGCAATCATGAATCCTTCCGTCTCCCCAAAGAGGCATCCCCGAGCTAACCAGCTGTTTGACGCAGTTTTGTCAACAAAATCCTGGGCCAGATCGTAAGGATGCCTGCCATGGAGTGCCTTTCGAGCCCACGATTGCTTAATGGTGTCTATGCTTTTTATATGTTGTGTTGTGTCCATATGATGTGAGTGTAAGTTTAATGGTGTGTTATTCGAGTCTGCTAGAGTTACTGCTTTATGTAATTGTGATGTTTCTTGTTTTTTGTAGAAAAACTCTCGCAGTGACTGTATTTGTTTGTAGTGAAGGTTAACTATGTCAATCAGGCCACGTCCGCCATCTTTACGTGGAAGGGTTAATCTTTCTGTGGCGGATTTAGGATGATGTTGTTTATGCTTAGTAAGTGTTGTTCTTGTTTTCCTTTGGAGTTGCTCAAGATCTGTGTGAGTCCAATGTATAACTCCAAAAGAATATGTGAGTACTGGGATGACATATGTGTTTATTGCTTTAACTGTGTGTTTTGCATTTAATTGTGTTCTGAGAATAGCATTTAACCTACTTTGGTATTCTTTAATTAATCTTTGCTTTATTTGTGTATGTTCTGTTAGTTTGGCCTGTTGGAATCCTAAATACTTGTAGAACTCGCCCTCTTCCATGGATTCAATAATGTCTCCATTTCCAAGTGCAAAATCTTCTTTCTTCAGGATTCCTTTTTCTATGTGAACTGTTTTGCATTTATCTAGGCCAAATTCCATTTGTATGTCCTTGGTGTATGAATGTGTGATTTGTAGGAGTTGATGAAGTTGTTTTTGTGTGGATGCATAAAGTTTTATGTCATCCATGTACATGAGATGTGACAGTGTAAACTGTGTTGTTTTTTTGTGTCTAATATTGTAACCATATTGCGTGTTGTTTAACATGTTGGATAATGGGTTCAGGGCTAAGCAGAACCAGAGAGGACTCAAGGAATCTCCTTGAAAAATTCCTCGCCTAATAAAAATTTGGTTTGTTTGTATGGAAGTGTTACTAACCCTGAGATGTAGTGTTGTTCTCCAGTGCTGCATAGTGTTTTGAAAGAATGCAATGAGTGATGGATGTATTTTGTACATGTGTAGGATATGTAGCAGCCAACTGTGTGGAACACTGTCGAATGCTTTTCTGTAGTCTATATATGCCATGTGTATGTTTCTGTGTTGTCTGTGTGCTTGCCGTAGAATGACTGAATCTATGAGTAACTGTTCTTTGCATCCCCTGTGGTTTCTACGACAACCTTTTTGTTGTTCTGTTAGAATGTCGTGTTCTTCAACATGTTTGTATATTTTGTTTGCAATACAGGATGTCAATAATTTGTAGAGTGTTGGAAGACATGTAATTGGTCTGTATTGTGTGGGGTCTGTGGTATTGTTGTTTTTAGGTTTCATGTAGGTGATGCCCTGAGTAAGAAAATTTGGCATGTCTTGTGGATTGATGATGATGTGTGTTAGATGTTTAGCTAGTTCCTGGTGCAGTGATGTGAACTTTTTGTACCAGAAATTGTGAATGTTGTCTACACCAGGTGTCTTCCAGTTGTGTGTTCTGTTAACAGTGTATTGGAAATCATGTATGTTTATTTCAACACAGGGCATAGTTGGTATGTTGTGCAAGTTTCTGTTCTCCTCCTCGATCCAGCCTGCATCAGCATTGTGCGTGACAGCACTGGACCAAAGAGAAGACCAATATGTTGTGAGTTCTTCTTCTGTTGGTGTGCCACTGTGCTGTGTATCAGTGTTTGCTTTGTTATTGATTTGTCTGTAAAAGAGTTTTTCATTGTTTGTAAATAATTTATTTTGTTGTTTTCGTAGTGTACATGTTTTGTATCGTTTGAGTCTACGTGCTTTGGCAGCAAGTTTTTGTTTTAGTGTATCAATGTATTCTGTAATGCGTGTGTTGTGATGTTCATGTTTTGTGTGTGTTTTTATTTTCTTGAAAATGTTTTTGAGCTGTTTCCTTAATTTGGGTGTTATGTTGTTTTTAGTGTATTGTGTCAGCTTGCCTAATTGCTGTCTAATGTCATTTATTTGTATTTCTATTCTTCTCTGCCAGGCAGGCTTGTGATAGAATTTTGTTTTCTGTGTGTTTGTCTGTAATTGTACTTTCAGCCCATGGTGTGTCACTACTGTGACTGCTCCAGCATAAACTAATGTATGAATGTCTGCGAGTGTAGAAATTGAATGAATGTAGTGTGGTAGTAAGTGAGTGTTTACGTAATTTAGTGTTTTTCCTACTTCCTTTGACGTGTTGATTTTTGGTATTCGTGGTCGTTGTGTGGGATCTGTGCCTGTATATTTAGTGAGTGTTTCCTGAAATATATGTGAGAGTGTATTAACTAAATCCATGTCTATGTTATCAGTGATGGATGAGGAAATGTCTGTAGTATCATTAGTGGTAATTGTTGTATGTGTGTTATTATCAATGCTTGTTGCTGGATTATCCTGACAGGTTACATGATCTTCATTAATGTTAGATGTTTCTGTCTGTTGATGTATTTGATCAGCAACCTGTTGTTTGATAAGTTCAAGTGTTGTTTGTGGAATAAGGTTGTTGTGTATAATTGTTCTTTTTTGATCAACAACCCTTTGTTCGGTGACGGTGAGGTGAGGATACTGTTGTGTGAATCTATGGTGTAGTTGTTGTCTGTATGCTGTCATGTTTGTTTCGAGTTTTGTGATGGTGTAGTAACTACGGATGATAAACTTATTCATTTCTACTGTCCATTTCATCCGTTGGCGTGGTTTTCCAGTCTTTGTGGTCTGTGGATGCATTGCCACAGAAACACCAAGGCTGGGTTTGTTCCTCACATCTGTTGAGGGCATTGCAGTAGCCATGCTTGGGCCGGTGCTGCTTTCGCCACCGGTAACCAAGGGAGACTGTGGCCTATTTTTCGAACGTGAGCCTCTGCCTAACCCACGAACGCGGACCTTGTTAACCCGGGCGACGTCCGAGCCGGTATCACACTTTGATCTAGTTATTACCATAATAAATATCTCCACAGAATGTGGGTGTGGTCACTCTTAGCTTCATTTCTCCCCATAGACCTTACTGGCATGGGTGTCCCTACCAGGAGCTTATGCTCCAGCCTGCATTGCCCTATGGATCAGTAAAATTACTGGGCTCTCCCACCACGACCAGGTGGTGACCATGGGAGAGTTGTTATTATTATTATTATTATTATTATTATTATTAAAATGTTTTTATTATATATACTAAATTTTATAATATTTTTCTATTAATTGTAAATGTACAGGTATGCCTCATCTTACATCACTAATTGGTTCCAGGAGAGGCAACATAAGTCGAATTTACTTGTCACTAGGCTAAACCACAAATTACCATTCCCAGTTCGGTATTTTATTTATAGATGCATTTTTAATAATATTTGGTTAATAAGAATCTATTTTAAGCTTACAAACAAATAAATTTTAGTTTTTAATATAGTACAGAAAAAAAGTAATCTAAATTTATGAATACATGTACTGTACATACAGTACATACTTGTACATGTTTACAATTTGGTGATGTTTGCAGTACGTCGTGGACTCTTTATTTGTGAATGTGGTTTTTCTAATACATTATAAAATAAGATGATTTTTTAAGGTTAAATAACAAATATAGTTATTGAAAATTATTTTGTGATAGTAGAAAATAAACTAATTTATGTTAAATTTACCAATATTGAGTGGCGCTGACAATGACGCAAAATGGGTAGATATTGGAACTACCATGGAAAGCACCAATAACAAGCACTTAAAGACCGCTAAATAAGATGACAACACAGAAACACAGATGTTTTCATGTTTTTTTCTCTAGGATTTATGATAATTATACAGTAGAGCATCGATTATCTGACTCCTGATCAACTGTCACATCGGTTAACCAACCGCGTTCTAGTCCGCAAATTGAAATGTCTGCTAGTGACGTAGCGCTACAATATTTGGCTATGACGTGGCTACTTTATTATTATTTTTGTGAAATGTTTGCATGTTTTAGCTGGCAACACTGGCTCGACCTTAAAAGGGGGGCCAATATTTAAACCAGGCTTAATTTTCTATTTTTTGCTTTATTTTTGTATTTATTTTGTGCAAAATAAATAAATAATTTTTAACGATACAATAGCGACGATTATTATTTTTAAAAAAATTTTGTTAGGCTTAACATCAATGAAAATTCAACGCCAAGTAGTTAAATAGTGATATACTAATATACTAATTACATGGGCTATACTAATATACTATACTAATAATGTATTTATCTATACTTTTCGGTTATCCGTTTTTTTCAGTAATCCGACCAACCCCAATCGAGTCGGATAATCAATGCTCTACTGTATTTACATTTACTGTAAATGTACATATTTTAATATGATTTTATGTGCTTTTAATGCTTTTCTAGTGATATTATGACTTCAATATTTGTGGCAGACGGATGTAAAGTCGAATAAAATGACTTAAACTTGATTTTTATTTTTCCATATACTTTTTTGACAAACAACACATAATCAAAAATGACATAACTCGAGGTATACCTGTATAAGCAATCATCTGAAAGTACTTGAGGTGAAGCACAAATGTACACAGAATTTCATTTTGTGATACCTGCTGATGTGCAACCTTTGCAAAAAAACAAGACCATTCTGTATATTATTAAACAGCTATTAAATTTTCATTAAACAATATTCTTGTAAAGCTTTCTGAATTAAATTTCCACATTAAACCAATATATAATTTTTTAGAGGTGTTTCTTTATTTAAAACATCTCACTAGATATTTTAAGATAAAGAACTGTATCATGTAAATTGAATGTAAAATGATTACCATGAAGACACTACAGCATCAGATATCAAACTTCCATCAATTCATATTTAAAATGTGGAAGTAAAATTTATTTTTGAACGATCTCTTTCAAATTTAAATTTTTGAATATTTGAAAATTCAAAAATTTTTGAAAAATTTTTTTCAAGCAAAATATTATGCTAAGGCAAAGTTCTGTATATTAGATAGAAGTAACGATGGCCTTTTATATAAATGACAATAATTATAGTATAAGTAGTGATAATATAAGAATAGTATAAGAATTGATTAATGCTGTTCTAACAGTCTTAATGAATTCTTCTAACTACTAACAACTTTTAATCAGTTCTTATACAAAACTGTTGAAACTGTTCTAAATTGTTAAAACAGTTTTTTGTTTATTACAAAGGATAAAAAATATATTATGTGCTTCAAATCTGGTATAAAACATTCTCCAATACTAATTCTGATAACATAGCAGCTTTCTTAGCAATTTTTATATTCCTCTTATGTTCTATAATTCTATATTTAAATGCATTTTGTTGCTCTTACGTAACACAACTGTTGTATTAATTTTTCTTTTTAGTGGTATTCTCTAAACTTTATATTTTTATACTGTTCTCTATGGAATCTCTATTATTAGTGAAAAATCTATTAGAGAATGCTATGTAATTTTACTGAGAGATTTTAACAATTGTTAATAATTTATATATTAGTCTCCTATTGTATATTAATAGAACTGGAGAGTATTTTAATTCCATTCTTGTGAAAGTAAAAACTGTCAGTTTAACAACAAAAATAAAGTAAATAAAAGATTTAAATAATATATGAAATATGTAAAAGTTATTTAAATTGATATGAATTCAAAATAAGAACACATTAACTAATAAAAATGAAATATTTATAGATTATAAATATTAGATATAGTTATTAATAGATATATAGTATGTTAATATATCAACACTGTAATCTTTTTAAACAAAATCATCACATATCATAAATATAAAGTTATTTTATATATAAGTTATTTTAAATACAAAAAAAATTTTGTTTACTCTAAAAGTTATTGCAATTGACCTCTTTGGTTTATTTGAAATTTTATTATTGATGTTAAATGTTGTTAGATTAAATTTGAATTCTTAATGTACATATTAGTAGTTTTAACATAAATTTTTTTTGTAAAAGGTAATTGTATAAATATAACTATCATATAAATGATATATCATTTATGTATGTAATTTAAATTTTGTTAAAACATTTTCATACTGATCTATGTTATAAATCTGTAAATTATCCTTTGCATTTTATTTACTTACATTGAATTAAACAAAAATGTCTTCTGAGTCAATAAAAAACAGAAGTAAAAAAGTTTGCCAAAAGTCTTTGTTAAAACTTAATATTCAGCTTATTTTTACCATTATCATTTATGGTAATTATATTCAAATATATTTATTTACTTTTAATCATTTTAAAGTTTACTTATAAAAGTAAACAAACCATGTTTCATTTCTAGAACAACATCCAATATTTAAACAAATGTATAGAAAAGAATAATTCTATGAAATTTTAAGATCTTCATTTTAATAAATCTAAATAACAAACTATTAATCTCAAATACACAAATTATAATATGCATATTTTTAAGAACAGTTTCCAATCTTTGTATTTTTCTTTTACTTATAATAAATAATACTAACCTATAGTCAACACTTGAAAATATTCTAAAAGGATTATTATTTAATTATTGTAAAATAACATATGGTTTTGCCAAAATTAATATTTCACAAAAGTTGATAAGCACTCACCTGCATTCCAATAATAGCATAGATAAAGAATAGCATAGCAATAAGAAGGCAAACATATGGCAGAGCCTAAAAGAGAAACATAAAACTATATTATTATTAAAATATATACAATTATAACATTTATATAATAATTTTTTTTTTTTATAAGTCTCCAAAATCAATAAAATTGTTAAGATTTATTGTCATTATATAAGTTCTATCTTTAAATTATTGATGATTTTATTGTTCAAACTCAAACAAATTATGTTTTATAATTAACTCATCATCATCAAATCCCATTAGCTTGCCACTGAGCATATGTATTGCCAGTAAGCTGCTATGAGTAACATAAGTTTACAGGAATTTTTAACAATGCTCTTCCATAGTTAGTGAACAGAAGCTGTTTTTGCTTTTGAGAAAGTTAGTCTTTTGCATTGTTACTCTAATTCAATCATTTTTTTCCAGATCTTTTTGGACACATTACATTCTGTCTTCCAGTTGTCAGGTAAAATTACTCACATTTATTTAATGCTTGTCCATTTGTTTTTTCTGAATATAAATACACATCAATAAAAATTTAATGTCCTAAACTCTTAAAAAAGCAATAAATATTTGAGAAATTCCTCGAATGATTACACATCACTTACAAGTTTAGTTTATTAACACACATTACATTTTTCTCTATTTATTCAAGAATAAAACATTCTGGTTTCCCTAAATTTAATGAATGCAGTCATTTAAAATGTATAATTTGTCTTGCCTTCATTCATTCATTTTAATATATTTTGTAGTAACACATTACATAAATTTTTCAATAGATTTTGTTTATTTGACACAACATTTTGTTGATTTTCATTTTATATTATTAATTAAAATTTTCCAAATGTTTAATTTGATTACCAGATTGGATGTGATTACTGGTTCATTAAATTATTGATCAAATTTTTTATTCTGTTCTTCTCATTTACCTTCTCCTTAGTCATCGGCCAGAAAGCCTGTTTCTAAAGATGGAAACTGTGTTGTTGCAGCCGTCTGTCATATAATATATATATATGTATATATATATTATAAAAAAAATATAAATATTGGCTATTTTCTGCAGTGGGGTAAAATGGTTGGCAACCTGTTCTGTACACCAAAAGGGGTATTTAAGGCAATGCCAACTGACTACAGGAGAGTTTTCTTTCTCTCTTCGTGAAACTGGTGAATCATATGGACTAGTGCAGCATTCTTTTTACAAGGACAGTTTTACAGGTGTGTAAAGTACAAATCGGAATTGTGATCCATTGACAATTTCTATGTCTTGGACAAATGTGTGTGTTCCATATATGTTTTAGTGCCCACCAAGTGTTGTGTGTCACTGAATATTTATAGAGAAACGTTATCATATATTGTGAAATATTCTTCTCTACCGTGGTTTCTTTGTTCTCAGGACGAATTGGATTATGGCATGTTGAACCATCTGTGACTACAATATTGTAACGGTGAGAGCTTTAGGTGCGCGTGAAATTGTATTTTGTGAACTTAAACATATATCTATATTTCTATCATTACCTCTATGTTGTATATATAAACTTATTGTTAAATTGCGCCTTGGTGTCTCTTTCCCACGTGGTAATTCACCTACACCCACAATTAGCAAGAATATTAGTTCCTGCAATTTTCCACAAAACCCTATTCATGTTCATAATTTTTATTTCAAAATGGTCATATCTGTTCATTTCATTAAAGTTTTTCATTATCTAACATAGTATTGATCCACATTTCTGTAGGTAAATCAAGGTTCTACTGCATTAAAATATGATATTCTCTATCACATGATTACATTGGCAATTCATAAGTCGCAATGTGGTCACTCCCTGAAAAAACAAGAAATAACAAACCCAAAATAAAGCAAAACAAGAAAAAATTACAATAAAAAGCAAACAAGATAAATAAAATATATATAAAGTTGTTTAAAGACACACAAGTAAAAAGAAACATGATAAGATCACAAAAACAAGTCTGAAAATAAAATCCAGTAAAGCACTACACATCTTTATCTCAACACCAGAGAGGTTTGAAGAGTTTATTAAAATCCAGTAAAAATTTAAAATTACATCGAGAATGAATTATCAGTTGTGTAAAATTCTTTTGCAAATAACTGTAAATTTAATTACATCAAGGAATAAAAAATCTTCAATGAGCAAACAGAGGTACCAATCCTATGGAAGAGAGAATGCTGTAAAAGGTATGATCTATATTGTGGTTGACATATACAAGACTTATTGCAAATATGAACTGTAAGAACAGTGAGTGTAAAAAAAGGAGGATGTGATTAAATTGTTGTAATATTTAGATTTAAAGAACTATTTATATATACAATAAAAAATATTACTGAGGATTGACTCTTTTGTTGAATGCCTGTTAGTGGGAAAAATTTATGAAAACTGAAGTCACCTAACCAAATTTGATAATTGCAAAATAATAAGTAATTATTGAACCATTTGATGTATGGGCTATTAATTTTAAATTCATTGCTTAGTTTCTATAATAAAATGACTGAGATAACTGAACCAAAAGCTTTTTGATTTCTATGAATATAAGTCAATTTTTTTTTTTTTTTTCAAAATTTTTAATTATTTCATGTTATGTAGTCAACAAAGACTCCTAATTTTGGACAAAGATAAGTTCATCTTGTGCAGGGAAGAGAATTTTCTATGCAGAACCACAGACTTTCTCAACCAGTTGCATGCCACGGTCTTATGGGAGGACCCAACTCCAGCCGTACTAAAGAAAACAAAGAAAATTGTAAATCTTCTGGGTGTAACTGCAGTTCTTTTGGGATGCTTGGACCTCCCTTCCAACATTGCCTGCCTAAGAGTTTTCTTTGAGGCCAAAACACACAAAGTAGGCTGGCCATTGAAGCCACTAGTTAACAAGAGGTCCCACCCCACCTACTGCCTCAAAAAGGCTCTTGCTAAGCTGCTTGGCAAGAGTCCTTCATCTATCGCAGCTACAGCAGTTGTTGGTCCACTACACTTGTTGGTTTGTCCCTAATACGTACAACTTCTACAAAATGGATGTTGTTGCACTATATCCCTTTGTACCTCAATTTGAGGTGGTCATGCATACCATACTTACTTATTAAGGACGGCTTCTCTGCACAGCAGGTTTTGGAGATTTGTGAAGCCTTACTTTTTATCACTGAACACAATTACTTTTGCTTCAATGGGAAAGTATACCTACAAAAGCAGGGGGACCCAATGAGTTTGCCTCTGTCTGCTATTTTAGCAGAATTGGTCATGAGACATGTGGAATACAGGCTCTTTAGATTTTCCCTCACAACTTACCCATTGGTGTATTTGAGGTAGATGGATGATATTCTTTTGTCATGGCAGGATACAGAGGACTCTTTTCTAGTGTTAGAGCATTTCCTTGCGAATGTATACTCCTCTATCATCTGGGAGAAAGAAATTGGGGAAAAAATTGCATTTTTTAGACTTGGACATCTCCAAATCCCAGGGAGGCTTGGTATTCTCTGTGTTCCACAAGTTTGGTAACATTCCCCCTATAATCCCTGCCAGGGGTGGCCAACATACAGCCTGTGTAATGGGTTTATCCAGCCCGCGATTAATTTTTCAAAATTAGCTACTTAACTTCCAATAATTCGTGGAATGGATTCATGATACTTCTTCATGTTTTAAAAAAATTTCATTGTAAACATTTACAATTTTTGCATTTGTTTGTTATAAATTTACACTATTTGAAGAACGAAAGACCCCACACTCACTGAAACTCATCTGCCATTCCACTCTGTCACTCTGTTTATGCTGACATGTGACGCACAGCACCGCCTGCCTGTTGACCTTTTTTTTTTTATATTCCTGCTCGTACTTTTCTTCACATACTAAAATGACATCGCACATGCGTCAGGAACTTCTGTTATTTAACATGATTTAATTTTAATATTTCGTCCGGCCCATGAAAGAGTTTTTCTTTCCAATCAGGCCCGGGGGAAAAAGCTGTTGGACACCCCTGATCCCTGCCATAGCCTTCCAGTCACAACAGTATGTGAATGCAGCCCAGCCTCCACACAAACCTTTACCATCTCTGAGCTCGACACCATCCACTCAGCAGTATGTGCGGTGGGATATAGCCCTTCCAAGTATAATCACATCCTAAACAGAGTTAAAAGGTCCCTTTATCCTGCAACTACCTTACACAACCCAAGGGACTGGACAGTAGTCCATCCTTCTGTACCATTGTGTGGCCACCTCACAGCCAGCATTTGCCACATATTTAGGCAAAACACATTACATTTACTCATTTCCCCCTGCCCAAGTCTGAGGAGACTTATGTAATGACAGCAATGCAGTTTCGATCCTGGAAAAGTTGGGCATTTACTCTATTCCTTTGGAAAACTCAGTGTCTCATGCAAGGGTGGCACCAGAAGGGAAGAGGGGCAGCTGCCCCCCCATAGAAATTCAAAAAAATTATTTAAATGCTAAGTTTTAATTAAAATAATCTTCTTAGGCTTCTTGTAAGTTAAAAAAAATGTTTTAATTAAGATATTTCTTTTCTGGTACATAGTAAATGATTAAAACTTTATGAATTGTTTTTATTTTACCTACATACAATTCATATCCTCTATCAATTTACATCATCTTGCCCCCCTGGCCCGTTGGCTGGCGTTGTCCTTGGTCTGGTGCACATACCCCTTATATAGGAGCAACCATTATAATGCTCTCTAGCCGCATCTCTGAGCACCATCATTCTGTTGCAGTGGGAAGGTGTGACACTGAGCTCTCCAGGATGGTACTGCAACACCAACACACTAAGCTTTGGGACCAGGTGGTGATGCTCAGGTGCTGTGATTAAGGGAGGCCTAGTTTATGATGACAGGATTGAAGATCAGCAACATAATGCACATTTAAAACATTCTACTGTTCTGTTATAAATGCTGAATTGTTGTCAGATGTCTTTGTTCAAACTGTGCTTACAGGTTGATGTTTTGTGAGGTACTAAAATTGAGCTGGAATATTAAATATGTCCACTGAAAGAAAACCTAATGATGATTGAAAACAATCCATTAAAAATTATTGATAAATTACATCTTTTTATTTGAATTGTTTGATTTCTTATTGTGATTAGTTGATAAAATCATATGTTGATTTATAGAAAAAAAATTGCAATGTAAACTAACTTATCTGTTTAATAAAAAAATAATTTATATTATTAAGTAATTGAATAATTTGATGAAAATTATATAAATTAGTAATTCATATCATCAGTATTAATTAAAGTTTTCATTTCAACTTTTCTTTATTAAATGTGAAATTATTTTTTTTATAATAAAGTTATTTCTTTTAAAAACATGACTATCTTATTAATAACATTACTAATTAACATTACAATATCACATTGTAATCAAATAATCAATATACATACTTTAAAAGATTGGATGAAAGTCCATAAAAGTATTCGGATGGTATAACCCTGACGTAGAAGTTTGATCAATCGGGCAGCTCGAAATAATCGAAGGAAACCAACATTGAAGAAATTAACCTAAAATAATTAATATTCTTGAAAAATAAACTGTAGAGTTATTTAAAATATATTACAAATTTTAAATATATTTCATAGCTGTTCCCAAAAAAGGTAATTCTAACATAATTTACTATTATTAACAAATTTTATAGCAAAAATATTTTCTGATAAAATAAAATTCAACAATAATGAACAATTAGATATTGTGACATCATCACAATGCTGGAGTGCAATTTTTAAATATTTTAATTTAAAAAATCACATGACTTCCATTCCAGACCAGAAGTTCATCAGGGCCTCCAGCTCTTAAGCTTTCCATATCTAATCTAGATTGACAAAAGTAGGAATCTACAGGTCTGTAATTTGAAAACTGCAGATCAATAAATGAAACTGCATATTAAAATAACTTCATTTTTAGAAAAATAATTTACAAAGCAGAAAAATATTTAAGATATAGTAAATAAATTCATAAGATGAAGTTTCTAGACAACTATTTACTCTTGAAATATTTTTCTTTGTTAAATTATTTCTGTTATAACTCTAATATACATTATTCATTGAAATTCATTAAAAAGATTCACTAACACATCTCTATCTCTCATACTAATTGAACTGTGTCAAGCATGCAAGTGCATCTTTTCAGTTATTGACCCAAATGTTCTGTTACTTACAGGTTCTCTTCTACTTATGAACAGGTTAGGTTCTGGAGGTTTTGTCATAAGTTACAAACTAACCTAGAAAGTATGTTTGTACACAAAATAACCACTTATACAGGCTTGACATAAAGAAATATTTTGGGTGAAAATTTAATATTTTGAAAACTAATACTTTGCTAAATTTTCCCACGATTGTAAAAATTGTAAAAGATATGATTTTATTCCTCTGTGGATTCACTTCCCTTTCAAGATGATACATCCAATGTATCACCAGGAACTTAGCAATGAGAAATTGTTATTGGACATAGGCACTGCAACATTGCCATAAAAGGTCAAGGGAGAAAAGAGGGAGGACCCCCAATAAAAGGCAATGACTGATGACGACAACAGTTTGTCCAGTCAGAGAAGTTTGTCTGCCAACAAGGGGACAGCATTTCGTCCGAGAATCCGTCATCATCAAAGTTCGCCCTAGTCACAGTTGGATATCTACAACTGGATACATTAGTGACTTTCTTCCATCAAATTGTACTTCTTAAAAGTGAACTCCATCAATCCTTTGATTCATCTCAGATCCCTTACCAGGTATCTATGAACCTTATATGTAAACTCTCTCGCTCTCTCTCTCTCTCTCCAGGCTAAAACTCACAAGGAACCTTTAGAGTTTAAATATAAAATATTAACCTTATTTGTATAATTAGTTTAATAAATGGAGAATTGTTATTGTTAGAATTGTGATTGGTGCACTTCCTCAATCCATGCCATCTCTTGTGTTGGATTCAAGTGCCTACAAACGTGACTGCTCACGCTAAAAACAGAAATTTACGGCCAACTAGGTTTCTGTGTCTATCTAAAAGACACAGTGGTGTCAATCCTGACAAACTAGTCATCACAAATGCAGTGTTGACTTTGGTCCCATGGTGCCAAAGCATAGGAGGCACTTCGCACATTGTCACATTAGCATTTTATCCTTCAATGTACTTAATTGAATAAATTATGCTTATGTTTACCCACTCATTACTACTTTGTAGCAAGTGTTTCAAATATAGTTTTTTTTCCACCAACACACAGTTTTATAATGTCCAGTTTAATTTCCATGGTAATAGAGCATCACTTCTTGCATATCTCCACTGCTACATTTACCACTATGTTTCAGACATTTTTAAAGAACTTAAAAATGTTAAAATTAAGATGTTAAAATTTTATAAAAATTGCAAACAATAGAGAAAAATGCCATTACTCCAATGTTACCAACTAAAATGCCACCTCACAAATGGCAATGGAACCTCAAAATTTGCATGAAAATGAAAAATAATGATATGCAATAAAAATTAGTCAACATTAATTATTTATTAAAAATAATTATTATTTTTATTGGCCAAAGACTGGCTTCAATGCTAGAACACAAGCAAAAATGAACTTCAGAATTCATGTGAAATTTAAATTTTAGATGTACTATACATGTACTGTACAGCCTAATTGTTCATAAGTCTGAAGGTTCATAAGTAGAGGAGCACCTGTATTAGTATTTGTGAAAGACCATTGCTGATTTTTCAGAATTGAAAACAAATTATATTATTGTGTTTCATTTGAATATTTGTAATTTATATAAGTTTGTATTATAGCTAATATCAATGCATTAATCAGTAGAGAAATATGAATGACTAGCAAAGTCTGCCCAGCATTGCCCAAAATCTAGTGAGGGTTGAATTATCCTTGTTATATGGTATCATATTTTTCCCACAAGATAGCAGAGAGTAACTATGCAAAAGTTGGTCCAAATCAATCAGAGTTTGGTAATTTGTGGGAAATGAAATCAGGATGAAGGAGTGAGGTTATTTTTTAGAGGATTGTAAAGAGTACTGTGCAAAATTTGTCCAGATTACTCTAAAGGTTTGGAAGTAGGAGGATGAAATCAGAGAAGAGTGAGGGGTCCACATTTCCTGTAGGTTCCCAGAAAGTAACTTTGTGGAATTTGGTCTATATAGTCAAAGGATTTGAGAATTTGTAGATGTGTACATCTAAAAAGTAACCAAAAAAATTTATGCAGGTAGATTTTAAAAGAAATGAATGACTAAGACAATATAAACAAAGCATACACAGAACTACCTAAACAGCATGAATCAAAACTGAAACTAAATAGATAAGATACTGTAATAAATTAAAAAAGCCCACCAGGTGGCAAACGGAATTGACCTTGAATAAAGCAGACAAACAATGATGAGAGAAAAATGCTATGGTAAAAACATCTTTTACATGCATTTTCCTTTTTTTTAAATGATAAAATTTTACACTTGGAAACCATACAAAAACATTCTAGTGAGGAAGATTCTGATGATGATGATCTTACCAGTGATTTTTCAATGTGATAATTTTAAAGTTTAGTACTTCATGTTCATTACTTTTGTTTCAACATTTTGCTCATTTGATTGTTATTGAGGAATAATAGCATTCTTGCAATATATGAATTTATCCTGTATGAATTTTGTATGTTACACGTAACACTAAATATATTTTAATAAATAGAAATTTGCTAAATTATAAATTTATATATTATAAGTATATATTTAAATAATATATAATATATATGTACATTTGGCAGTTTACGGTCAAATTAATGCCTGCATTAGTCAATACATTCACTTCTCGACTTACAATGGGGTTCGGTTCTGCAACTTCGAACGTAAGTCGAGAAGTGATTGTACTTACAACAAAACAGTTAGCCATCTTACATAAGCACACGCAAAGGATACAACAAAACTAAAGTTGACGCAATCGTCAGAAGCATGCAAGATATATATGTATATGATATATATTTGAAATGACTAGATCATTAGGATTGAGCAGTATTAATATTTTGATATTTATTATACTCTTAATTTTGTACGATTTAAAGCATGGTGTGGAAAAAGCAAACTATATATCCATTGCATGGTAAATAATGAAATAACTAACCATATATATAGAGGAGCTCCAATAAAGACCATAGCAGTAGCTAATAGTATTGTATTAACAAAGAGAACTTTTACCTTCATTTCCTCAAAATACTAATTTTGCTTCTTACTCCTTTCTTCCACAGATCTCTTAAATTCAAATATCACATCATATGCCAATTAATATCTGTCAGATTAACGAAATAATATAAAAGAAAAAAGAAAATTACTAAAGTTTACATTAGGGAACTAAATTTAAAATAGAGCCAACTAAGGTTTTATAATAGGTTAGAATGCAACACATCATTATATAGGCCCTAATTAACTTCAGGGATTAAATTGCAGCCAGCCATATCTCTTTTCTCCTAGAGTATTGTTCATTTGGGAACGAATAAAACTTTGTACCTGGCAGCACAGTAATATAGGTAACACTACAAATGACCATACAACAGTTATTTTTTGAAGTTTTGTGTGGCAGAAAGCTGTGGTTCATTATCACAGGTAGAAAACAAGCACCGCGTCTCAGTACGTATCTAACCCAAAGATGCTCGTGTTTTCCCGAAAAAGTTTCCTTTGCATGCATACAGGTGGCGCTCAACGCAGTTCCACTAGCTCTATATACATGGTTTATGGAATGAGACTTTCACAGTTGTATACAAACCTCTTTTGCACTAATTAATTTCTGTTCTCTGAATTTTTGTAAGTGCTTTTCTGAAACTTTTTATTTAAAACACTATTATTATTATGGGGCCTAAAAAGAATGGAGTGTCAAGGAACTGTGTTATCTATAGAAACGAACTTCAGAATCTATACATCAAAGTTTTTACTTACAATAGTTTTGTCTAAGATATTTGATAATTTTATATTTTAATAATTCTTTTACAAATATTTGAATAAAAGATGAGTATTATCAATTCATAAATGTTTGAAATGATTGTTATTGACATATTGTTAATGAATTATAAATAAATAGTTAACTCTATTTTTCTATTTGTCAATATGAATAAAACTGAAATATATTTATACAACTTAATCTATAAAATTATTTTTTGTTGTTTTATTTAAAATTTCAATTTTAAAATCTATAAACTCTATAATAATGTTGATTAAAATGATTAAGTTGTAGATTAAGTTGTATAAATATATTTCAGTTTTATTCATATTGACAAATAGAAAAATAGAGTTAACTATTTATTTATAATTCATAAATGTTTTATTACAAATAAACAGGATGTTCTGTTTAATAAAAGAAAAATTATTAAAACTCAACAATGAAGTAATTCCTTAAAGTTGTTTACATCTTATTTTAATAATTTTAAAACTTATTTTTATTAAATAAATTAAATATATTTGTACATAAAACACACATTAAATTTTATTCACATTATTAAAATACTAAAGATCATAAAACACATGAAATTTCTCAACTGTATCAGAGGTATATATTTTTTTTATAAACATAATTAAAACTAATTATTCATTTAAAAACTTTAGATACTGTACTTCTGCAATTTGTTAAATTTAAAAACTCAGTTTATAAATTACATAAATAAAATATCAATGATCATTAATGAATTAGAAATAGAAAGAAAGACTTCAACATCATGTAGATTTTATTATTAATTAAAGACATCTACTATAAAATTAATTTTAATATATTTAGATAGGAAAAATTTATTTCAGAAAATTAATAAATTTAATTAATAATATGCTGAATTTAGGTTTTACAAATTTTCAGAGTCACTTCCATTTTAAATATTTTCTTTGCGAATTCTCTTCAGTACGATATTTTTTTTCTTTTAAATCCTAAAATCATTCTTTTTTTAATCTCAAATAGAATAACTCTGTACACACCAATAACATTTTTAAAGTTGAAAGAATTTCGATGAATTTTATTTTTTGTAAAATCTGAAAAACTTAAAATATTTCTATCACAGTGAAGACATTAGTAAATTTAAAAATAATTGTTAAAATATATTTTATGATTTTAAAATTGCAGTATAATAGATGTCTTTATTCTGTGAATAAAAGAGGGACAGAAATCTTATTCATTTATTTATTTTAAATTACATTATGTAGACAGAACAACAAAGAAACAGATTAAATTTAAATCATATAAACATGCTCATTCAAGTTAGAAGAATTACTAGTTTTACAGAACAGCTACGAATTTTTGTACTAAAGAAACTAAAAAGACAGGAAGAAATGCATCACATTCCATGAAGAAAATGACAGCACTATAGAATTACAGAGAAATCACAATAAAGTTTTAAATTTTTATTTGGAGGAAGTATTTTGAAGTTTTGTTTGGTTCTTAGAATGGGATGCATTGAGATACTTACTTGAGTACTTACCCCAATTTCCATAACCAAAGCATCAATGACACTTCCTATCACAGTAATAAAATCAAATGTGTTCCAAGGATCCTTGAAGAAATTCTTTTTTTGTAATAGAAAAAATATTTATATTAAAAAACAATCTTTGATTTTCAAGAAGTTGCAAAAAATTTATTCTTATGTAAAAAAATATATTCATGTAAATTATCAGTTCAACAAATGACAATCATAAAATTGCTTTTTGCTGCATGTGAAATGCAAAACTCTTAAAATAAAGCCATTATTGTACATATTGATAGATAAACATATATACTATTACTATTATTTTTATTTTGAATAACTGATTAGAAAATTAAAAAATTAATAGATCTAATTATAATAATAAAATATATGGCAACAAAGATAACAGAACAATCTTTGATTATTCTCTACAACTAAAATGTTTCTTAATTTTCTATATGAATTAAATAGAAATAAAACGAGCTTAATTAAAGTTAGTTTCTTAAAGCAATTCAACTTATAAAATAATAAGATAAACTCCTTAATTATTGATATTATTATAGAAATTCTTTTTCCTGATTTCATTATAAAAATATTCAAAATTGGAATTTTATTTCAAAGCATAAAACAATTATGATATGAATATTTTACTTGAAGAAAATGATACAGAGATTTTTTATATTACAATGAAATGACATAAGTATAAAAAAGTTTAATAGAGTTTAAGCAATTATCATTTTATTGATAACTTTGTAAAATAGACAATAATGTCAGTGTTACATGGCATCAGATAAACAAAAATTATTAGCAGATAATTTTGATTTATACATCTTACAATACAAACCATTCTCATCTATATTGCAGTCTCTATGACTGGAAATATATATGATCTAATAATATAATCTGTATTAAATAAACTCACAAACTACTATGACTTATAACAGTTTATAGCTTGAAACTTGTTTCAAATCAAAAATAAAACTATTTCATAAAAATACAATTCAAACAAACATCAAAATTTTTTTTCTATTTGTTTGCTTAAAAATGCAAATACTTTTGTTTAATTTAATTTATCTTTCTTAAAGTTCAATTAAATTAAACAAAAGTATTATTATTCTGTAGTATTAATGTGATTATTAACAATTTTTTATTTAACATTATCTTTGAATTTGTCTCAGCCACAACTGTCCTTATATATCACATAATTTATAATTGTATATTAGAAATTATATCATAATGATTAAACTATTTGAGGTAAATAGATAATAACCTACAGGTTACTGATTCTTTTGTGAAGAGCTATTTAGCATTAACAATGTAGAATTCATTTCAATTTGGAAAAAACTTTCCTTGGCAACCCTTTATGCAACTTGTTATCAATAAACCATACTTTTATATAGCTGTTTAATGACCATAAAATCTTTAGTCCATTCATTATCTTTACAAAAAAACAGCAACAAATAGACTGCTATATTATTTTAATAATATCAAAATTTAAGTTCCATGTTATGTTAATCATGAACAAAATTACATTTACTTACTAAAGTATAACTGTGCCTATGATTTTAAATTAGTTCTAGCTTTGTGTGCAGAGATTATAACATTAAAAAAAAATATAATATATAATATAAACTAGAGACTAGTAGGAATTTTTAATTTCAAAACTCATCAAATAAATATTTTAATACATTAATAAAATCAAATAAAGCAGTATAACAGTATTAAAAATTATATAATTTTTTGGTCAATAACTTTCCAAAACTGGTATATATTAATTTAAACACATACAAGACACTTACACCAGCATACTTCAAATTACTAATTACATTAATAAACATTAGTCTTATCTGTGTTTAAATTAATATGATTTTTTTATGTATAGCAATATATATTTTATCTATTATAAGTTTAAAAATATAATATATGTTTTCAAAAGTATTAAAATTTAATTAAAATCAAAATTTTCCATTACCTTTGTCTTATTATACCTATATTCGAAATTCTTTTAATTTTAACTGAATTCTGACATTTGCAAATTTGTGTATTAATTTTGTTTTATATCAGTTACCTTCATGAAATGTTTACTACTAAATACAGGGCCATAGGTAGGGAGGAAAGTGGTCCAGCTCAAAAACAGAGCAGTTGCTGAGATTACAGCCATGGTCTCCTAGTTTATTTATAAAAATTTTACTTTCAGTTTATACCTACTTCAACTTTTCTAATTTATAAATCTCTCTAGGTAGAGAAATACATATTGCCAGAGAGAAAGAAAGCAATATCTTAGGATTAATATTTCCCCTACGGAAAATTCTATTATTTGGTCTGACATATTGCATGCTATTAGATAATTTGAAATAAATGGGGCCTCATGCCCCTAAGCTTTCTATATCTAGTCTTGAAACTCATTTATCTAACACCATTCTTGAGATTAAGGAAAGACAGACAACAGAGGGAAATTATAGGTCTACAATTTTTTCATATTGAAGCCCAATTAGAATTGTATTTGTAATAATATTGGCAGCAAAAAGTGGTTTGACTATGGCTGGACCAGCTGGATCTATTCCTACAGCCTTGTAATACTAATTGTTAAATAATTAAAAAATTTAATATTTTTATATTTTAGTAAAAAACAATTTGTTTGCAAAATCATAGGCATGTATCATATTACTCATATAAACTCAGAAAACAGAACTTAATATTACAAGTCATACTATGACTTATTTAAGTTCTTTGTGTTTGTATTATTAATGTTTTTATATTTATAACCTAAAATATATATAAATTTAGATGCTGATGCTAATCAATAATTGAAAACATTACTCACTAAAATGTTAGTTTTCTTACAAAGAATAAAGCAGCATATTTTTAAAAGTTATTAATGCATTTTACAAAGATGCCTTCAAAGATGAAATGTGAAAATATTAGGATGTTTACAATGAATTTATCAATAACAGCCCTTTAAATTTAATAATTTCATAAATTCAACAATACAATAATAAAATGTTAAATACCTTTATTAATAATGAAAAGCATACTGGTCTTTTTATACAAAAAAGGCTTCTTTAGTTTTAACTCAAATACAATTTGAAAATCTGTTGTTGTACTGTAAAAATTAGCTTAAACTTCAAAATGGTGAAAAACAAATATCAGCTATTGACCAACATTATAAAATCATATACATACTTTTTTTTCAACTGTTAATCAGTCCTTTATTGTATTCAACTTTAAGAAACTGTATTGTATTAAAAGTCTAAAGTATCATCATTAATAGGATTTTTTAACATTTTACTATTGTATCACAAATTTAAAAAATTATTAAATTTAAACAAATATTTAATGATCAATGAAAAAAGTATATAATTTTTATATTTACCAATTACATTATATAAGTACTTCAACAAAACATGTAGTTTGGTTACCATAGCATAATTTCCAATATCTGTTTTTAATTAGTAAAAATTTTCACACTTCTACATGCAATACAAATTATATTAGAAGTTAAAAGACATTTTTAGCTACTCCAAAACTGAGTTATATTTCTGATATAAAATAAATAACTATTATATATGAATTCAAATTTGTTTCTTATATATTTTCACTTATGTGGCATAAATTAATTGATACAATTATTGTTTACTGACAGCTTGTTAAATTCAGCACTGCAGAGCAGCATGCTGCTTTTGCTGCAAAAGTGCTTCAGTCTCTACTGAAGGTCTTTTAACAATGCACATGAAGTGCAGCAATTCTTGCAATTCTTAATTTGGCAGCTTGAGACTGCCATCCTTCCCGCCTTCACCAACCACATTCTCCTATATACATGGTACATCAATGACATTCACATAATCTGGAAGAATAAATCCTGTATCCAGGAATTCCTGCAAAAATCAACAATAATCCCTACAGCCTTTGATCTGTCTTGAACAAGAAAATAATCAAATTGTTCATTTCCTGGACTTCCAGCTCTCTCATCCAAAGAACGCATCACTACTCAAGTTTACAGAAAATCTACACACCACTTCTGCCTCTTCCCATGACCTGTTCACCTTCAAGATGGCCGGGTTCAGGTCCTTGGTTCAAAGGACCTTCACCCATTTGTCAGACACACATGACAGAAATACTGAGCTCCTTACAATCAAGTGATACATAACTCAGCACAGCTACTCTCCACATACTATTAAAGGTCTTTTATGTCATTTTTCCTCTGCCACCTCTGCCTCGTAGAAAAATCACACCCAGGACACCCAGGTTTATAGGACTCACTTATGACAGGAAGCCCTAGCCTCCCTATACAAGGAAATATAAAAGAAAATAACTTTTATTTAACCTTCTGTAAAAGTCACTCAATTTCCTCCCTCCTCTGCAATGCTAAAGACCATCCAGATATGCATCTCCAACCAGGCATCTACACTATCCCCATCACTGATTATAGAACCATTTGCCACTTACAATACATAGGTGCTACAATGCACACTTTAAACACCTGCCTCAAGGAACATCAGACTTCCATCACAAAAGGATTGGCCAACACTGCATTAGCTATCTTCGCCTCTGACCCAGACATTGATGTGAACTTCGACAGTGCATGTCTCTTACATAGCTTTACATTTATAAGGCCATCTGCAATGACACTGTTATTAATTTTCATGATGTTGACTTTCCCCACAGCATGGAAGTCTTTCTTTGAACTATAAATCTTATTATCCTCCCTACCTTCTCTCATCTTACATCACCTCCCCTCAGGGGCGGACTGGCCATGTGGAAAATGTGGAAAATTCCACATGGGCCGTATACAATTTGGGCTGTTTTTCTAAATATGTACATAATATACCGTTTTGTTTGGTTTTATTTTTTAAAAAAATTCATTTATTTTTTTTCGTTAAGTAAGATAAATTTCAATTTTTAGGTGTAATATAGATATATGTGTAGGCCTTTATCGTTTTACCTGGCCCTACCAGAGGCCGAAGTTAAATTAGTCCGGTCGACCCGAGTCCAACACTACATTGGCCGACTCGGCCCAAACAAAGCATCCTAAGAGAAAAATAATCAAAACAGACAAAGTTGGTCATTTGTTTACGTTGCTAGAAACTATTCACTACCCCTATGAATCTTTGGAAGCACAAGTTACTGGTTTTTCACCCTGCCACCAAAACATTGATTGTAATCATAACGGATTCAATCGCCAATTATATCATTTCCTTTATCTTAGATAAGTAAAAATGTTATTCAATAATAATTTCTCTATATTCCAAACGATTTAATTAAAAATAATCTATTTTTTAAGTTCGGCTAACTAATTTTTAGTTTGCCATTCATCCACAATGGCGTTGATTGTAAATGGGCAACCTGCAGCGTCGAACATAATATTACAAAACAATATAGCGCTATATAAAATAAAAATTCAAAATACTGACATCTAGTCGTTTGTAATCGCACTAAATACCAAGAGCCCGCTTCGTACATATATTCAACGCAACTAGAGTTGGTCCTTGGGTTGGTTAATTTTTGCGTCTTTAAGGGATGATAGAATTGTGTACAAATGCACATATACTTTCGTAGACTGTCCATACGCGCTTGACCCTTTTTCAAGACTAAGTGAAGTCCAAGAGAGTATACGTATGTACTGTACAGTACATTCGTTAACGATTCTATCATCCTTTAACTAAAGACGCAAAAATAAACCAACCCGAGGGCCAACCCTAATTGAAAAGACTATTTGGTATTTTAACCCGACTTCACTGGACACTTCGTATAGAGCTGTAAAGTGTTACTACAGTTTAATCCAGAAGCAACTCAATATTATTTCAGACTTGCAACATTTTAAATCGTCGTGGAATATTTTAAAGGAAAATGTCAGTGAAACTTTTATAAAATTAAACGAAAATGAACATTCTACTGATGATCAACTAGAAAACGATAAAAATTCGATTTCATCCTCTTACTGCAAAGCTTGCAAAAATTGTCCTATTTGTTGTTATAATATATTATTCGGATATAACGTGTTAATATTATTGCTCAACAAAGCAAACTTCTAAATAAAAAATTAATGTTCTAGACTTGTGCTTATTGCAATTTTTGTCAATGTTGTATTTTGAATATATTTAAATATAAATAGAAAAAAGTCATTTTTTTTTATTTATGGGCTGGGCCGGTAATGATCTTTTTCACACAGAAATTTTAAGGCCAGTCCGCCCCTGCCTCCCCTCTTCAAACATGTTCGGCAATCCCACGTTGTTTCAACAGTTGGAGATCAGTTTATCTGATGATGCACATTCAACCCAGGCAAAAGCATTTGCATTTTTTATAAAAACAGCTTAATTATAGGTTTTAGTGTTATTAATTCAAATATAACCAGTTTTAAGTTGGAGTACTTTTAAATTAATAATTTAAATTTATTATATGCAGCTTCTTAAGTAAATAATAAAACATTTTAAATATACAAGTTTTGTCAAATATGATTTTATTTTACTAATAAGTATATTAAAAGAAAAATTAGTATAAACAGAATATCAATTTATGGTGATTAAAGCTTTATAACTTTACTGTCACATCATATAAGAATTCAACTTTTCTACCATGGAAGCAGCCATCTTTGTTGCAGCAAGGAAAGCAACTGAAATGGGCACTGCAGATTCAACCTCAAACCAGTGAAACTGCTGCATGCAGCACTTCAGGAAAACAAGTTTAACAATACTCTAAACAGCACATTAGTTTCACAATAACCCATGATTTGGGGTGTTTAGAAAGGGCTTTACTACAACATCCCTTAACATGTAATTTTTTGATCATATCAGTAAATATTATTATTACAGGAAATCACCATAATTTCCTGTAATAATTAGTTTGAAATTCAGGGGACACAATAATTGCAACTTTGAATTATCCAAGATTTACATATTTCTGTAATGCTAAATGTTATGTAATTCATGTAATTTATTAAGCAAACTGAATACAGCTACATATACAGAATACTATTTCATTAATTAATAATTAATAATAACAACAACAATAACAACAATAAAACAACAGAAGGTTGTCATATTTGTAGCTCAATCTTGCAATCCCAAAAGCCAGCTGTATTTTATGAAATGAGAAAAAAAAGGCTAGTCTATGGGAAAGGTGGCATTCAATGTGTTATTGTAAAAGCAAAGCCACATTGGCCAGATTAGAATGGTTCTTGGTTTATTGTTTTCTTATAGTATGGAGGAACCTTGATCTAAACAAACAAGTTAATATATGCATATCACAGTTTGGACAGAATTTTTACTTTGAATTTCGAACTAGCCATATTTCAAACTAACCGAATTCCTTAACCCTTTCCATGCAGTTATACGCCTTTAGGCGTATGTCAAATGACTTGCTGTTAATTTGTGATGCGGCATACGCCTTTAGGCATAATTAATCAAAAAAATTTGATTATTTTGCGTTATATTCGATTTTCCAGCGATCTTAGCTTTGATTCGCTCTTCTGTAGGTCAATTGACTTTCTTTAAGCCAAAAAGTGTTTTGTGACCACCCCTGGGCCATAAATATTTCGGTAAAATGATGATAAGCTTTTACGTGTTGCTTTACGATAACAATCGACTCCGCTCCCTGCCAAGTAATTAGAGACATAGTGTAAATAATAGCAATAACTTCTCCCCCGCTCTAGCTAGAGAGCTGAGGTTTCTTTTATTTAAAAGAAGACAGATGTATCTAACTAACAAATGTACAAAGTTTAGCGATTTTCTGTAAATTAATTATTTTTTCTTTTGTTCGTAAGCTTCAAATTTTAATATTATTTTAAATTTTTATTAAACTAAAAATTAAACAATCATAAACTGTGATATGTTCTTAATCAAACACAAAAAACAGATTAAACATAGCGCAATTTTGAAGCGAAATATCGCGATTTAAAAGTTATCCAAAAACTGCAAAAATTGCGCCGCATGACGAATTCCACTCAATTATTTGCTGTAGATCACCAGCATGGAAAGGGTTAACATGTAAATTTCTATATTCCTGGTCGAGTCAAAAGTATGGTTACGAATTAACAGGACTTCAAAATATCAAAGTTTGAATTAACAAGGATTTCCTGTATTATGTTGCTATTGGTGGAGTGCATCCTATATGACATATACATAAATGCCCTGTGCTATGCTGGACCAAAGACAAAACATAACAACATAAAATTGTTTTGTTTTATAAGTTTTTCATGTAAATATCTGTGTTTAAGAATTTCCTGACTAGCAATAAATATTTATTATGACAACCTTCCGTAGTGTGATATATATGCTGTTTTAAAGCACAAATCAAAACTTATGTAATGTATAAGATATGACAGATGTGCAAGAAAGGCCTACTGGCAGAAGTACCTCATCCATTTTCCATAGATGTTTTATTTTGTGAGCAAGTTGAGTATTTACTAATTTTTTAGTGTATGTATTCTGTATATATGCTATGGTTATAGGTCTACAATTTTTCTAAATAAATTTTTCTGTTTTGTTTGTCAATGAATATAATGTCTAAGGCTGCAACTCCACTAGTGCAAAAACGGCCGTAAAACCCTTTGCCGTAAAAGCTTTTAATCACATGACCTATTTGCGTTTGTGCTCAGATTGCGGTGGAGGTCCGGCTAGCAAAGTATTTTATGGCGCTGGTACTATTACGGTTGTATACATAATATATCAATATAAAGACAATGACTATATTCTACGAGTTTTTTCTGTACTATAATTACAAATGTAGTAAAAATAATATCTTTACTTTTATTATCATATTATTAAGATAATATACAGCACTTATAAGCTTAGCTTTTTTACTATATACTCCTCGAAATTGAAGAATTTTCCTTTGGTCATCCATATCACATGTTTTAGGCATCCATTATAATTGGGATACCTCTTGTGATAGATACATGAATACTTTCGGATGTTTTCGATAAATCTTTCGAGATCTATTCTAGAGTAGCCACAAGAGAACATACAAAAAAGCTCGTTTTCCACCATTTTTGCACTGCGTCACAATGACCTAGATTTCACTGACTTCTGATTGGTGGATGGTACCGTTTTATGGCCGTATTCACATCAAAAGTTGAACACTGCTCAACTCGCTTTTATGCTGGTTTTACGACCTGCTCAGGCGTAAAATATCTTGGTCACATGATTACATTTTTGCACTAGTGGAGTTGTGGCCTAACATATTGTTATGAACTGTTTTTTCTGTGATTATGGAGCCATCATAATATATTTTGTGTTGTTTTCTATGACCATTTGAGGTGTGTATTTGTAGTATAGTTCCTGATTGTATAGAACTTTGTATTTGATTTTTGGGTATGTCAGTATAAGTAGTCAGTAAAATTAAAAACACTAACCTTGAATTTCTCTCAGCAGATAAATGAAAATCTAGAAAACAAATACTTTAGATTTACTTTTAGGATCTGCTTCAAACTATTCCTTCACAAAAATGGAATGCCATAGGCTTCAATGTTTGAAAACAGAATGTGACAAAGAACATTGAATAAAATTTGAATTTAAACACAAAAATTGATCAATGAGATGTTGACAAGAATTGACCAATTTTACAATACAATTACAAAATTCTATTATACCATCTACATCAATGACTTGTACACTTCAATCACTTGCAAAAATGCAAGTGATTGAAGCATACCTTAAATACCTTCAGTTGTTCCATGTTGGTCTTCTTCTAATCAAAGTCACTTGTAAATTAGCTTTAATTTCATTATCACCCATAAGTACAAAAGTTGGTGGATTGCCTTTTATTCTCTGTATCAGATTTTTGTTCAGTTATATATTTTTTGAGGGATCTCTTAGTAGAACCTACCTAAATTAAATCCCTGTAGAATCTTTCATCCCTTAGGGCTATCTTATAAGCCTTGATGCTCTATCATTGTCTATTGGATATTTCTCATTTTAAAGAAGCTGAAACATGTGAGTGTTATGTATGTCAGTCAGTTGTAACCTTACATAAGATGAAACTTCCTTACATATAGCATGCATGCAATGGACATAAGCCACAATCCTACAGTGGGAAACAGGCTCTTACAAGGGAACTGTCAGAGTGTCTTCTAATAAATTTTAATAAAATTTAGTTAATAATTTTGTAAAAGTATACAAACTCTATGGCAAATTTGTAGTATTCACTAAAAGTGTTAATCAGAGTTATTAGCAATCAAATGTCATACTATTTTATAGTAGTTTAACACATATATGCAAATTTTTAGAAGTGAAAAGGTTGCAGAGGAAGACGGGGATATTACATTTAGAATAAATGGTTAATGTTACCTTAGGATCCAAAATGGCGGCGGTGGGATTTTTTCCCTACTTCGGAAACTACTATGGGGAAAAAAATTTTCCCTAGAGTCGTGACGTCGACGCCGTTGAGAATTTTTTCCCATTTGGTTTCAACCCTGCGTTCGACGTGGCCGAGTTTCCTGTAACCTCGAAACGGACGGTAGTGTGTATTTGCGACGGTACAGGGAGCTTTTTTGTAGCGTCGTGCGAGAGTAAAATCGGCGGGAAATACATAGGGGTGTTACGAACGAATATGCAAATGCATGATCTACGACGTGATTCTGTTCCTTTCCGGGCAATTTTATGCAAATCGACTAGTTTCCAGTTGGAATCGTTTGCTGTAGTGTTGCGACGAATTGCGTATTGGAATAATTGCTGTTTTATTCCGTTACGATATTTCATTCTCGCACAATTTATTATCGGTAAACATATAGTTTATTTGCAATTGTTCGATAATGAGTAGTTTTGCAGATTTGAGTTGCAACGACGAATTTTGGTTGAAATGCACCACCCGTGATTTCTCCATGTTAATTGAAGACGACTTTTTGGAACCAGGTTTGCCTCCCAGTATCGATAACGCATTGAAATTTGCTGTAAAATTAGGCATACAGCCGACCGAGTCCGTTTGCATTCATTGCGATTCTTTATGCAAATTATACTATCAGAGTAATAGAGAAAGCTGTTTCTTGCAATGTAGTAAGTGCGGAACGAAGACCTCTGCCTTTGATGGAACATTTAAAAGTAAATTTGGCCACATTTCTTGGAGTTGCATTCTGTCGTTTATATGGCACTAACTGTCTGGAATGTACGGCGACGACCTCGGCGATTGCGGCGGGCAAATCCAGAAAAACGGGAGTCGATTGGTCCAATCACATACGGTTGGTATTGCTTATAGCTTTGAGTAATTTGACATCGTTTAAAAAAGGAGTGCCGAATAAAACGGTGGAAATCGACGAGACCATAATATGTAAAAGAAAGTACGAGAAAGGGCGTATATTTAAAAATACGTTCGGAAAGGAAAAAAAGATAGGAAGAAGCAGGCAACCACCATCGAAAAGTGAGTAAAAAAAATTTTTTTTTTTATTGTTTATTTCGGTTAATATCCGCGGAGTGTGCAGAGAAATTCAAGATGGCGGCCGGAAACGCAGCCATCTTGAATCGAGGGAAAATTTTTTTCCCCGTCACAGTCTCCAACGTAGGGAAAAATTTCCCCCGCCGCCATTTTGGATCCTAGGGTAACATTAACCGAATAAATTCTGGAATTTTCGAAAATGGGAGAAGAATTAATAAAATTTAGTTTAATTACGTTAAAAGTATACAAACTCTATATTAAATTTGTAATGTTTACTAAAAGTGTTAATCAGGATTAATAGCAATCAAATGTCGTACTATTTTGTAGTAGTTTAACACAAATATGCAAATTTTTACTAGTGAAATGGTCGCGAAGGAAGATACAGTAATACATTGATTTTCGTTGACTTTGGTTTTCGTCGATATTTTGCAAAAAATTTGCCTTGAATTTCGTTGGCGTACCACATGATCTCATTGCTAATTTTGAGAAAACAAAGAGTGACCCACACGTTTTTCTGCTCACAAGTCATCATGGCATTGTTTCTTGCTGTATGAGCATTACTCTACGCATCTAACCAAACAATTCCATTGCTTCCCTTCCTTTTAGTTCCATCGTGCAACCAAAGAAAGTTTCCAGAACCAGTAGCCCTTTGAAGAAGGCCAAAAACACGATCGAGTTGAAGGAAATCATTAAAAAATACGAGAGCGGCATTAAGATTGCTGAAATCGGTCACATGTACTGTACGGGAAGTCGCCATCCACAATAAGTTTCATTGTGGCGAAAAAAGAAGCAAAAAAGAGGCTGGCTAATGTAGCAAAAGGCGTAAATGTGCTAACGAAACAGAGACCACAAACAATTGAAGATGCTGAACAGTTATTATTAATTTCTATCAATCAAAAACGGTTAGATGGCGATTCTGTTTCGGAGACCATCATATTAGTTTTTTATACTCGTTTTATGTTAATTTCTTATTATTATTTTTTTCTTTTTAGTATTAAACACTACGAAAACCAAGGTATCACTGTATTACATTTACAGAGTAGAATAAGGAATAAACTCAAATAAATGTTATAAAAGATTAGATATATATATATATATATACTACTTTAACAATGAAATTTAATATAAAAGTAATGATAGAATAAATATAAAGAAAACAATCAAAACGTAATAAATAAATACATTTTAATAGATATATTTAAAAGTTATTATATTCACAAATTATTAGATGGACAACTATTTACATATTTTTCAACAAAGCAAAATAAACAAAAAACCTGTTGGTATCGTGCACATTTAACAAATCGAAGATTTTGGCAATTACACTCAACACAATTTAAACTGTCAGTGTTTAAAAAAGAAAAACAAACTTATTTTACATTTAAGAATTAACACTTTTCATTTATGAGTCCAGAAACAAACCATGCATGTTTAATCAAATTATTAAATATTGGCGCAGATAATTGATGATGAAGAATCAAATGTAATTTTGTAATGCCATTTCTAGTTGTCCAAAACAATTTCATCAAAGAATCGTTACAAAATAATTGTATAGCATTTAAAATTTGTTTAGCTAAAAGTTTTAATTGTCTATGAAATCAGACATCTATAGGTTGGCATATAGACGTACACTTTGGTGGAATAATTAATATTTTACATGAATTTTGATTTGTAGATTGTTGAAATAATGTATTATAAATATTAATATTTGTTTGTCCACTTTACGAGTCAATTATTAATAAAGAGTTTTCTGTTATATTTGGAGATAATACGTCTTTTACATAGTTTGTAATAATTGCTGTAGATAATTTGCCAGATGAGCTAGCTGTAACAATTACGTTTGGGGCATTGAACAGCTATGTTTGAACTCTATGTCCAAAGGTTCCATGAGCCTCTTGTAAGCAAATAAATACATTACCTACAACTTGTTCATTAGCATTAATTAAACATTGAACAGTGTAGGAATGCATAACTTTATTACTTAGAGAATATGCAAATCCAATAGTATTTTTTTCTCCTTTATATGAAAGTGTTCTTGGTGAAATCATTTCGTATGAAAAACCACACTGATCCATATTAAATATGAAGTTATGCTAATAAGACGGCAATAAATTTTTTACTGTTGTTTGAAATTGCGCAGCTTTTACTAAAATATCCTATTTGTTCACTATTTCTGTTTTATTTACAAGTTTTGTAATCTTTCAAGATACTAATCTATATTCTTTTTTAAATTTTGCAACCCAAGAATCACTAGCTGTAAACTTAATTGAACTATTCAGTTGAAAAAATTTCTGCAATGCCCATATTTTTAATTGATTTCCTTTAACAATTTCACAGCTGCCTCGAGCTTCGTTAAACATTTGTTTAGTATGTTCTTTAATGATTTTTAGCGTTTCAATTCTATACTTTCGAGATTTAAATTGTTTTTCCCATTTATATAAATCACTAAAACGTTTTAATTCTTTAGCTCCTTTCTGCTGTAATGTGTATAATTTCCATTTTGGGTGTTTCTTATGCAAGTTAAGAATTTCTTCTTTTTGGTTTGTTGATATTATATTCTTATCAGATTTTTCATCATCATCTGATTCACAGTCAGTGTCTGCATTATCAATTTCTTTCTCTTGAAGTAGACGTGTTATTTTATTATCTGAAATAGGCCTATCTATAATCAAATTATTAGTTTCCATCTGACAAAACTCTTCGTCATCTCTGCCTACATAACTACTTAAAATATCGCTAAATGTATTAAAAAGCAGTTTGGCTACCTGTTTATCAACGTCTGAAATATTAGGCCTACAAATCTTTTCTGTAGGCCAAACATTATCACATAAATGTTTAAATTCTGCTATAATGTTTAGAATATTTACATTTAATTCTCCCATTTTTGAAAATTCTAGAATTTATTCTTAAATGTAATAGCGCTGTCTTCCTCTGTGACCGTTTCACTAGTAAAAATTTGCATATTTGTGTTAAACTTCTATAAAATACTACAACATTTGATTGCTAATAACTCTGATTAACACTTTTAGTAAATACTACAAATTTGCCATAGAGTTTGTATAGTTTTAACGAAATTATTAACTAAATCTTATTAAAATTTATTAGAAGACACTCCAACAGTTCCCTTGTTAGTGTGATGTATTATATATATGAGTACTGCTATGTGCATAATCAGGCCTTGTACCTTGTGTCTCATGTCTATGGGCTAACTTCTAGACCAGGGGTCACCAAACTTTTTTCACAGCATGCTAGATAACTGAGAGAATGATGAGCATGGGCCTCATAATCATATTGCTCAATACAGCACACCACTGAATACACAAAAAATAAAGACAACCAACATATTTATTTACCAATACACAAACATGATCGCTGCAGCAAGCTCATAATTGCTTTTCTTAGAAACTTCATTTCAGATACACAAAAAGTGCTGATATCCAAAATCGCAAAAAGCCAAAAATTTCATTTCACTGATTTCCGTAAAAATTATATTACTATCAGATGCATAAATCAGATTGGACCAACTTTGGCATTTACACTTACAATTATTTTAACTCAACACCAAACGATCGCCTAAATATCGGGCTATAACATGGCTAGTAAAATGATTAGACTAAAGCAATTTGACACTAGAGGTAGATGTTAGGCACCATCTCTTGAGAAAATTAATAATTATAATTAAATAAATAAATTATTAAATAAATTTAGAACCTTCTGGAATAAAAAAATTGGCCCAGGGCGGGGCTTGAACCCGCAATCTCCGCTTGCTGTGCAGTGCACTTGCCAGTTACGTCACCCGGACCCCAAGCGAGCCTTTGCTTCCAGAAATATATAATTTAGATATAACCTTACAGGTTAAATACGTCACAGACTGGAGATGACTTCTACGCCCACGGCCAACTCCACAACGGCACTCAGCCTGCTATCACTTTACCTGGCGAGGTATATATATATATAATCGAGATGAGTTGATGATGATGATGATGATGATGATGATAAGCGCAGAGCCCAAACGGTTAGGAGTTGAAAGTTGAAATTTGGTGCACAGTTAGGATACATCACGAGAACGCACACTAAGAAGGGATTTTTTGAAATTCCTCCTCACGGGGAGAGGGACAGGATTAAGGCTTAACACTTCCATCAACAATGGAAGTGTTAAGTAACAATGGAGAACAAGAGAAAGCGACGTGCAAGATTTATAGGCTCAGGAGGAAAAAAAAAAAAAAGTAATATGTTAGAACATATTCGATTTTCAAATTTAAACAGATTAGTTCGGTTTTTCTCAACTTTTCTTCTTTAGAACATTCGATGAAAATCAAACAATATTAGAATATTCGATTTTCAAATTGGACTTTTCTTTAGAAATATTTAGTTTGTTGATGAAATTACTCTTTTTCTTCTGTGACTATAACGTAATAATCTTAATCTTCGCTACCATTACTTTTGCCCAAGCAATGCCGGGCCTATCTGCTAGTGTGTGTATATACATTAGCAGATAGGCCCGGCATTGTAGAAAAAATAAAAATAAGTGTATATAGATAACATCTCAAAGCCCGAGTAGTATATAACTCAACACCAAACGATTGCCTAAATATCGGGCTATAACGTGGCTAGTGACTAGCCACGTTATAGCCCGATATTTAGGCGATAGTTCGTAGTACATACTACATACAAACTATCTACATAGTAAGTTCATCTACAATCTATGATATTTCCATATAAATAATTGTTTTAGCTCATTTGTGGCACAGTGTGGCAAAGGGCCAAATGAACTGACCTCACATGCCACATCTGGCCCATAGGCCATAGTTTGGTGACTTCTGTTCTAGACTAATCTCCTGGATTAGTCATATACTGTAGTTATTCTGCAATACAATTGAGTTCTGCCCTAATGTTCTTTAATCTATTGCAATGAGTGTAGGCTCTTACTATGAGGACTCTAAAGGCAGCTGTTTTTTATAGCTATAAAGATCATTGGAGTTGCCTGCTATATACAATGGGACAAAGTCTGGTTTATAATAGATCAAAGCTACTAAGCAAATTCTAAGTATCAAAGCTGTTACCTTTGAAAAAAATACTTACATCAAAGAAATGTGCATTGGTAGCACTCATTTAATCAAATTCAAGAATTGGGCCATATTGGACTGGAAGAATTTATCAATGTTAGGCTTTGTTTTCCATACAATACAAATGTTATCAATATATCTTTTATAAACTGTCATGTGCAGGAGGAATTTAGGAACAATTTTGATCTCCAAGAGTTGAATCACCATTTTGCACAGGTCCCTAAATAACAGACTACCCACGGGGATTCCTCTTTAATATAGGTAAAAGTTGCCTTCCTCTCTGCAATAGGTGTAACATAGTAGGTGAGATAACTCAAGAATTTGTTAATGGTGTATTTGATTTGCAACCTTCTGCATAAGTCAATCATGCAGACTACAGAAACAAGGTTCCAATCAAAGTATATAAGGATTTGAAATCCATGATGTAATTCAAGCCTTAGCAGATAGTGAGCATTGCTGTAAAACTATTACATACCTCAATGCCTGTTACCAGTGTGCAATTAACATCAAAAACGAAAAATTATGATAATTGCTGTAAAACTTCTATCATTCATACTGAATTTGCAATTCTAAGCCAGCAACCTTCTAAGTGTGTGGACAAGAAAGTTGTGTACAGCTTGTTCTAATTTGTGGGTAGGCAACCTGGTCTTCTATAAAATAAGCCTAAGTTGCTGTCCATGCTTATGAATTTTTGCAAAATCAAACAATCTAGGGACATCCAGTGACACAACTATCACATTTTCCAACTTCAGATGTCCAGTCAGTGTGATATGTGCTTTCACACAATCTACATAATCTTCTCCAACCCTTATATATTCTGTATCTTTGATGTAACATAGCAGTGTCCTTATAAAAAACACTTCTTTACATCAAAACTACAGATCTGTTCTTATCTACTTTTAGCAAGATGATGTCATTCTTCTCAAGCCAAGTTTTGCTTCTTGCCAGATTCTTCCAAAATTGGGCTGGTGTGGATGCTCCTTCCAATTGCAGCATCTGAGGCTAAAATATGCCTTTCATCAGTAGAATTCCATTTGAGTCTCACTCAGTCCAATGAGGAAGGCTTCAACATTTAGCATAACACATTCAAGTAAAGTTTGGGAGTTCCAGGAACAAGCATAAACCCTTTCGTTAAAATGTGCATTAGGTATGGGGGAAACAGAAATCATTCCCAGCAAATAGGAACTGGTATGTCCATTTCAGTTCTTGATTTTTTGGCTGCAATTTTTTTCAAATTGCAGCCAAAAACACCTTAATCTAGAGAATGGAGTTAGATAGATGAAAGTAGAGACCAAATAGGAAAGCTTAGGAGCAGGAAGCCTCAATTAACTAAACACAAATGTCTGGTGCAAACCAGATATCGTGTTATTTCAATTCAAAAATTTTCTCTTAAAAGGAGTTAGATAGATGACCAGTGCAACTCTATTGCTAACAGGAAAAGTATGATGTGCAGGGCAAGCCACTTCTAATTTGAGGTGGAGAACATATACAGTGGATGATCGGTTAACACACATAATCTATTCCAAGACTTTGTTCGCTATCCGAATTGTTGTTAACCAATTATCGATTTACCACAGGTTTTTATGGGAATTTGATTAATTTATTCTGGAGACTCCAAAAAATAAAAAATATATACTTTCTTAGTACGTTTATTTATA
The DNA here is from genome assembly GCF_030686945.1 of Centruroides vittatus. Lineage (NCBI taxonomy): Eukaryota > Metazoa > Arthropoda > Arachnida > Scorpiones > Buthidae > Centruroides > Centruroides vittatus. Next base: position 3,826,761 of record NW_027122286.1, on the reverse strand, counting down.
ATAATAAAAATACATATATACACAGTCTTGCATTTTTATTAGTCATGTTTTTTTCCATTTGTGGGGGTTAAAGAATCTGTCTAATGTTATTTGCTTTTCTCTCTTCAGAATTTTCCAGAAGTAATTAATAGAATTGTAATTGTAGAGATCGCCAAGCCTATTAACCTCAACTTGGTTTGGATACCATTCTAAGACTGCTGTTATGACATCCTCCCACTTCTTCAAAAGATGTTTAAGAGCAGATATCAGCATTAATCCTTTTTTTTCAGAAGAAAACATATTTTGCCGAGTTTCTTGCTGTTCTTTATTCAAGAGTTCTTGGCATTCTTCTGTCATCAGATCAGTTTCAGGTTCCATTATGAGCTTTTCAATGTTCTTTATTTCTCAGATGTGATTTTTGTTACTCCTTAAGCTGCTTGAGTCTTCTTGATTATACAGTATCTTTCTTAGATAGGATTGAACTGCGACCTACTGTAGACCTGTTCAAGCTCAGCAACATCAGACATCTTCTGCCCAATCTCTACCTATGCTATTATATTCTCACCTTTTGAAAATAAAAATTGACACAAAACTTAACAAGTGCCCACCTGACAGTCTCGCAAATACTATAAAAGAAATTGTTTCTGTCAGAAAAATAAAAGACAGGAATTACAAGGGAGAGTTTCAAAGTTCAGAGGAATACTATCCAATCAGTATATACTGGGTTGAGCATCAATGTTGACATCTCCCACACTCCAAAAAGTTTTGAATTGTTACCTGAAGACAAGGGAAGACCAATCGGTATTCCCTTGTCTTCAGGCATCTTATTTTACGTTGCTTCTTCTTGTGTTTGTTCTGTGAGGTGTTCGTTGTCTGATTTGTTCATTAACTAAACTGTTCGTTAAACAATCACCCACTGTGTTTTAAATTAAATAAATTAAATATATATATATATATATATGATCAAAAATTGCAGCATGGCATTGTAATGATGTCACAATAGAATAATTGCTCATTGGAATTTAAAAATCCATCATGATTTCTTGTCATACTTCCTTCATAGGGCAGAAGCTAGCTTCTCTTGTATGTTAACAACTCTAATGTTAACTTCTCAAAGGCAGTTACTATTTTCTTCAAAGATGCAATTCTTGAAATCAATCAAATTAGAATGTCTTGAATATCAAGTTCTATGTGTTACCCTAATAGCCTAAAACAAAGATAACTTAATATATATATATACAATATAAATACAACATTTTCACAAAGATAAAACCTTTGCTTGCATCGGCCATGTGTTTTTTTTTTACTATTTTTACTTAAAGATATCTTAAATTAAGAAATAAGGAATTACACCCAATGGGTATGGCTCAGAATCTGATTTTATATTAAAAAGTCCAACTTTAACAACTCCTTCAAGTTAAAGGTGAATCTCTCAGAATTGACTAGTAATATGTATGCTATTAGCAAACTTTGTTTACTACCTTACATTTTTTTTCAAATACAATAAAGCAATCATTTTTTACATTTCAATCTTAATTGCCAACATAGATCATCAAAAAGTTATCATATGTTGTTGTTCTACTTTCATTTCAATACAAGTGAATCTTTCATCATATTCATTATGATGAAAGATCCATAAAAATTATAAGAACTACCTATTTTATTCATATTTTTAATATTGGTGTGATTCTTTAAATGTTAACAAGTGGGCATCTGTCTTGTTTTTAATAAAGTATAAATGAACCAAGATAAAAAAAACATTAAATTTTTATAAGCTGTACTGTTCAACAATCCCCCTAGGATTTAGATGTACTTAAAATTATAAACACTGAATATGTACTTGTACACAGAATTGAGTTTTTACCTATTGCTGTTCTTTTATGAAAGCACATACAAATTATATGGCACTAAAGAGGGGTTGAGAATGTCAGCCCAAAATGCATATGTAAAAGAGAAAATTGAATAATAAATTGTACATGATTAAACCATTGAATATTTGTTTGCTGTATGAAATATTATACCTGATATGAAAGGATTATAGAGTTAAAACTAATTATTTCATTTAATAAATTGTTCTGCTATCCTAATCCAATTCATTCATTCATAAGTAATTGCTTTTATGTTTTAATACATAAATCACTAAATCATATGCAGGATGTCCATTTAAACATTTGTCTAAGGATAAAAGGGATCTTTCTAGAATTTCATAATTGTATGCATGTGGTGTGCACTTGTTCCAGAGCTAAAATAACAAAATGGAATAAATTTAACACAAATTAGCATAACATATAAATAATCTCTGACTGTAAAGGATAAAGATCACATTGCAGATATCTGTACAAAATGTGAGTTTTATTTAGTTAGAGAAGACATATTCCAAATGACTGCCTTCAGTAGTAATACAAAGAGAGAGACAATCAAGTATGGTGTTATGGATGACACATAGCATTCCTGGTGTCACCATTTCACAAGCCTCTCACATGCATCTCTCCAGTTTACCAGCATTAGGCAGCACAGCTGAGTATACATCATGCACCAATGCTTTAAGATGACTTCACAGGAAAACATACAAATGGTCACGTCTAAGGGATATGGTGGCCGTTGGGTAAAAGATAGAGGCCTGACACAGAGGTATAGCCTTGTTAGGAAGGAGGAGTGAAGGATAGTGGGAGAAGGAAGGAGGGGGAGGGAAAGGTAGTGGAGGAAGGAAGGGAGGGAAATGGAATATGGTGGCCATGGAACAAAGCCTTATTGTCCTATCCAGCAGTTGGAAAACTGTACTGCAAGACACTAATGTATGACTATCCAGGAATGAGGTGGTACACCATCATGCTGATACCAAACCTGCTGTAGTTTGCACAATTGACAAGCCATCATTAAGCCGTTTGTCCCTAGTCGTGTTTAAGATATTCAAATATTAATCATTATTCGAGGTACCATCAACAAATGCAGGTAGGACCTAGTTGCTGCTATCCAAAATTCTACATCTGAAATTTAGGGTAAAATGCACTTGGTTTCAAACTCAGGTTGTGTGCAATGTGAAACACACTCTGGCTAGTGATGCATATTTTGACAGTCGTACATGCCATTCCAGAAAACAATGTCTTGTCAGTGTCAGTCAATAAACAATGCTAAGGTAGTTGTGATTCATCATGCTGCACCACTCAAATTGCTGTTATGCATCAACTGCATATTGTGCTTGTTGCAAATAGCATCAGAATGAATACATATCATCTGATATCTGGTATTATCTGATGTATTTGCATCCACTGCAGTCCACATGTTTGAATGCAGATATGCATGGAAGTATACCAACACAATCATATCATTAAGATGAGCATGACCTAATCTATGACCCTTAACTGTGCCCCATCTGTCTGTATCAAGCAGCAAGTAACATTCAGAATCATTGCATACATTGGTCTTGGTGTAACTAAAAAAATCTAATTCTGCTTCTCTGTATTTTGTCTCATTTCTCCATATAAGTTAGAACAGTGTTACTCAACCTTTTTTTTCTTGGGCCACATACACATGATAGCTATTACATGCAAGCCACAACATAACGATTATAATAAAAAACTTATATAATTTCTCACTCACCCTAGAAATTTAGTGTGACTGTTGATATTGCAAACATTTTTTCACAATTTCATTTAAATTAGGCTTGTAACTGCTGCATGCTACTCATAAAACGGCATCCAGGTGTGAATCAGTAAGCCGATTTCTATATATGTGTTCTTTGCATATTTCATTTTTGACGTTTCACGCAGATACATTGATGCAAACAACGTAAAATTTGAGCACATTTTTTTACAGAAAGGATAAAAGGGACTTAGCAGTGTGGGCGAAGTGACCGAATCTATTTTTTGCTGCAAAAATTCAAAATTTATATTTTGACTGCATTATTTACGGGTCACGTCCAGGCCACTCACAAAAGCTCAGCGGGCCACAGGTTGAGTATCGTGGAGTTAGAATAACTATTTCACAATATTGTTCATGAGTATAAGGCATTACTTCTGTACTCTATCATTTAGAAGACTATCATATTTGGCTCTTAATGAGACTTTTATATTGTGTGTCACAATATGAATCTTTGTGACCACTTTCATGATTTGCATCTTAGTTTGATGTTTAAAAAATTTACATATTGCTGCTGAGTTACCATAAAGTTAAATTTATTAAAAAAACAAATTTTAAATGATTTTTTAAATCAAACAAAATGAGGAAGAGATGATATTTGCTGTTTAAGTGTAGAATAATATATCAGTGTGTTTAAACAAAACAAAGCTAAAAGAAATTTGTAATCTTTTTCTGTTGAAAATTATTTTTAAAAGTAGAAAATATTTTTTGGTGCCAAAAGAGTGAGAATGGAAAAAAAAAATTAAATTTAATGTAAAGTAGCTGAACCTGACATCACCATATGCACTTTCTGATATGCAAAATAGTGCACGTTGGCATGGAAACACATCCATTTAAAGGGATGGATGTCTTTAAACTTTAACCTGTATTTTCTGAGTACAGTTGAATGGTCCGCTGAAACCAGATGTTTGAATTGCTTTACAATCAGAGGTCAATCCATCTTTGTTTACCATAAGGAAAGAAATCTATTCTACTCAAAATAGAAAATTTATTACAGTACTAATTTTTATTGTTTATGTCTAAAACTTTAAAAAGCAACCATAACTGGAAGTGGGGAATGAGGGTTGTGGAATTAATTCATAATTCGGTTCAACAAAGTCTGGTAAAATTTTTGTTCACTTTATTGCATGAAATTGAATGTTGTGACAATAAAAAAAATTTTGCCATTTCCCTGGCAAAATTTTCTTTATTCATGCAATAAAGTAAACAAAAATTTTACCACAATTTGCAATTTTATAATTGCAATAAAGCAAATTTTGCCAGGGAAACTGCAAAATTCGCTTTATTGGTATTTGCTTTAGGGCAAGTCAACTATAATATAAAAATTACATTAAATATTTTGTGTAAGGCATTATATGTGTATTTATGTACAATTTCCATGGCTCAATAGTTAAAGAAAATTCCACTGCATTACATCGTTTTAACAGAATCATTGACACCATTACAGTAGTTAAATAGCACACAAAACATCTGAATGTATGATAAAAATTTAATGCACCTACTATTTTGTTAGTACATAAGAATAAATATTGCACTATTCAGTTCAGATATGCTAAGCAGAGAATAAATAACATATATACATATATATTTGTTATTTATTCTCTTGCATATATATACCTATACTATATACCTATGCATTTGCTGAGAGAAAATTTTTAATTACTAATGTTTTCAGGAAACTCCTATAGGCCATCATCAGGTTTCTTAAAACCATTTTTAGAAACTGTTCGACAAATAGAACATTCCATTTAAATTTTAACTTTTGAGGAATTCTAAATACAAATTTAAATGTAAACAAGTTAACCTTATATTTTTCATATGTTATTTAGTTAACAATAAATAAAAATACACTTATATATTTTTTAAATTATTAGAATTTTAACTTAGAATTCTTCAAAATTTAAAATTTAAATGGAATGTTCTATTTGTCAAACAGTTTCTAAAAATGGTTTTAAGAAACCTGATGATGGCTTATAAGAGTTTACTGAAAACAATAGTAATTAAAAAATTTCTTTCAGCAAATACATAAATAGTTGTATATTTATAACTGAACTGTTCATATGATCCTCTGCCAAAGTATAACAAACAGTTGAACTAGTAGTAGCTATGCATGATTACAAACCTCTTTGAATTAATTAAGAAAAATAAAAATAATATTAAATTTAACATTTAATAAGAAAAATAAACTAATTTTGATATTTAAAAAAAATAAGAAATTTAGACTAAAAGCAGTCAATTATTAAAGATTTAAACAATTTATAAATTTGTTTAAGTAGATTTATGCTAATTTTATACAAGAAAGAATTGTTTTATGCTATCAAAATTACCATAGTTTCTTGCAGATAACCCACTGGTTATTTGTATTTAAAAATAAATATGAAAGAGGATACAAGTATGAAAAAAATACAAATTATCTATTGATTTTAACTTGCAATTACTGTCTCATCAAACAACTTTTCCATTATCTAAAGGTAGTAAAAATATCTTTTGCAAATACAAAAATGCCATAGTATCTGCCATTGCAATTTTTCCCAAAACCATCAAGGTGTATGTATACATACTATATTTTTGCAGATTGATTGGCATGCTGGATTTCCCAGGGTATATAATCAAGAGAAACCAGCATGCCAGAAATGCCAGGGTAACTGACTTATTGGTTAAATTACAATTAAAAAATAAAATTAATCAGATGAAACAAAACTAGTTGTTAAATAAATGTTAAAGAAAACATTCTTCCAAGTACAATAAATTAACAGCATTGGAAAAGATTTTTTGTTTACAGGTCAATAAAACAATTAGCAGTTTGTTGGTGGTGGTAAGTCAGTGTGGGTTGCATTTACAATCTACTGACCTTGAAAGGTAACACCTTCCTTTCAAATTTCACACAAAGCAATGTTAATCATTGTAAGTTGAGATAATTTACAGCAAGTTTGTGAAATTTGATATGTTTATTTTTGAATTTTTGGATCAACTTACAATAAAATAATCATAAAAAAAGCACTTTAAGCATTCCATGAATATTTTGCACATTAGAAAGAAGAAAAAAATGTAAAAATTAAACATATAATCATAGTTTTTGATATAATTCCAACTGCTTCACAATTTTAGAATAAAAACTGACATCTATGAGATGCCATGTGATATAACTCATTCATTTTTTCCATGCAACATCTGGAGAAGGATGTATAATCTCACTTAGGTGGTATGCTCAAAATGACATTTCATTTCATGCATACCAGCATTCCCCAGGGATAAGTCAGCATGCTGGTTTTTACCACACAGAAATGCCTAATTTAATGGTCTGCTGAAGAGACCAAAATTCCAGACAAGGTACTGCAAAACTATGGTATGTATGTATGTATGTATGTATGTATGTATACACTGAATCTGTAGACCTTTCCAATTCATTTTCTGCATTAACCCATGCTTTAATTGATATTATTAAACATTCCTATATAAACTTATATCTTGAAAGCTGATAAATTTCTGGTAATTCATCTTTAAATAATAATGTCATTCTGACAATTACTTAGAAACTGATAATCAATTTTATAAAATGTCACTTTTTTACATCAAAGAATAACAAAGCAATTGATTCTCAAATTCATATCACTGATTATTATTGACATTATTATTATTTTCTATTTAATATTCTTTGAGGATATTTTAGCATTTATTATTATTATTATGAATGTCATGCACAGCTAATACTGGTGCAAAGTGCTATGCTAAACTAAAATCAAGGCATAGCTACTCAAAAAAGTGTAACATTAAACTGTGTTATTGTTAAAACTCTCTTCAAACAGCCAGTAGTTTGATGCAATTTTGTCAACAAGTCCTGAGCTAGGTTGTAGGCATATCTGCCATGAAGTGCCTTTTGGGCCCATAACTGCTTAATAGTGTCTATGTTATCTGTTGAGCTATGTCCAGGTGCTCAAAGTATAAGTTTAAAGGTGTGTTGTTACTGTATACCAAAGTTATAACTTTATGTAATCTTGACGTTTCTTATTTTTTGTAAAAAAAAAACTCCTTGAGTGTCAGAATTTTCGTAGTGGAAATTAACTATATTATTTCCACCATGGTCTTCTTCTTTACAGAAAAGAGTTAGTCTTTCTATAGATGAGTTTGGATGTTTTTGTTGTTTTTATTATTATAAACAACAGAAAAATTTTGTCATTTGACAACCATTCCTATTTTCAACACTTCTGATGTTTAAGAGATATGTCTTGGAAAATGTAATACTATTCTGCCTGTTTTATAACTACATCTGCAGTGAACTACACAGGTAAAACAAAAAAAAATATATTTTAATGCTTAAGATGGTATCTTCTAAACTGCACACAAATAAGTTTCAATATTTTTAGTGACATTCCAGAGATAAAAGGTATAGTGTGAATTAAATTATACAAGGATTTTACTTCTGTTTTAGCAATTTTCTGTGAAATATACACTGGTGCAAATTATACATCACATGTTATCTGAAAAAATTGTGATAATTTTATAAAATAAAAATTCTATTCATTAATTAACAAAAATCATAAAAAAACTATTAAAAGATACAACTAAATTTTTTTGTATACAGAGAGACTTATTTATATAGATATCAATAACATAAAAAGTAAATATTAAAAATATTTATAACAAAAAGGAAAAAATCAATTGGCTTTACCACTTAAATTATTCATGATATAAAACTCTCAATTGCAACCACAAAAAAATAAAAATTTACTTCTAAATTTCTGTTCTTTCAATCTCAACCAATTTACAAAATATATTCAATTTCTAACTCAAAATATCAGTGTTGCAAAGTTCTGAGTGATATTTATTCAGCTATCAATATACTATCAAAATATCAACTGCACTGTTCAAAACTTCTGCTTTATAATAATTATTAATTTTGAAAAAGTCATAATAATTACCATTAAACAATTTAAGAAAATAAACATATATAAAACACAGTAAAACAAAGTAAAAAATATAGATGATAAAAATTAGTCCTTAAATAAATATATTAGAAATAACTGTTTTAAATACATTTTGTGTAATCATAAAATAATTTTGAAATAAACTTTAAATTGTTTTTATTATATATATATATATATATATATATATATAACGAGTCAAATATTTGCAAATATATTTGTTTCTATATATATAAATTTTAATCACATAATAATGATGAGGACAAAATTTTCAGTAAACATTTATCATATATTTTTGATTTGAAAATTAAACTTTTTTTGTTTTTAAGGAAAATCAAGAATATTTTTAGACCCATCTAAAAATTCTCTAATTAGTCTGGAAACAGGGGGACCCAATTCTTGCATTCTGTGAAAATGGGTAAAGTTGATTATAATGTAATAATCTTAATCTTTGCTATCGTTACTTTTGCCCGAGCAACACCGGGCCTACCTGCTAGTATTGAGTATTTATTTGTGTTGAATATTAAGTTCATAAAATGAATAATAAAATCTTTTAATATTCAGCATAAATTATTTTTCAAACTAACATGCTAATCTATAGACTTCATCAAGTTTAAACTTAAATCCAACTAACTAATTTTAAAGGTTGATTTCAATTTAAACCTGATGAAGAGCTATAAACTAGCTCAAAAACATTAGTTTGGAAAATAATTTGTACTGGATATTAAAAGGTTGTGTTATTAGTTGTGTAACATTCATCCAGTTGGCAATTTTTTGTTATGTTCATAAATGACAAAATTCACAATTTCATTTGTGAATTTGATTTTCTCATAATTCATATTTCTATTTAAAGCAGAGAACTTCATTTATGGAAGTCAGAATGAATCTTATCTTTAGTGCTTTATGAAATCACGAAGTCTTTTATCTTTTACATTAATAAAGATCTATTCACTAACCACCTGAATTTTCCTATAGATAATTTACGTAATGTATTATGAAAAACTTTATTTTTAAATAAATTCAGTCTGGCATACAGTTAATTTTGTGATATACTTAAATTTATAATTTATTTAAATCAGTGCTCCGCAAACTTTTTCTAGCCACCGCCCCCTTGGTTCCATAAATTTATACCCAACGCCCTAATCATACCACAATGCACCCTAAACCATTTTCCCTCATCTTGGAAATATTCTTAGAAAATCTTTTCTACAAACCTCACAATTTGTGTCCTTACCACATACTGTTCTTCACATTTGGAAACCATTAAATGCTATGTTTCATCTTACCCATTTTAACAGAGAAAAGGGAAAGGTTATCAGTGACCCCCAACTCTTGCCTACAGTCACCATACAGTATCTTGCCTCCAGCACCCTCCCCTGCTGCTCATTTACTTCTTTTGCACCCCAATATTCACTCAGTGCCCAGAGGGAGCCAGTAGCACCCACTTTGGGAACCATTGATTTAAATTATTATTATAACTTCATATAGTGTTATGATAATGAATCAAACAAATATCATGGACATGAAAGTAAGTTATATCACAGAGTTACATGCCTTATTCTACAGCTTAGTACTTTGTGTCTAAATAAAAAAATTTTCAATTTTTCATATATCTCCATACGTAGAACACTCCATAATTCAAACTGATTATTTTTTGGTCCCTTCAAATTTGAGATTTACAGGTTTTTACTATAATATACTAAATAAATAAAGACTTCATGGTTAATGTTACCCAGTGGTGTGCCATGACATTTGATGATAGGGAAGCTGTGTTTCTGTAAGAAGCTGACTTACAGGGGCAATCAATTAATTGCACGTCAGGGCCCGTTCATATTCGTTTGTTCAGTAAGCCAGTAAAAATCGTATACTTCTTTAAATGTATTTTTAATAGATTATCCGACGTACTTAATAAATAAGAAAGTTCAATATAATTACCTCCGTTATTAGATTCAATAAATTCCCTATGCCCTCTAAATGCCAATTCTCGCTTTGAGAAAAAACATATAACATCTATTAATTTAGATATATCTATTAATCATAATTATCTTGTTATAATTTTCAATATTTATTTTATATTGTCTATCAATGTTAAATTCTATTCTGCTTTGATTTCCAAATTGCTTCAATTTTACGAAAAAATCGTCATTCGTCATAAATTTTATCGTCAAAATGTCGAAATTTTTTTGTTGACGTATTTATATTTAATTTAGGCATTGGTCTTTCTCTTTTAATAATGTTTTCTTTTTCATTATATGGTCTTGAGCCAAAACTTTTTTAAAATAAATTTTTGAATCACTAGCCACGATATAAGGGCTAAAATTAAAATTATCAGAAAAACTTACTTGGTAAAACAAAATGTGTGATGAATATACATACCTAGTACAAAAAATTCTTCGATCGTATGAATATACTTTTAAAGAAACTTATAATTAAATATAACTTTGTGAAGAAACGTACATAAAAATAACAAAATATTCTTTACTTTTTAAATCTTAAAACAATCCACTTAGTGAAATAGCTCCCTACAAGTGGCTAATGAATGGAATCAGAGACAGTCCAGGTAGGTGTGTGCATGCCAAATCCCGAGGGTGCCGATACCGGTCAATGTCAAATGCCTCTTTTGTCGCATCACTAGTATATCTCAAAGGACGTGACAGGGTTGTAATTTTAAACGTTTCTCACCATAGCTGTAAAAATCTAAATATGTTAAACTTAACAGATTGTCCTTCGTTCGTTTTCTAACTAATTTGTTTTAGGACCAAGTGTTCATGGAAATTTCTAAAATTTACAACTTTTCGGTCACTCTCATAAAACTGGAAAAATTTCTGTCTGTATTACATCTAATATTATAAAGAGATCAGACCCCACTGCACTCGGCAAGAGATTGGTTCAATTAAGCTTCTGTTTAAGTAAAATTTCGGCTCTTTCATCAGGTTTTATTTATGTTTCTAATTCCCTAATCGCTTAATTATTTAACTACTTCTTAAGTAGAAATAAGTCGAAACCGGTTACTTTGTATTTGAATATCTGTAGTCTTGGGAAAGAAGTGGAAAGAAATTTTTATGACAACCGATACATAAATCGTAAATTTAAGGAAAATAAATTCTAGAGCTTTTTCTTTGTACCATTGTATGTCTCATTCATTAAATTTGGTTGTAAATAATGCTGCCAAAGTAACAGTTAATTTTTTAACACTGTACTAGAATTGTACACGTTTTTTTCTCCATCCCCTTACAGATGGGACGTACTAAATCGTAATATCACCGGTTTAACATCAAAATCCGTAAGTAATATAAGATGGGAGAGCAGAATAAACGCAGAATAAATATATCAAATATTTTAATGGATTTTTTTTAAACTCCTGTCAACTATACAGAACTATCATAAAAACATGCCAGAAAATTCCTATCGGTTGGGTTAAGTTATAAATCTAGTCTAGGGTGGGCAACCTTTTTTATAACATGGGCCAGAATAAATTTTACGTTTTTCCGCAAGCTGTAGTAGTTAATTGACGCCTTCTTGTGACTTGTAATTTTTTTAGTCTGCAAATATGAAATAAATAAATAAAAAGTTAATTAGTACATTTATTTCTCTTATCGTTTTCGAAAATTACAAAGAATTGGAAAAATAACTATTAATTATTTTTCCAATTTAATAATCTATTAAAGATCTCGCGGGCCGGATAGAAAGTTTTCGCGAGCCGTAGCTGGCCCGCAAGCTGGGGATTGCCCGCCGTCGATCTAGTCTGCTCATGATTCACATAATCGGGCGAGGGAAGCCGAATATCTAGCAGGCAGGTGGCTAACAGCCCAGAACCGCTACGGGATATAAAATTGGATGCTTTATGCATGTGTTGCTTCTACCAGCTAAACCGTGACGTTGGTGGTCTGTAAAGCGCATGCGCCAATGCTTATAATCTGGCTGCTTGGAAACTGACCCGGTTTCGACATTCCTTCCGCCACCAAATTATTTGAATATAAAATAGCAATCTTATCGTTTTTTTCACATGTAGTATAGAAATTTGTAAAAGATACATAATGCAGTTATAATAAAATATTAATTTTAATTAATGCAAAGTATGTTAAAATATGAAAATTTATATTTTATAAAATACAAGGGAAGGTCATTGGAAGGTGGAATCGGCACTTCTATCGCTTCCAATGACAGCATGCCACTGATGTTACCTATGGTAGCAAACATGGCGGCTTACCTCTGAAACAGTGGGGACGCATGTTCTAACCTAACCTAACCTATTCTAATAAATTACCCCTATTCTATTGGACTATCCCACAAGATTTCTAACCAGGAATTACCTAGTAAGTACATTAATCGATCTAAATAATAATTCAGAGTCAGTTCCCCGTCTTGATCGCACTAAGGGACTAATCCAGACTTGTGCGTCTTCCGACTGACTTTGATTCCACGCATATTCATATCTTTGACTAGTGCATCGGCCGGATATAGTTGTTTTATCTCGCTTAGGAATAAGCACTTTAGCATGGCTCGGAAAGCCATTTCTAACTTTTTGAACGATTCTAACACAATCCTTAATGAGGTTAAGGGGTGCTGTGTCGGCAATCCAAAAGGCAAACTTAATGGCAAAGAGCACATTAAGTACTTTTCTGAACAAATAGGAAAAATAATAAGCATGGCCGAGGCCATGTTTCGAGAACATACACTGTTAGATGGCATCGTGGACAAACTGGCTCTACTGCAAACTAAGGAAGATATGATGCAAATCGTCTCCACTGAGGTAGAAAAAACGAAAGAGGTCTTAGCTGTGCTGAAGCATGGTGCTTAACCTGAAGCAGGTTAAGGAACAGCAAGTGGCTGCCTCCATTCCCTCATATAGCACCATTCTGAAATCAGGCTTCACCGTGAATCCCTCACAAAAAATCAAAACCACCAAACAGAGTAAAGATGTCCTTTTGGTATATCAAAAGAGCAAAGTCAAGAACAGCGATAACACTCGAAAGTGTATTCAGCAAAAGATCTAGCCCTCCAAGCTGGGAATAGGGGTCGAACGCATTCGGCACATAGGCTCTGGAAAAATAGCCATTGAGCTAAATAAACATGACATCGAAAAGCTTGAAAAAACAATACAAGATAATATCCCGGAGCTACACACAAGAAGACCTAAAAAGAAAAATCCACATATCATTATCTATTCTGTACACAAACTAATAGATCGTGAAGATCTAGTCAAATTGATTTATGAGCAGAATAGTCTTCTAAATGAAAATTACAGCCAAGAAGATCAAGGAACTTTTTAAAATTAAGTTTAATACTGGAAAACGTGATGGTCAATTCTGTAACTGGATCGTGGAGGTCACTCCTCTATTGAGGCGGCAGCTCCTCATCACTGAAAAACTAAACATAGAATGGTCTCGCTGTAGGGTGACTTTGTACCGATATTACAGTGCTATAGGTGCTGTGGATTTGGGCACACAACCAAGAGTTGCGTACACGAGACTTCCACCTGCAGCCACTGTGCTGGTGACCATACATACAAAGAGTGTCCAAATCGAAACAATAGTCCAAAATACACTAACTGTCATCATGAGAAAACAAATCAAATCTCACACAACGCTTGGGACAGTTCCTGCCCAATCTATCAGCTAGTTAAAAATAGTATTATCGACTGCACAGACTATGGATCTTACTGATAATAACAATATCAGTTGTCTGCAAGTTAATTTGGGAAGAGGCATCTCTGCCACCTCCCTGCTTGCTACTAAATGCTACAAATACGACTTGATATTCGTCCAGGAACCTTACTGCACACATAATAGGACTACCTGTTTACCTACCTTCTGTTCCGTGCTCAGAGGTACTGATGCATACCCCTGGGCCATCACCATTGTGACCGATCCTAACCTCTCTGTTCTGCACCACAGGAACTTGTCCAACAAATATATTGTCTGTCATGAGCTCATCCACAACAATAACAGGTACATCTTTATTAATGTATACTGTCCTCGAGAGGCTAACGTGAAGCAAACCACAAACAACATCCAATGTGTTATCGACAATTTTAATAACGCTAACTTCATTCTACTTGGGGACATCAATGCACATTCTCCCACCTGGGGCGGCAAACAACAAGACCGACGCGACAATGTCTTTGAGAAATTTTTTATTCATAACAGGTTCCAGTTACTCAACAACCCTCACTCACCGCCGACTTACACTTCTGCCCAAAGAGAAACATGGATAGACGTGACTACCTACAGTCTGGATTGCATCACCGATTTTGACAGGTGGATGGTGCTCAGTGACTGCAGTCTAAGTGACCACGCCTATATCTCATTTCACCTTCTCAGCACTAATTGCACCAAGGGCACTCCTGCCCTTCCTAAATACAATTACAACTTGGCACTGGCTGACTGGACCAGGATGCAGAACTTCCTTAACTCTAACATTTCTGACTGCTGCCATAATAATAGGGACGATGCCAGTAGCACACTTGACCATAACATTACAACAATACAGCATGCTTGTGAACTCTTTATTCCAAAAACTACTCCGAAACATCGCACCGTCCCTTGGTGGACCAATCAGCTCACCAAGCTTCGCAAAACCAACAATAGACTGAGAAGTAACTACCAGAAATGCAGAACAGAACCCAACCACTCTAATCTTAAGCATCTCTATCTTGACCACCAAGCTATATATAAGAAGGAAATCAAAGATGCCAAGATTCATTCCTGGTGGCAGTTCTGTACAGCAGCTTCATCTAACTCTTGGGGTTATATAACAAAACTATGTACTAATAAACTAAGAAAGACGCAGGTCCTGGTCAGCAATGATGCAGTGTCCACCAACAATAGCTTCTTTGACATTATTAATAGACAAATGAGCTCCTTCTGCATCGAGGACTGTACTGACGAAGATACTCTCTGGCACAAAAACATAAGGGAAGAAATGAACGCACCTATTCATAACAGCCACTCTCCCGACTTCAGCCATGATGAAATCAATTACGCCTTCTCAACTCTAAAGGACAATAAGGCACTAGGCATTGACAACATCTACAGCAAAATTGCCAAAACCATCTGGAGGCTTATACCTGATCATATCAGCAACCTGTTTAACAGTTGCCTACATAACGGCATCTTCCCAAATAAGTGGAAAGTCGCTAAAATAATTCTGATTCCAAAACCTGGTAATCCTAACAATGCCAGGCCAATTTCCCTGCTGCCAGTCTTTGGCAAAGTTCTCGAATGTCTACTGACAGACCGCCTGGTTTGGCACATTGAGACTAACAACATCTTTAGTGATGCCCAATTCGACTTTCGCCAACAACAGTCTTCTGCCGACGCCATTCATCATGCCACAGAAAATATCAAACGCCTTCTCAGTACGAACAAATATGTGTTGGCCGCCAGCCTTGACGTCTCCAAGGCTTTCGACTCTGCCTGGTGGCCACTCATTCTGTACCATCTTAAGCAAACTGAGTGTCCAGCTAACATCTATTACCTTGTCAAAGATTACCTGAGCAACCGGAAAGCCCTTCTCCAGTATGTGTCACATCACGTAGAAAGAAACATCATCCGTGGGTGCCCACAGGGGTCGGTCTGCGGACCACTCCTGTGGAACCTCACCTTCAATTCCTTTCTAACAGAGGACTTTGGCCATGACACCATTACTGCCTATGCAGATGATGTCCTAATTTTAATCAGCAGCAATTCCCAGGCAATGCTAGAGAAAAGAGACAAGGAAACACTCGATAAAATCCATAACTGGGGCATTGGGCGTAAGCTTAAGTTTAATCCTGCTAAGACCACCTGTAGTGTTTTCAATAAGCCTGGACAACCGAACCTCTACCTCCACACACCAACAATCCGAATGAATAATCAGTCCATTAGAGTGGAAAAAACAATCAAGTATCTCGGCATCTGGCTTGACCACCGCTTGAACTGGGACAAACATATAAAACATATAACTAACAAGACCAACGTGATTTTCCAAGCATTTTCTCAAGTTGCACGCAAGAAATGGGGCCTAAAATCTGATGCTGTTAGCATCATTTATGAACATATTTTTATTCCCATCATTACCTATGCAAGTGGCAGCTGGGGCTGGGCTGCCAAGGTACACCCAAGCAGGAAATTAATATCGTCTCAACGTAAAGCCTTGATCCTTATCTCTGGGACCTACAGAACCATGCCAACAGGAGTCTACAAATCATTACTCATAAACCGCCTATCACCAACATTATCCTAGTCAGGCATGAGCTTTGGAAGCTCAAAACTGGTCATGATATCTGTACTATCACATGCGACATTCCTGCTGCTAATTATGAGAGAATGAATCCAGTCACCGACCTTACTCCCCCGTACATCCACAACTACATCAGCACTGACATGCCTATCAACCCTGACTTGGAAATCTACACAGACGACTCAGGAATTCATGAAAACATTGGCTGCACCTTCATTGTACTCCAAGATAAATACGAGATCCATCACCAAATGTATAGACTTGATAATCTTTGCAGTGTTTTTCAGGCTGAACTTAAGGCCATTCACATGGCAATAAGCTGGTCTGAACAGAACTTCTCTAATAAACAGATTGCCATCCTCACTGATTGCCAGTCTGCCATTAACCTGATCAACAGCAGGCAGCTTCATCCTCTCACTGTTGCGATCAAAAATCTCACCCAGAACTCATCCAACAGTTACAGCATCAGCTGGGTTCGCGGGCATCAAGGTACTGCTGGAAATGAGAGAGCAGACCAGCTGGCGAAGGCAGCCGCTAACAACAGTGCGCTGCAGCCCGTTTACAACAAAATCAGCCACCACAAAATCATTAGTCTTCTGTATAATGATGTTCTTCACCACTGGCAAAACTCCTGGCAACTCAATCATAGCAACCAAACCTACCACTTCATTCCCAACATCATCGAGCACCGCAGCTATACCTGGATTAACAACAATTCTCTTGTAACGATGGTGGACTTCATGCTGATTACTGAATAGGCAAGAGATGAGAAAATTAACATCCAGGCGTTAAAGAGGCGCTGGTTAATAAAAGGACTCACCCAACCTACTACCTTGAAAAGGTGCTCGCCAAGCTACTAAGTGGGCTCCTGCCGCCTTCCCCCCGGGTTACATCTTCCTCCATTGAGGCAAAAACATCAATTTCTTCGGTCTTGGGTAACTTATCCTGTAATGAGTATAGTTTTTACAAGTTGGATGTTGTTGCACTCTACCCCTCGGTTCCTCAGTTCGAGGCTGTCATGCTTGCAAATACTCTTCTCATCAAGCAGTGCTTTACAGCGCAGCAGGTCTTAGAGATATGTGATGCCTTGCTTTTTATTACCAAAAACAATTATTTTCGGTTTAATGGGAGGATATACCTACAGAAACAAGGGGTCCCCATGGGCTCACCACTTTCTGCTGTATTGGCGGAGTTACTCATGAGGCATGTTGAGCAAAAGGTCTTCAATTTCCCCCTCATGATAGCATACCCATTGTTAAACCTCAGATATGTAGACGATATCCTTGTAGCTTGGCAGGACACGGAGGAGGATTTCCTCACCTTCAAAAATTCACTCACGAAGATTTATTCTACCATCAGCTTTATCTGGGAAAAAAAGAATGAAGAGGTTATTGCGTTTTTAGATCTAAACATCTCCAAATCCCAGGGAGCTTTATCGTACTCCGTGTTCCATAAATTCAGCTGCTTACCACCTTTAATTCCTGCTACAGCATTCCAGCCACAGCATTATGTTAATGCAGCCATCGCCCCATTAATTAGAAGGGCTTTTTTGTTATCTTCCAATCAAACAGCTGTCGACATTGAACTTAATGCCATTCGCTCGGCAGTAAACGCGGCGGGGTACACTAATGCCAAGTACAGGTACGTCTTAAACAAGGTCAAAAGATCGCTCTTTCCTGCCACGACATTACATGTTCCAAAGGAATGCACAGTAGTCCTTCCCGCATTACCATTCTGTGGCCAAGTCACCATCCGTATTTGCTGTGATTTTAGGCAACACACGCTTTTTCTACCAGTCTCCCCACAGCCAAATCTTAGGAGGCTATTGTGCAATGACAGGGATGCTACCTCTGTACTAGAGAGGTCTGGAGTTTACTCTATCCCATTGGAAAATACTGCATCCGGTATTCACACCCACTACGTTGGTGCGACAACTAGAATGTTGGCTTGTTGGCTTGTCGTATTTCCGAACACCAACTTTCCATCAGGGCAGGCAAAGGTGATACCAAACTAGTAAGAATGGTGTTACAGCACCTATACACCCCGCTGTGGGACCAGGTGGTGATGCTCAGGTATTGTAATAACAAGAGCATCGTGTTTATTTGGGAGGCCTTTCTTACCGCTGCACTAAATCCGTGCAACACACCCATGCTCGATTTTCCGTTATGTGGGTCAACTTATATAACAGATTAAGGCAACACCTCTAGCTCCACATCTCAGTATTTTATAGCACATGCGCTACGTTACCATGCGCGCATGTTTAAATTTCTTCTCGCTCAGTTCCATCGTTGATCTTGTTCCAAAGTTCTAAAGCGGTTTGTTCATTTCAAAAATTTTTGGTTCAAAAAAGGATTTTAACCGTTTTTATCTACCTGAGGAAGACGAAAATAGTTTCGTCGAAAGCACTAGTAATTATAGCAATATTCATACATAGTTTAATGCCTGGATGTTAACAATTCTCTACTCACGCAGTTTATTACTGGTCATGGGAGGTTCTCCTGCTATCTAAACCAGTTTACGGGAAAACGGAATCCTCTTTGTGCCATCTGTAAGGAGGTGGATGGCCCCGATCATTATCTTTACAGATATATCTGTTTACAAAAAGAAAGACTTGAAATCGAACTCACTGCAGCAAAACTCAACATTACCTGGCCATGCCAACAGCTAGACCTCTTTAAACACAAAGAACTATATTCAGCCTTTGTAAATCTTGTGCGTGCTTATGAATACATTGCACTTACCACCACGAGAGAGTTCTTCTCTCATTTCCTCCTGTTTCATCGCCTCTGCCTCTGCTCTAGCCCTACTGTAAATATTGCACATATGCTACCTCAATTGTATCTGCTTTCTATATTGAACCGTATTGTTTTGTACTTTGTTTTTGTACTGTTTTGTTCTGTATTTAAACTCCAACTGCATATAACACTTTATATTTTGTTTCGTATTCTCTTATTACTGTAACCTAGTTCACAATTTGTTTTATGTACTTACAAGTCTTGTAACGCCTGTGTTTAATTCCATTTCTGCATCCAACCACATCTTTATGTTTATTATTATGTATTAGCACTTGTATCATTATTTTTCATCTATTCGTATATCATCCAAGAATTTTATTATTTTAGATAATTCTGTAATCACCAAATATTTGCAAACAAGCTGTAAATTAACTATACTAACATTTGTTTCTACTTCTCATATTGTATCTACTCCCATTTATCATCCCAAATTACCATCTTAAATATTTCTGTAATTACCTGTATTTGTAAACAACTTGTAATTTAACTGTATCTTGTTTTCACCCCAGCAGTGCAATGCAGAACCGGGGCATGTACTGATTTTGTACATAATAAATGATATTGACTGACTGACTAACTGAATTTGGTTGGCAATAATTATGGTAATTTATTAGAATAGGTTAGGTTTGGTTAGAACGTGCGTCCCCATTGTTTCAGAGACAAGCCGCCATGTTTGCTACCATAGGTAACATTAACCAACTTCACTGTATAAAAAATTTATGTAAAATATTATAAGATAAATCTTTAATAATTCTTCAAACTTAATATATCCTACTTTCTTAATTCTAAAATGCATTTTTTTTAATTCATTTTTAGAAGCTGAGATATATCTTAGAATCACTATTGTTGTACAAATTTTTTCAACAATTAGTCTCTCTTCTTAAGCAGCTCTTGTGAACCACTCTACTCCAAGGTGAGTCTACCATACAAAATATAGATGAGAAACTCACATGAGTTTCAGTACAACATTGTGCTATAATCCACATATTTTAATATAAATTTTAATGTAAAAATAAACTATCAATTTAACACAACCAAAATAAATAACATAAAAATATAAGTGTAAAGTACATTTTCCTTAGGAATTTCATTTAAAGATTTCTAGGCTCTAGACACATTATCTTGATCTTTAAAGTTCACTAACCTTTCCATTTTCTTAGATTTATATATTGCTAAAGCCTGGTACAAATGAACTGATGTGGTTTCTTCAATGCAGACAGAAACTTGTTTTATGTCACATGACTGTTTGCTTTTAACTACTGCCAATAATTATCACAGATTGATGGTTGACTATACATGAGCATTGCTAGTCACTGAACAAAAATAGTCAAGTTAAATATGCTTTTCATTAAAACAACTTCCTAACTTTCATCAAAAGGACTGACCTTGATTCCACCTTAAAACTGGAATACCAACCATTATTCATTCCAGCTTCCTCCAATGACCTCTATAAGTACAAAGTAGTGGCATTCAGAGCTCTAACTAAATGAGCATTCACACATTGCTCAAATATCCTTGAGGAATCACACTGGAGGAATTAAAACACATTGAGAATATCATAGTCAAACATGGATAACAAGAAAGATGATGCAAAGATTGGTTCTTACACATGCAAATAAGGCAAATGAACATTCTCCAACTAATTCTAAAAACCAACAAAACACAAATCCAAACATATAATTGTGAGAACCAAGGCTAAATAGAAAAAATTTTTGCTTAATTTACAAAAAAAAATTCTTCTGAAATTATTTCTCTCACGAGAGCAGGAAGTAATCCCATTTTCCCACAGGCTTGCTTCCTTGTCCAGATATGACATTTCCTGAATGACTGTATCAGGAACATAACACAAAAAATCATTATTGGTCTATTTAGTCAATGTTGCCTAAAAAGGACATTGAAATTAAAGGGGAGGACTCCCAAAATATAAGGAAGAGTATCAATGATGACAGAGAGTTTGTCCATCCTCAAAAGTTGATCGTGTGTTCACTCCTTTCTTGGATACACTCCACCACTGATATACTGTCTTCACCGCCAATAGCCAATAACCAGAATCTTACCTGTCAAAGACAATAGTGTCTCTTATGGGCAAATAGCCTGTGCAAGAGTGTGAACTCCTAAAAAAAAACCTACCTCTTCAGGTAAATACCAACTCGCAATTGCTTGTAAACCAATGCAATAACAACGTCTTCTAGTAACACTGGAGTGCTTAACACAGAGACACAGTCTAAAACCTTTCACAGTATTGTAGTTCTCAATCTGAAGAAGGCCTCGGTGGAGGCCGAAAACGTTTGTTGGTTCTCTATACAACACTGTGAAAGGTTTTAAACTGTCTCTGTGCTTGTAAACTCTCTCTCTTGCACTTAAAGACTCTAAATCTTATGTATAATCTTATATGTATATAAATGGGTATTTGTTGACATTAATCCTGTATACTATAGATTAATACTCACATATAGTAGGACGGAAAGTCAAAATAAAATTATTAAGACATTAAAATTATTTTCTGATGTAAAAATAAGATTATTTTTTATGTCATATGAACCTTTAGTATTTTGTAGGACCTCCTCTTGTCTGGATACATGCTGCAATAGAGTTGGACATGAATGCACACAGATACTGTATACTATTCTGTGACAAATTTGCCCACAGATGTTGCAACTATCACTCCAGGGGCAGTATTCCAGTTATTCTCTCATCTTCAAGAGAGTATCTATGTCACAAGCCAGTTACTTACTAGCTAAACATTTGTTTATGTCTCCAGAGATAATAGCTTATCTCCAAACATGATTCTAGATGACTTTTTCTCTTGAAGATTCTCTCATCTTACAGAGACAAGTAGTTAGCCATCTTTCATTGATAACTTCAATTTTGTTATATCCAATATGAATGACTGGATGCTACCTGCACTATATAATCATATTAAAGAGCATTCTCTATCTCAGGAAAGAATATTTCGAGATAGAGATAATGCTTTTGATTTTTTTTAAGCAGCTAATTAGTAATGCCACTGACTCCATCCTTTTTTTTTAATGATTCTATACCAATTACTGAACCGTTGTATATGCTATTAATCTTATCCATTACTTCCAGCTATCCATCTCTCTAAGTATTTTTCAAAATATTACCATCTAATTTCTCCTTTACTAAGTATGCACAATTTTCTAACTAACTTAACAAATAGAAATTTTATTAACTTAAGAGACAATGTTACCTGAAACATTTTGACATTTCAATAGATAAAAACATTATAAAATAAAAACATATCCTGTATATATGTTTGCTTTATTTGAACCTCATGAGTTACTTACAACGTGATACATAATTTTGTAAGAATAAAGTTAACTGTTTATTTACAAATAAAACAACTTTAACATAAACAGTTTGTTTTATTCTTATTCTATATTTGGCATGATAAAAAGCATATTTATATACTACGGAAGTTGCAAAATGATTCTTCTCACTTATAATTTTTATACTGTGTATTTTTGAAAATTTTACAAATTCATTGGTAAAATTCTGTAGTGTTGTGCACACAGATAATTTGAACAACTATAATCAGTCTAATAGAATCTTGATGTCAACAGCAAAGATGAGATGATTACAAGTGACCAGAATCGCCTTTGTTTCTGGGAGACAAGTTTTGTCTCTCATTTTGATGTTGTTATTCTTTGAAAAAGAGATGCGAGATGAGTGATCAGAATACAGTACCAAATCTCTTACAATTGTAGGTAGCCAAAGCTGGTGTCCCATCTGGTCCCATACATACTCAATAGACAACAAATCTGGAAGGTCAGGCCATGAAATTGTGGTAACATTAGAAACATATTTCTGGGAAAACATAGCTGTGTGCAACCGACCATTACCTTGATAAAAAATGACTATTTGTTGTCCTGCTATGAAAGTCAACATAACAGCACAGAATTTCCTCAATGTGTAATACTCTTGTGCTGTGAATGTGTCTCAATACCACTACTAGGGGTGACCATTTGTCTTACAAGATGGGTCTCAAATTTTAGTATAAAGGGCTTTATCTTCATTAACACATTCATCCTCTTTTTCATGACAATTTTCAATTTTTTCTCTTTTCTTCAATGATAAACCTTGTTTTCACTTTCTTTGTTCTGAAATTTTCTTTTTTTGCTCTAGATTAAGTATTTAACACTAACAAAACCTTCAAAATATACCAGCAAATATAATTTAATATAAAGATGCTATGACAAATGTTTTCAATCCGAATCGGATCTGCTTCAGATCAAAATGTTCAATAGAATTAGAATGCATAAGAACAGCTTTAAATTTTAAAATTGCTGTAACAGTTAAATATGAAAACATGTATAAAAATCACACATAGGTTTTAAAATTAACATAAAAATTAATGAATATATTTGTTTGTTACAAATCCTGAATTAATTAGCTGATTATTTATTTCTCATTAATGTTGTTGGGATTGTCAAAAAAGAATTGTCACACATGCAAGATGTTTGCCTCCTCTTTAAAATTGATACATTTCTCCTTTAGTTCAGCTTTAAAAATTTCAAGAGCTTCTAAAATTTTGATTTGATTGGTGTGAAGGCCCTGGCATCTGTTAGAAGCTGGGGCCAAGGGGGTTCCCTATAGACTGCTTATTTGGCGATGGGTCAGTAAGACCCGCTCACTTTGTCACTGGATGGTTGACCTGAGTGACAGAGGGGTGTAAGTCCGTTGATAGGGTGTTGGCGTCTAATAAGTCCACATGAGAGCAGGTTAAACAACAAAAATAACAATTTAATAGACTAATTTAAAGCATACAAGATTACAGACTAATAAGCGCAACATAACATCTGATACTAGAGTTTTGGACTAATTATCAATTAGCTACTAATTCTCCTTAAATGCAAAAAGACTGAGAGAGAGAGTTTACAAACATTCTAACATAATACCTCTGAGGGGGAGTGATGTCTTCTACAACTGCTGAGGTGTCTTGATAGGAAGACTTCTATGGAGATAGCATTTGTCCTGGAGTACGGCAGGCAAGCCATAATCTCTGGCTTCTAGGGGAATGTCCGCCTTTAACAAATAAACAAGATGAATCTAACATTTCAAGAACCAACATTACACTATCTGCCCTGTTTAGACAGCATCTTACCGTCCTTGCCAACCAACCTATGACTCAACACCTGCAACTTCAGGTGATCGGATGTTTTTAGAGATGATCATTTTCCCAGGCCTAAAGAGGATATAATGACAAAGCACCCAAACTTCGGGACAATCGTCCATTGCGATCATCCACCATTGGAAACGTCCTCCCCAGACCTGACAGTCCAGTGAAGATCTCCATTAGACCAATCCATGACCCATCTTATGATGAATCAATAAACAGAATCACAACACATTGTCACTCATTCCAAGATATTGTACTTAAAAGTGTAAACTCTCACTCTCTCAATCAATTAGTATCTAGAAATGTATTATCAAATGAAGCCGATACTGGTTGCCGATTTAGTTGCTTCAATGTATTCTTTGCTTTAGTTTATTAAAATTTTAAGATTAACCAATCTATTAACCTGTCTCGACTCGGAGAACAGACTCTATTGACTCACCTAGAACCTTTTGTTCTAAACCCTTATTATTGCTCCTACTACGATTGGAAGTGGTATGATCATTTATTCTTTTAATATAGTTCTTGGCTAATCCTTGCTCCACTGTTCTAGAGTAACCATTTGTCGACACTATTTTTTCAATATGTTTTAATTTCTGCAATGTGCTAATGATGTTTGTGCAGTGTGTGAATGCCTGTTTTGTAAGGGCTCTAAATGCTGCCAAACTAAGGGGGGAATTTATCAATTTTAAAGAGGAGACAAACATCTTGCATGTGTGGCAGTCCTTTTTGACGATCCCAACAACGTTAATAAGAAATAAATAATCAGCTAATTAATTCAGGATTTGTAACAAACAAATATATTTATTGATTTTTATTTTAATGTTAATTTTAACACTTAGGAGTGACTTTTATATTTGTTCTCTTATTTAACTGTTAGTGATTTTAAAATTTAAATTTGTTCTTGTGCATTCTAATTCTATCAAACATTTTGACCTGAAGCAGATCCAATTCAGATCAAAAATGCTTGTCATAGTCTTTATATTAAATTATATTTGCTAGTATATTTTGAAGGTTTTGTTGATGTTATTAACTAGAACTAGCTTTTGGAAGTTTTAGAACTCATTAAGTATTAATGCTTCAAAAGTTTTTGGCAGTTCCATAAGCATTACTAACATGCCACTGAAAATCAATCATACACACAATATACAAGTAAATATCACAGGTCTATATAATTTATAACATTATATATAAATTAAATATGAACAAATATATTGCTCACAATTAAAATGAGATAGAAACATACATAGTTTAAGGAACAAAATACATTAACTGTTACAAATTTAAATTTTAATAAATTTTGTGTTTTGAACTTTTTTGTGGATTTGAAGATGAAATGTAAATTACCTTGAAAAATATTTTTTCATAATAAAAATTGGCATCTTAAAAGTTTATTAGCACTTTCTCTTTTTGGGAAGAATAATTCATTATTTACTATCTACAAGGCCAGCTCAAAGTAAGTTCAGTGCATATAAACCATGCAGGTGCACTAAT
Organism: Centruroides vittatus; assembly: GCF_030686945.1. Classification (NCBI taxonomy): domain Eukaryota; kingdom Metazoa; phylum Arthropoda; class Arachnida; order Scorpiones; family Buthidae; genus Centruroides; species Centruroides vittatus. Next base: position 3,800,572 of record NW_027122286.1, on the reverse strand, counting down.
ATGCTAGTCATCTACAGGGTTATCCTAATATGGTTAATTGCCCTAGGCTAACAATATCAGGCAGTTTTTTTATAATTTAAAAAAATATTTTTTATTTTTACATCAGAATATTGGTATTATTATTTTTTATTGGATTGATACTTATGAACATTTCATTCATAATACTTTGTTTTAAAATATCTCTTATTAAATTGTTTTATTTAATTTTAAATAAACTTTGGTACAAAACATAATATGCAAAATACATTTATACAATAAAATGTAATTTTAAATATAATCTTAACTGAATCAACAAAATGAATAAACTTTTTTATTTATATTTATTTATTTATATTTTCTATTTATATTTATTTTCTGAAACTCATTTATAGCAATATCTATAGATTCCATTTATACAGGTCTAAGGAAAAATAAAGATAATTTTTTATCCTCTTCAAAACAGAAAAAACTTTCTTCTGAGCAATTAGTGCAAGTAATACTTATCATAATTCTTAATACAGAGGTTATATATAAATTCAATATTTGAATGGATTATGGTTTTTAAACTAAGTTCTAATTTTAATATAATGTTGTCATCTGATAGTATATTTACATACTTAAAATACAAACATTCTTCATTAAAATTCACCTGCAAATCATCTCAGATGTATTATACAGAATAGTATCTTTTTTTTATCATACTTTCCAGCCTAAATTTTATACTTTTTATAGACTTTTACTCATGAATATGCAACAAATAGAGTTAATTATTCATTTCATATTTGATATAAATTAAATAAATTTTAAAAGTTGATTCATTTACAGTGTAATAAAAGTGTAAAAGATAATTTTATTGGTAAGGAATAACTAGAATCCTTATGAGGTGGCAACAGCTGGTACAGCTGTATTAGCCCCATGGTTAAGGTGGCACTGGTCATCTAAAGATTTGCAGACTATATCAAAATATAATTGTATTGCTATGACAAAACAAATAAACTGTCCTAATTATTCCTGCATGTCAGTATCATTGCTTGTAGCATTAAATCTATCTATCTAATTTTATTCCAAAATAAGTTCTGTTTTCAAATTATAATAATATAAATAAATTTTTAAAATTAATAACAAGTAATTAAATGAAAATATAATAAACATCCCAAAGCCCAATACATTGATGCTAAACCAAACAAACAATCTCCGTAATAATAGCCTGAGTATTTACGACAATCATTTGGTTTAATTAAATATATACAAGTAAATATAAACAATCCAGTTAATCATAAAATTCTTAAAATTTTGAATATTTATTGATCAGTTATTTTAGTAATCTTAGTCTTAGATCCTCCTGTGCAAAGTGACACACTGGACAACCAGCTGTCTCCAGCAAATGTGGTCAGCTGCAATCACCCCATGGAATGCTAATCATCTTTAAGTCTTTATATGTAGAGCACCAGGTTGTTTGTGGTCTAACCTGTTTCCTTTTTTCCACCTTGTGGTTTCAATTGCAAGGCTACTTTTGGTAAGCATTCTTCTGGCAGAAAAAGTACATGCATTATAAAAACAACAACAATGCATTATATACTCTGTAACAATGTCCTGTAGTTCATATAGGCCACTTCTGAGAACTTCTTCATTTGTGATACAGTCATGATATGTAATTCCAAGTATCCTTCAAAGACAGTATTGATGGAATATATGGAGTTTCTAAGTAATCTTCTTTGTGTCTTTCCATGTTTCACAGGCATAGATTGCAGTTGGAATGACAATGGTGTTGCAGAAGTTACAGCCTCTACAACACCTTTGTCATTCTAACTGCCATTGTCAGTACAGAAACTAAAACCATTGTTATTCCAATGGTCTTAATAGCTGTACTGATTTCTTATGTGGACCACATTGCACATAGTCTCTGAAAGACAGCTGATGCTTTATCAAGTTGACATTTTATATCAGCTTCAATGCTTATATCTGGTGATAACATACTACCAAAGTAACAGAACTTACAGCAATTTTTGGAAGCTATCAATGATAACCCCTACGGATTATTCCTACAATTAGACACCAGGAGAGTGCAACTACTGTAAATTTTTTGAACATTTTCATTGCTTGCAAACATGGAGAAATTTGGACCAATGTATACAGAAAACCATGTTTTCAACCCATTTTAATTCCACATAACTCTGTTGATCCTCTTCACATCAACTTGGCAGCCTTTAGATCCTGGATAAGAAGAACTTATATGCACTGTACAAGTGTAAATGACACAGTAACAGAGCTAAATTACATCTTAAGGATTGCAGAACAATAAGGATACCCAAGGGAAATGATAGAGAAATTAATCACAACCAATCAAGCAACAAAACATCAGCATACCTCACTGGACAGAAAACAAAGGGTGGTTTTAAATTATATCCCATTTTTAAGGGGAATACATAACAAGGTAGCCAAGGCTAATAATCTTCAAGTAGTATATCAATGCAACCCTACAATTTTCAGAATTTTAAAGAACAATAAACAACAATATAACTGTAATTCAGCCACAAAAATCTACTCCATCCCATTAAACAACCAATGTTTCAAATCTAAACTAGTCTATGTGGGTGCACAACTTACAACAGCAACTCAAGGAGCATAAATGCAATTGATAAGAAGCTCGATAACACCACACTATCAGCTTATGAATGGCAACAGGACATTCATGTCCAATGATAACAAGCATCAATTATCAAACCAACAACAAATATACATACAATGAAATATCTTGAAGAAAGATTGGAGATTTTTAAAGCACACAAAAGAACCAGTTGCATCAATCATAGACAGACAGACACATTGGCTACTGCATGGCAGTCTTTTTATGAAGATTAATTTTTATTTAGAGACATTTATTTGTTATTTATTTTATTTTTGTAATTATTTATTTTATTGTCCACAGCTAAATTTTCAGTTATTTATGTATTTATTTTGGAATTCTTGTTTTCATTTTATTTTTAAATTTACATTTTATGGTAACTGAGGAAGATCAGTTAAAATGAGTGAAAATGTTTTTATTTTAGTAAATTTTATTTGCTAGATTGTTAAAGGTATGTTTTTTATTGTATCTCTATATAAGTGGTTCTCAATCTTTTAAAGTCGAGGAACACTAAACTTTGATATTTTTCCCCATGGAACAATTACAATACATCAGCTTTAAAGCAGGGATGGCAAACCTTTTTGAAATCAAGCACACTCAGTCTAGTAGATGATGACATTGGCATTTGCAGATTACATTCTCATACAAAAATTATTTTACATTGTATTGATTTTTCTTTTGCAACAATTTTTAATTGTATATTTGATTTTTTCGCAGAGCACTTAAAGTGGCTTCATGGAACAGTGTTCCGCGGACCACAGATTGAGAACCATGCTCTATATGGTCTGTCTCTTTTGTTAGATACATCCATAATACCATAGACTAGAGTCTTAATTTTCCTGTTTTCATTCATACTTGTGATGTGTCCAAACAGTTGAAGTTTTCGTTGTATAATCCTTTGTAAGAGAGTCTTTTTCATATGTATCCTATTATAAAGTTCTTTGTTTGTGACTTTCTGCATCCATCCTATTTGTAAGATCATTCTGTAGCAGTTTCTTTCAAATGCTAATATCTTTCTTTCCATATCTTTTGTTATTACCCACGTCTCACAGGCACACAGCATGCAGGAGAAGATGCAGGTGTTCAATACTTTTAATTTTGTCTGTAAATTTTACTTTCCCAGATTTCGTCCATTGCTTTCAAATTTGTTTTTGCCTTGGCTATTCTAATCCCTATTTCTCTTTTGCAATCCAGATTATAGGTTAGTTTGCTTCCTAAATATGTAAAGCTCTCTACATTTTCAATTTCTTTCCCATCTACTAGGATGTTTCTAGTCATGTTATCATCACCAGATATCATTGTCTTAGTTTTTCCACTACTGATAGTCAGTCCATATCTTTTTCCTTTTTCATTACACAGATGTAATGCTTTCTCTAGTTGTTCGTCACTTTCTTCAATTAAAACTATGTCATCTGCAAATCTTAAGTTATAGAATTTTACACCATGAACTGATGATTCCATCCTGAACATAAAAAGAAGAATAATGCTAGCTCAGTTAGCTATGCTAAGAATGGAGAGGTTGCTATAGAACAAAGATATAAGCACTAAAACCAAAACAGACTCATAAATGCAATAGTTTTCCCTATGATGATGTATGTATGTGAGAGCTAGATTATTAAAAAAGCTGATAAAGGAAAATAGATGCCATCAAGCTATGGTGCTAGAGAAAAATGCTCCACATCCCCTGGACAGCAAAGATCATAAACCAGACTGTTCTGGATCGCGTCAAACCAGAAATGACATTAGATGCCAAGATCACCAAGAAAAAACTTTTACATTTTGGATATGTTATGTGTGCAAATGGACCGGAAGATATGATGCTAGGATATGTTAGTGGCTCGTGGCAAAGAGGACAACAGAGAACTCGCTGGCTGAACACAATCAAGACTGATTGCAGCACGATGATATGGCAGCTGAAGGAAGTTATCAGCAACAGATGGCATTGGAAAAACATTATCCATATGGTGACCAAAGATCAGAAATAACTGAATGACTGATGTCACCACCACCATCATTCTGAAGAACATAGGTCATTTCATAGCATGAACGTTCCTCTCTGAAGCCAGCTTGCTCTTCCCTCAGGATTGGTCCAACTGCTCCCCTTAACCTCTGTAGGAGAACTAAGCACACCTTTCTAGGAACAAAGAGAAGCGTAATGCCTCTCCAGTTGTTAAAATCAAGGTTTTCTTTCTTAGGAAGTTTGACTATTACACCTCTTCATTAGTCCCTGGGGACACTTTCCTTCCTCCAGCAGTTGTTCAGAAGATATATGAGGGCCTTCATGATGTAATCTCCTCTATACTTCAGGAGTTCTAATGATCTCATTGAAGCCTGTTGCTTTGTTGTTCTTCAAGGATCTAATCACCTTTGCAGTTTCATCTATTATGACATCACTTCAAGGTCTTCTGAAGAAAGAAAGATATTCTCCTCTTCTCCTTTAACACACATTCAAAAAACACCTATTTCATCCTGGTGTTCTTTGAATGCTGAAACACTTCTCCTTTGTAATACTTTTTCAGCACTATCCTTCACTACTTGTTGAAATCCATTCCATTGACCTTCAATGTCTGTACAGTCATAGAGTGACAGGATAAAACAGTTTCTGAGCTCAAGTTAGAACTTGTAAGCAGTAGTTAGATTGTGTAATTTCTCAGTTGTGTAAGGATGCTGAGGTTTATCTGTGTTTTTTTTTTTTTAAATCAAAGATGTAGGAGGGTCTAGAGGAGATTGTGATCAGACCCAATATCAACTCCTTGATATGCTCGGACATCTTGAATTGATTATCTCTAGCAATTATTGATAAAAATACAATCAATTTCATTGTTTGTGTTGCTTTCAGGTGAACACCAAGTTTTCTTATGTATGTGCAAAATATGTATTTCTAATGTATAAATTGATCATGCTGCAGAACAGCAACAGACGTATCTCATTATCATTTATTCACACAGCAGAGCTATGTGGCCAATGACATACTCCAGGCCTATCTATTACTACTTAACTGAGTGTTCATGTCACCCATGAGCAGCTTCATGTCCTGATAAAAGTCTAATTTAGTACATCCTGCAGCTGATCACAGAATGCATCTTTGTCTCATCAGCATCTTCAATAGGTGCTTATTCCTGGATTACAGTAGATTTTGCATGTGATTGGAATTGAACTGTTCTAATCTGGTCATTGACAGGTTTCAGTCAATCTCCTCTTATGTGATCTTCATTATGGCTAGAATACAAGATGGTTTTGCCTTCACTAATAGTTTTGCAATTTCCTGTCCATCTTACCTCACTGATTCCAAGAATTTGCATGTCATATTTATCAAATTCCCTGTGCAACTGAACCAGCTTGCCACATTGGTACAGTGTCCAAACATTGTATGTTCCAATTTTGGTTATGTTATTGGCACAAGGCACAGGACCATCAAATTCTGCATAAGGCACAGGGCATCCTTATGGTTTTGTTCCTGCACTGTCATAGAGGATGATGAGTTGATAGTATCATGCTGAGAGTTTTGGATTTGATGAAGTCTGCTTATTGTTTCTTTAGTGGTGACAGTTTCTATGGGGTGGGGTTGCTGGCCCCACACCCAACTCTCCTCCCTTCTCATCCAGGCTTGGGACTAACAATAGCAAAGTAAAATAGTTTATCTAATGCTTACAAATTGAACCATTGCAATTTGAGTTATTTTAGTGATAAATACATCTAAACACCAAAATCTAGCAAATAATGTATATATTTAAACAAAACAAACATTTGATTCCATTTTGATTTTGTTTCAATCTGTGTTACTTCAGGTTAGAAAAAACAGACTGAAACAAATGTGTATTCTAAAAATATAACACCACTACAGATTTAAAAATTGAAGTTGTTGTGAAATGTGCACATGCACAGTATGGCATTAATATCCATTAATTTTGACCAATGTGGACTTCGACAATATAAAAGATGTTATATGTACTGTAATAAATAAAACATACATATTAGTACTAAGACTTATACAAGATCATATAATGCTTACTACACAGTCGAAATAGGGTCCCTCTCTTTATAATTAATTGCTGTACCCCTTTTGAAGGCCTTGAATATTTCAATTCATTCAAGATACTTGAGACAAGCTGAATCATCAGAGTGGTGTAAGATACATGTGTTATCAAATTCAACTGGAATGTTATCATCAGCCACAAAACTAGCCAGTGCCATTGTGGAAAACTTCTTTCGAATTGTATATTGATGTTCCTTAATCTTCATGTTCAGATATCTAGCTGTGACTTCAATATACTTGCATGAATGGTTCATTCTGTGATCTTGTACAGGAATAGCATAGATCCCTGGCAAGCAACTCCTCTCTAGCTGTTCATCAAATCATTATATTAATGCTGCACTGTGCAAGCATGCACTTCACAATAATTTCAATTTTTAAGGTCCTTGAAGTACCTTCAAGTAATTTCAAGATGTTGGAAATGGAATATCTGCACGGCTGCTCCCCACATACTATTAAAGGTCTTTTATGTCATTTTTCCTCTGCCACCTCTGCCTCGTAGAAAAATCACACCCAGGACACCCAGGTTTATAGGACTGTCACTTATGACAGGAAGCAGCCTCCCTATACAAAGAAACATAAAAGAAAATAACTTTCATTTAGCCTTCTGTAAAAGTCACTCAATTTCCTCCCTCCTCTGCAATGCTAAAGTCTGTCCAGACATGCATCTCCAACCAGGCATCTACACTATACCCATCACTGATTATAGAACCATTTGCCACTTACAATACATAGGTGCTACAATGCACACTTTAAACACCTGCCTCAAGGAACATCAGACTTCCATCACAAAAGGATTGGCCAACACTGCATTAGCTATCTTCGCCTCTGACCCAGACATTGATGTGAACTTCAACAGTGCATGCCTCTTACATAGCTTTCCCAGCAACCCTTTCTCAAACAACTTGAGCAGGTAGAAATTTATAAGGTCACCTGCAACAACATTGCTATTAATTTTCAGGATGTTGACTTCCCCCACAGCATGGAAGTCTTTCTTCAAACTATAAATCTTACTATCCTTCCCCCTCCCCTTTCTCTCTTCTTATGTAGGGAATTCGATCCCGGCCCTCATTTCTAATCCCGGGATTTCAGGATTATACTTAGTCAATCCCGGGATCCCAGGATTATTTCAGTATTGAGGGTTAATAAAAAATAAAAATTAAAAAAATCTTATAGAAAGTTCTTTAATCAACAAAATCAAAATTTAGACAAAAATCAACTTATTTTACAGTATACACCTAGCTAATCTAATCACTCTAATCAGACTTACAAGTTAGAGTCAGACTATCCAGACTTAAAATCACTCAGTCTTCATGTTAGTTATTTTTTTTCAAGCATAACTTTAAACTTACATAAATTGAAAAAACCTTTATGTAACAAACTATGCAAATAAATGTTAAAAATTAACAAAAATCTCTCTTAACATTGACTAAATAGACGACTTTCATGTAACAACCTATTAAGTAGGTAGTAAGTTTCTTAGCAAAAAGTATTTAAAAATAATATTAATCAGTCACATTTTTCTTAAATAAAAAGAAAACTAATTAACAGGAACATTCTAATTTGAATTGCGAAAATATGATCTGAGAAATAACAGCGCATTCAGTGTCTCATCACCAAGTCTGCTTCTTAATTTGTTGCACATATATGCAGCTGCTGAGAAAGCACTTACAAGCTCTAAATTTTAATATAGATGAGTTCTCGAACATATTATTTATGTTCATTATTCAATTTAAATTGGATGCACCAACCAGAGGCTAGTGAAAGCACTCACTTAAGGGTGATGATATTCCTCCATTGAATGACTTATTAGAACTTTTGAAGGGTCATGTTAGAACTCTACAACCAACCAAAAGTGCTCTTGACTGCACCAGAAAATCGATTGATGCCCGCAAAAATACAAAAATACAAAAATGAAGTATATTACCAAGTAACCCAGTGAGAACTGCTTGCTTATCATTTTAGTTCAAAATACAAGAAGTTTTATATTAAAATGATAGGCAAGCAATTCTGTTAAGAGCACTGGCATAGAACGTTTCACTTCATGCAGTCTATTTTGCAGCTTTTTTAAAATGATGTCAATCCCGAAAATTTCGGGACTAAAAAGTGGTCGGGATCCTGGAATCAAATCCTCTATTCTTACATCACCTCCCCTCTTCACACATGTATGGAAATCCCCCATTGTTTCAGCAGCTGGGGGATTAGTTTGCCTGATCATATCAATTAAACACAGGTGAAAACATTAGCATTTATTTCTTTTGCTCTGCTGGATATTAGGTTTTTTAGTGTTTTAATACATAATTAAGAGCTACTGTAGCTGCAGTATAGGATAAACAATTTTTGGAAACTTTTCACTTTTATAGCCACTTAAAAGAGGTTTTTCAAATGAATACCCAAAATGTTGTCCTTCAAATGGAACACTTACCCAAGTTCAAGAATTACTCAGAAGACTGTTTAATTCTCAGATATTTTATTTACTGTATATCTCGGCAGATAAGACGACCTTCAGATAAGAAGAGGTATAAATTTTCATCAAAGTTTTATAGTTTTCGCATATATCTGTCCTATAAGACAGCCCCCAAACTATCAACGGCCTATGAATTTAGTTTAGATCAGCGATCATCATCTGGATAATAACATTGTATAGTGTATATGGAATTGTGTCCTATTTGTAATTTTTTGAAAGAAAATCAAATTTTATATAAAATTTTATTTTCTTGCATCTGGCAGCACTACCTTGTGATTGTTGCAAACATTCACACTGATTCAGGCATTCAGGTAATGACCTTGACTATTCACAAAAACATTGTATGACCTATTCTATTTTGTGGACATACTCTACTCTCTACTAATAAATAATTACGGTTTGTCCGTCTTACTATAATGGTTTTAATTTATATAAATTTCAATCTAATTTTTTTTGTATCTGTCCTATAAGATAACCCCAGATTTTCAGGGCCTTTTTTTATGATTCAACTATCTGCCGAGATATACGGTAAATGCATTTTGGATCAGAATTCTCACCAATCCCTCTTCAGTCTATAAACAATAAAATTGTTTTGTAATTTACAGTTAAAATATTTTTGCGAAGATATAAAAAATTAAATTAAATCACTCACTAAAGGTACAATGTCAGTCGAGTGAATATCATATTCAAAGGCCATAATATTTCAGTTTATTTGTCCAAAAAATCCCTTTTAAGTGATTATAAAAGTGAAAGATTATATCTAGCAAACATTGCTATTTTTAGCTTTATATTGTTCAGAAATCTTATGCTTATATGTAAAATTGATCACTGAATCTGAAAATAATAAAAATGAGATGATTTGAAATTAATATAATGAATAAAACATTTGTTTTTAGAGAAAAACACTCAAATTTCTTCATTTGATCTTCTTTATGACTTGAACAGTTTTAGATTGAACAAAAAGAAATAAAATAGCATAATCTAAATCATTTTCCATCCTTTGAAATGAAAAAAGACTTAAAAACAAAATAGAAATAAATTCTAGTTTAATAGAAAATGTCATCAACCATTGCATATCGATTGTTAATAACTGTTCAACTAATGGCTAGGTGGCATGCTATTAGTTAACCAAACAAAGTTCATTGGCAATCAACTCCGTGTGTGTTGAACAGTGATTTAGAATAATATCACAAAGTGAAAAGACAAAAATGCAGTGCCAAGATTGTAATAATTTTTCCTGTGTACCACTTATTTAAGTCTTCAAAACACTCATGGGACATCATAAAGTTTCATGAAAGGATTTGAAGGCTATTTCAAAATACTTTACATGCCAAATTTGTTGTTTATGCCAGAGGTAACTTGTGAATATTGTTATCATGCTATAGTCACAAAGAAGAACAAATATGATTGAAAGAAACATCTAATGAAATATGTTTTGCTAGTAATTCATTTGCTGTGTAATGAACACATTGTCAATGACTGCTACTTTTGTCAAACGTAACCATATAACTCTAGTTTTGATATAATATTTTCTAAAATCTTCTTTCCTCCTTTTTTCCATTTTACTTGTCTGATGATTTATGTTCAGTGTTTTCTGTGAGTAGAAGAAGTGCCTAAAGAACTATGAGGTGGAAAAAGTAAGGGTTTTGTGACCAGAAAGTGCTGGTCAGACCCAGAGAGAAAGTGGTGAGAATAGGTTCAATCCTAAGAAGCAAAAAGACTAAGCATCTTCTTGGAGATTTTGTGCACCAAGAATCCTGAGCCATATTGATATAGAAGATCCCCTTTTAAGCCTGATACAAATTGACTCCTTATGTGAAAAGGAAAAGAAAATTTCTGTGAAAATTATTTGAAAGGATCATCTTTGTCAATAGCACAGGTATTCCTTTTCTTTACCCTATCCTTTGTCTGTCCTATATCCTCTATTTTATATCTATAGTTATAAGTTAGTTTTAGTTTTAAGGAACTCTTGAATTAAATGTATTGCACATATTAGACAAAATTGTAAGACATCAGAACATTGTATTTTGTTTGTCAGGTTAGTCTGCATATTGATTTTTGTTTTACCTTGGGCAGAGCTGACAAATACCCTAGAGTTGGCATTGGTTTTTCTTTTTGTTTGTTTGTCAACAATTTATTAACAAATCATCATTTGTTAATAACAAATGATGATTTGTTAATAAATTGTTGTTTTATTTTATGTGCTGTCTAGATTGTTTTATAGCACCTTTGTGGTTATTTGACACTATTGCTCTTTTCACAATAGAAAGTCCGAAAGGTGTGTTACTTCACAAATGTAAAAAATATCCTTCCATTCCAATTGTTTATGACACAGATGTTCAGGAAAATTACAAAACCACAAATATTATATTGAATCTTATAAAAATTATAATTTGCATAACGAGAATTTGTTGCAACCTGAAAATAGTTGCTCTTCTTAGTGGCACAAAAAAGGATACTCAAAGCACCAATATGTCTTTCTTTCTTTGGGAAGAATGCAAACGGAAACTGCCTTACACAAACTACCAGTGGCAACCTTATATATTCTACAAAATAGGTCATGACAACATTGACTAACATGCCATTGATTCCAGCATCAAAAATTATTTTACCATCATCGGATATTAAACTTGGTTTGATTTGCGATTTTGTTCATGCAATGGAACACAATACCAGTGCTTTCAAATATCTGAAGACAAGTTTTCCAAAACTGAGCAATGCAAAAATTGATGCAGGTATAACAAATTGTGACTTTTCTTTTTTGCTTTCACTCATTTGCAAGAATTTTATATTTTTATTTTGTTTTTCGGGCATATTCAATAGACCACAAATTAATAAATTGTTAAAAAGCATTGAATTTGCTGAATTATTGTCTCTAGTAAAAAATGAATATGGTATGTTATGTAAAACAGTAATCAAGAATTTTTTAGGTAACAAAAAAACAAAGAACTATAAAAAAATTTTGTGGCTGAAATGATTACTGCATTTGGTGAAATGAAAGTCAATGTCTCTTAAAATACAATTTTTACACAACCACTTGAATTTCTTTCCCAAGACACGAGTGATTTCAGCAATGAGCACAGCGAGTGTTTCCATCAGGATATTTCTACAAGCAAGCAAAGTTATGAGAGAAAAGATGTCCCCTTGTGCTTGATAAATACTGCTGGTTCTTATGCCAAGATACAAAACAAGGTTTTCTCCAACCTATTAACCGGAGTAATACTTTTCAATATTTGCTAATGTTTTCGAGGCCCCTCCTGGGCTCTTCCTCAGGCATTCGATAAACATTGTAGTGAGCTGGTTGTTGGCCTTCACACTTCCCCTTCCAATGGTGCTCGATTACGTAATACACCAAAGCGCATGCATTTCCAAGCCTAATAAAATTTCTAACTGTGAACTGCTTATTGACCCTTCTACTATAAGCTTGAAACAAAAGAATAAATAAATAAATTTAATTTAAATGTTGTCGTCCATTAGGAATTGCCACGCAGTAGATAGGGACATTTCTTCCTTAAAATTAATGCTCTTGGCTTCGCACTCCGCTCTAAAAATTTCAACAGCTTCCAATATTTTTAGGTGATCATGATGTGAGGTGGTGAGAACGATACATGCCTTGTCAAATTCCGCCATGATGTCCGGGTCTGTTGCATACATTGAAAGGGCTGTCGTGTACTTATTTCGCATAATGTCCGATTTATGCTCTTTCAGATGCACCTCTAACGATCTTTTGGTTGCACCTACATAAACCATTTCTTTATTACATCTGCCATCTGTTATAGGGACTATGTAGATGCCTGGTAACCTATTGGGGTTTGAACGATCTTTCCCATTCCTTAGTAGGCTAAAAATGGTTTGACGACACCTGTATGCAACTCTAATCTCCCGTTTCTTGGCAATGTCAGTTTATAATGCTTTTAGAATGGGGTTAAACGTGACAGGGACTACAAGCTTGTCATCTTCCTTTACCTTAATATACCCACCTTTTACGTCCTCTTTATTTAGATAGCGATGCTTGTATTTTTTAACGAGCATACGTATAAGGTTGGTATACCCATACTCCTTTGCTATTGCTTCTATATAATTAATCTCCTGCATTAACGCCTGTGCTGTGGAAGAATGCATATACGCTCTCATGACTAATGATTGGAAAGCCACTACTTTATAATGAAAGGGATCGCATGATCCTATCGGGATGCATGTTGCAACTGCCATCGGTTTCCTATAGACTGCCGTTCGTATGCTCATTTTGTCAAACATTATGTCAATATCCAAAAGTGGACCCCACTACAACTGTGTTGTTCTACCTCTACCACAAGACCATATGGATTGTCGTTCAATGTGTTTATAAAGCCCTCCAAGATCCGGTTTTTTTTTCCAAAATATGATGATGTAATCGATGTATCTCCTATATAGGGTAATATCCTGGAGGAAACCAGGCAGGATTCTGTTTTCAAGCAGTCTTACCACCAATTCACAGTGGTCCCCGGATACCGGACTTCCCATAGGAATGCCCCTATCCTGAGCGTATATCTTCCCCCGAACTGGAACGCCGAATTATAGCACGCCAACTCCAAAACATCCTGATGCATTGCACTATCCTCAACTTCATCCAACAGATAGTCTCTGAGTGCACAAAAACAAGGGGGAAGTTTTATTGAAGGGTACAGGGACCTGAAGTCCATCACCATTGCAAACAACGGTGGGGGGTTAGTCTAAGTTGTTCCAAAAGCTGTATGGGGTTAGATATCAAGTACTGATAACCCCAGTTAGAAGTTTTATTAGGCTTGGAAATGCATGCGCTTTGGTGTATTACGTAATCGAACACCATCGGAACGGGAAGTGTGAAGGTCAACAACCAGCTCACTACGATATTTATCAAATGCCTGAGGAAGAGACCAGGAGGGGCATCAAAAGTGTTAGCAAATATTGAAAAGTATTACTCCGGTGAATAGGTTGGAGAAAACATTGAGTATATCATCTCAGTGTATTAGAAGTGGAGAATATTTATACAGAACAAGACTAGCATAAATAACAAGGTCCATTCTTTCTTACAAAATGATAGGTCATTTATATTTATCTATTTATTAAAGAAAATGTTAGAAATAAATTTTATATTGCTACAAAGATCAGTAATAAATATTACATTTGAATAAATTTATCCATAAAATTAATTTTGATGTCTAATTCTTTAACATATGCAATAAAATTGTAAAAACTATGATTAAAATGATAAATTTGAGTTTTCTGTCTTAAAAAGTGTTTTATTCATTGTGTTTGCTTCAAATTGTCTCCTTTTTATTATTTTCAGATTCAGCAACCAATTTTAATAAAAATATAATATTTCAGACAACTGCAAAACTTTACCTCAAATTGTAGTTACAAAGCTCCTATGTCTTAAAAAAAATCTTTAAATGTGAATAAAAAACTGCATAGGACTTGATCTTACCAAAACAAGAGCAGTTTCAAGCTACATTTAGCCTTTACTTTCATGCATATACAGATTTCATGACATATGTAACCACAACTTTTTTGTTTCACAGTATAATGCACCACTAGGATTAAAGTTGCAACAAAGAGTTAGAGTCAGTTATTCAGGTCATATATATGTAGATATATATAGCATCAGACACATTAATAGCTGGAATAACTCATGGCTTTGATTTTGACACTTTAGTTAATATTCCTGAATTCAACTGGTTTGCAAATAACAGCAATATGGTAAAACCTGTTAGTTATTTCAGTTGACAGTGAGTCAAATCAAAATCTATGAAGCTATCCTATCTTGTGCTGCCAAACATTCCTGAAAGTATGTTTTTTCATGGTAATGTACTGTACATGTCTTATCAATCTGCTGACAACGTAATAGAAAGGAAAATAGTGCCCTTGATCAAAATATTAAATGATTTAATTATACCACAGGATTCTTTAGGGTTATATTCATTGTTGCAGTTCAACCTATTAACAACTTGAAAAAAGTTCATTTCCAGCAAGCAGGTGAAATTCTTGCCAAGATCTAGTCACAGAGATTCTTGTAACTATCTAGTTATCTACTGACTGTTTACTATGTGATACTATATTCAGACAAAATAATGTAATATCTTTCCTTGGCCAAATGGATAGACAAGCATGTCAGACAAAGCCACTATCTTCTACAAATCATGAAATGTAAAAATTCTGCTTGTTGCAAACTTTTCCATAGTACCCTGGATAAATTGCTTAAAACTTGCTTTCTAGCATTGCCAAATCCTTATATTCAGATAACAGAGGACTTGAAGCAGCCCCTTCATATTTTAACATTAAAGAACACTATAAACCACAGTACTATTCTCAAACCTTTAAAAATGCAGTATAATTTTAATTTTCAAAGTTAAAGTTATACTGCATTTTTAAAGCTTTGGGTAGTAGTACTGTGATTTATGACAAGTGCAGTTTTCAAAAAATATAAGAACACTATAGTTCTTTTGCTGAATATATAGCTTTTCTAGAAACTATACCAAATATTCTAGGCCTATAAAAGCAATTATGATTTGATTTGTACTGTCCTTCTGTTAAGCCACAGCTCAAAGTGTGGTCACTATTGTTAAACTCAAAGGTTTATGTTAACATTTGTAGCCAATTTAGACATTTGCTGGTCTAATTTGTAACCAAGATGATGTCAGAGTTAAGAAGAGGAACTACTAGATTAAAATTAACATTACAATTTCAATTATATTTGAGTTTGTTTATTTAAAAATCTTTTAACAAAGCAGGAATCTCTCATTTTTAAAAACAAACAAGGTTTACTAGTAAAATTATCTATACAATCCATGTTCAAGTAATCAGATTATAGAAAAATACATTTCAAATGTCTCTCCAAAATTCTTAGAACAGTTCCCAGTTTCCCAGCATATTAAAATTTTAACATAATTCATTACACACTCACATTTAAAATCATAAATGTAAAGACTGATGCTCATAGCCTGTATATCTTTGTATATTCAATTGAGAATCAATTCATGTACACTTCTCCATTCCATTAATTAATTATTAAATATTCCCACCAGATGGTTCTGACATCTATACCTTCATTTAAGTTCATTTTTCTTGCTATTTAATAATTTGTATATGCTCTTTGATTTTATGTTTAAGCATATTCTCTTCATATTTTAATATTTTCTTTATCAATATTACAACTATTAGAATAATGTTCTGCTATTACTGAATTTTTGTATTGTAGCTTAATTGTTCATTGATGTTCTTTTACTTTGCTTTGTTTCTAAAAAATCCAATGAGTTACATAACTTAGCTGGCTGTTATGAGATTTTTATTTAAAAAGTAATTTTTATATTATTAATAATAATAAATAAAATACAAACATACTAGACACTTTTATGTACTATTTCCAGCACTGATGTTTAAAAAATGTTATAAAAAAAATGAAAGAAAAACATTTTCAGCTGCTTTAGTAACCCTCATCAGTAAAATAAAAAAAGGACAACCATTCCAACTTCAGCAAAAATTCTTTAATTACTTCTTTAAATCGAATATGAAATTCGAACAGATCTGTTCGAATTTCATATTCAATTTAAAGAAGTAACTGAGGATGGACGCTTAATGCGTTTGAAAACGTTCTTAGGATTAAAGAATTTTTGCTGAAGTTGGAATGGTTGTCCTTTTTTTATTTTATATTGTCTCTTCAGTAAGGAAGTATAGTTTTATTTAACCCTCATCAGGTTACAAAAAATTTTTTTACACATAAATGAATTTGTATGTTCAATAAAAGAAATTTTTTTACAAATGATCTTTTTTACATAAATTCAAAAAAGTTAAACATTTGAAATGCAGAGCATTCTATACTTCAATGACATAATATAAATTAAATTAAGAACTAAAGAAATTTTTAAAATACATTTCCAATAATTAAACATTAACAAACTAAAATCAAAAAACTAAACATTTAAAAAGCAAAATCAAATGATTAAAACACATTACAATATTTCATCAAAAGCTATAAATGGTTGCCACACTTGCAGTAGATTCAGTTTGTCTTTGTTATTTATACATCCCCCTTTTTGCATCTGTTTATAAATTTCAACAGCCTTAGCTGTTCTGAGTTTTTGTGCATCATAAACTCTTATTATTATTTTTAGTTCTCCCCACTGGAGGACACCATGCACTCATTTGCAAATTGCGCCAATGCTTTTACATACCTCCCTTTTTGGATGTCATATGCATGTTCTTTAATTCTGGTAATTAATGATCTACCTGTGGAGCCTATGTAGCTAAATCTTGTGTCCACTAATGATATTCTATAGACCCTGAGAGTCCTTTACAGGTTTAATTCATCTCTACCATTAGTTAACAAAAAATGATAGTCCTAATTATTACTAAATGATAGTCCATGTTATTACTCATATCGCTGCTACTACTGCTTTTGATTTTTATATCTCAAATTACATTGAAAATAAAATTTATGCTTTAACTGTGTTTAAACACAATTTCCCTAATGTCTTATTTCTTGTTTAGTGTCTACCTTGAGAGAACAAAGAGTATATGCTTGGTTTTTAAGGGCCCTAAAGGCTACAATTTTATATCTCCTGGAGTCAGTGGAGTTAGATGATATAAAAGCAGCTTGCAATAGACTCTTGTAATTATTTTCTTATGTATTAGATCAATTTCCAGGTTAAGTAATGGACTTTTGAAATGCTGGACTGATCTAAAGTAAGGTTAAGCCTTAATTGTTGTTGGTAAATACTCAGACCATCCAAATTAGGTTTGTCTTTCCTAGTGTTGCTACCAGGCCGGTTTTCACCCGAACAAGCCAGTTTTTAAATTCATGGTCTGGATTAATTATTGATTTGTCCGGTTTTCGTAGAAATTGTGAAATTATGATGAAACAAAATAAATTTATAAAACATTTGCAAGTGTTTTATTTTAACGGTTAAAGCCTTTAACTTCACATCCCCATCCAAGCTTATTCCTAGGCTAAGAGTGGCAGATGTGTACTTTTAAAATTCCAACTTGCAAATATCACTGACAAATATTAGGTTTGTTCCAACACAAGTCCCTAACTGGTTTAAAACTGGCATGCACATTGTTCAGTTCTTGGCTATAAAATGACATTGTGCATGCCTTGTATGGTTTCAAATTCAAACTAGTCAGGGACTTTCATTGGAACAAACCTATTGTCTGGGTCAGTAATTTTCAAGGAGGTGGCAACACTAGTCTTTCCAAATAAAAAAATGTTGTCTACATACCTCATGTACAATCATATGCATGGAAAGAAGTTCCTTAGGGCTTGATGTTTGACAAAATGTATAACCAATTCACATGAATTCCCAAATAAGGGGCTTTCCATTGGGATTCTTCACTGCTTTTATATATATGTTTATTGTTGAAAGCAAAACAGGAGTAATAAGTGCAATAAGTTCAGGTTCATTGATGGTATTTCTGTTTTTCCTATACTAATAGTGAATAGGGCATCACTTAGTACACAGAAGCATGGTTCAAGTTTTATTGAAGGATGCAACAATATGAAGTCTAGCAATGAAGTGCTATATGCCTGATAATTCAATTGATTTTAACTTGAATGCAAGCTCCAAAGGGTTGGCCATAGTGTATTGGTAACCTGTGAGAAAAACTTGTAGTAGGAGATGGATCTTTCTTTCTAAATGAATTGTTGGAAGATAGGTCTTGTCAACTATGGGTTTTAGCTTTTGGCCTGGTTTATGGGTTTTCACAAAGGTGAAGAGCCTTGGAGTGTCTGGGAATGGGAGGGAAGTGTGTTTTAGACCCAGTTTTCTTGCTAATATATATTGTGTGAAAGAGTTCACTTTATTCTAGAGCTTGTCAATGTATTCATGTTCAACTGAAATACATTCTGTGGATTCAATGTAGTGTTCCATGAGTTTGGCATATGTAGATCACTTTAATAATAAAATGTTCCTACTTTCATTAACCTTGATTAATGTAATATTATTTTCTTTGAGTCACTTCCATCTCTTCACAATGTTATCCCCTCAATCTCTATCCTCCTCATCTCACACAGATTTCTTAAAATTAAATAGATATATTATTAAATTAAATTAAATAGTCTTATAAAATCCATTTGTATGTCATTGTAAAAATTCTTAGATTGCTCCAAAAGCTTCTCAATACTAAATACAGTACAATTAACTCTGGACATATGACATTATATCCTGGTGCAAACATATTTAATCTTTCTTAATTGTTAAAATAAAATAAATTACTCTTCACGTCAACTTTTGAATATATAATAACTACACTTAAGTGTTGTGGCATTACCAATATTAATTTTTAGCGTATGAGAATGTTCACTAGTACTTTCAGTAGCATAAAGTTACTGTCATCAGGCGAATATTGAATACAACAGCTGAAAAAGGTTGAAAAAACCATCAGATACCTTGGGGTAATACTTGAACACCGACTGCTCTGGCAGGAACATGTGTCATATCTCAATGAACGCACTGGCAGAATCTTCAATACCTTCGCTAGCATGGCGAAAAGAAGATGGGGCTTAGCCTCAGAGGCAGTCAGTACAATATATAAACAGATTTTCATACCTATCGTCACCTACGCATGTGGTAGCTGGGGTCACGACATTCACAAGGTACACATTTACAAAAAACTTATTGCTGCTCAACGGAGAGCTCTTACTCAAATTACAAAAGCGTATCGCACTTCACCGAATGCCTCCATTCAGGTCTTGGCTAGAACACCTCCGATAACGTATGTGGTAGAATATTATACAAAACTTTGGTACATCAGATGGGGACGGAATATTAACATCAACGACCAAATCGTATATGCAGCAGATTTTGAAAGACCCGTTCTGTTCTCTCGCTCTAGTCACCCTGCTATGATAAACAACATCCAATTTGATTCTAACGATAATATGGATATTGAAATATTTACTGATGGATCTAAGACAGAAGCATTGGTAGGATGCAGCTTCGTGGCTTTTCGGGAAGGCACGGAAATTGAACATCAACAATTCAGATTAGGTGAGAGATGCTCAAGCTTTCAGGCTGAGCTATATGCAATACGCATGGCTGCATCCTGGTGTAGAGATCATTTTTCGCAGCAAAAAATTAACATTATAACTGACTGTGCCTCTGCTATAGCTTCTCTTAAGACAAGAAGCTTTCATCCACTTGTAAATGAAATCCAAAATATCATGAATTCTTCGACCTGCCAATACTTCATAAATTGGATTAGAAGCCATCAGGGTCATTTTGGTAATGAGCGGGCTGATAATCTTGCACGTCTGGCTTCGACTAACACTGATCTTCCAATTGCGTACAAAAACATTAGCATACAAACAATCAAATCTAGATTATGGATGGAAGTGATCGACAAGTGGCAATTAAAATGGGAGGATAATAATTCAATTACCAATCACTTTATTCCTGATATTCCAAAATTTCTCGCTATTAAATGGTATTACCCAAATCACAATCTGACACAAATGTTAACTAACCATGGTAGATTTTTTACATACCAATCTCGATTTATGGGCACCACCACTACCATGTGCACTATTTGCGAGTGCCTGGATGGAAGCAAACACTACATTCTACAATGCCCCATGCTTGAGCCTGAGAGATTTGTGCTTAAAACTCTTGCTGCAGCGCATAACCTTGTTTGGCCACCCCCTAACTTGGAAAGTTTATTTATCTTTAAAGACACATACGACGCATTTATCCGGCTTGTCAACATGTACTTCAAAAGAACTACTGTCCCAGCCTACATCAGCAGATAACTCAGGAATACACAATTGGATCGTTTTACGATGATTCTTCAATTATTGTTCGATGTATATTCTCAACGATGACCACCTAATTCAGAATACAAGCAAGAAGAAGAAGAAATTTTGGCTTCGCACCTCGTTTGTACCGATCATCTTTGCAAACTCTGCAAGGCAACAACAAGGGACCGAGCTGGCTTGTCTGCACATTAGTGCTGATTCCAACTTCAATACCGCCTCATTGACAGCACTGCATATCTGCACATAGTATCCTCTGTGCAGATTGGTTTGAGTGTACAAGATACACGCTTTACTTTGTACAAGAAATCTGTACAGTCCGTGAATAAAGATTTTTTTTTTTTTTTTTTTTTTTAACTACTTGGACTGCACAGATTGACATGTGCTGACTCACTCTTAAAGGAACTCTTCAGACTCCGACAGATGATGACCCATCATTATGCAACTTTAGAACTGTTCAGATCTACGTGAACACAGAACCTACTACTCAATTTGGACGGCGCAGTTGCACACTGGCTGTTCTTTTCTGCTTTACAACCTTCCACAGAATTCTACCTGTGCCGACCCATCTTTACAGAAGAGTGATGGACTGTACAGCTTAACTTGTACAAAAAGTTGTTCACTTGTTACATTTAGGTGTTATTTTAAGTTTTGTTATTTAAATTCAGGTTACTATATTATATATATATATGTGTTATTATTTGCTGTTAATATTTTATTTGATGATAGTTAATATGTTTGTTGTTACTTATACATGATATGTATTTTCTCATGCTATATATATTTATAATACTTTATATGGTTCATAAATTATTCTATGTGATATATTCACATAGATGACGCTTGCACAAAGATATTACCATATTTGTTAACTTCAATTAATATTTTATTTCTTTATGTTATGATGTTCGATGTCATGAATGTGCTGTTGCTCTAAATGTCTATATAATGCCGAATTGTTAATTTTAAATTGAATAATAAGATACGTGCTGACGATATGCTTCGATATACTGGCACTGGTTGGTATTTTATATTGGCTCATAAGATGTAAATCAATTGCTATATATGTAATAACTTAAATGTACACTACGTGTAATTATGTCGCATACGCGTGTGTTAACACGTTGACTGCCACGTGACTTTTTAGGATTCTGTTGTAAAACGCCAACTTAATTTAATTATATTATATTATTAAAAACTCTAATCAGAGTATATAGTAATAATCAAATAGCATATAAAATGTGTTTTTCTTAAAATAAAGGTATTACGAATTATCTCGTAGTTGGCTTATGTAACAGAAAGCTCTTCGCTAAAGCCAAACTACGAGTTAATTCGTGCACAGACACGATTCGTCCTGTCACTTCGCTACAGCCAATCGGAGATGTGCGTCTAAATTCATTAGTAATAAATCGGATATAGAGGCGAGCACATCACATTTACGTCTTTTTTGAGAGTGTTATTTTTTATTTATTTTTATAATCAAATTATAAATATCCCAAAATGGATAAGAAAAGACCACTGACTAAAAAACAACTTGATTACTACACTAATCTAAGTGATTCAGAATCTGACAAAATTTTTGGTGAGGATGGGGGAGTTTATTTGGCAGCGAAATGGTCCTGTTACTGTATGTAAATGGAAAGACAAACGAGAAGTCCTTACCATTTCAAACATGCACGTTGTTGAAATGGTAGAGGTGTTCAATCGCAATGGAAAATGTTCGACGAAACCGAATATAATTCGAGATTATAATCATGGAACGTCTGGCATTGACGATCAGATCAAATGCTATCGTACTACACAGCTCTAAGAAAGACTATTAGATGGCTCAAAAAGGTTGCATTACATATTATAGAAATATATATACATAATGCACACAAACTCTTTCAAAAAGCAACTTCTTCTAAAATAAAACTTATGCTTCTCTATAAGCTAACTTATGCTTCTCTTTTTCTCTAAAATAAAACTTATGCTTCTCATTATGACGAATGCTTCTCTAAACTAAAAGTTTAGAGAAGCATTCGTCAAAGCGTTGATTGGAGAAGAGATTCAACCAGTTTCAAAAAAAATTAAATTGCAGAAGCTTCACTATTTACAGAGTATCCCATCTACTCAGAAAAAACAACATCCGACAAAGCCATGTCGAATTTGTACCAAAGCTAAAAAACGCCGAGAAACGCGTTATTTCTGTCCAATCTGTCTTGAGAAGCCAGCCCTTTGCGTAGAAGATTGTTTTAAAAATTATCACAAACTATAAAAATATCGTTTTGCTTTTGATTTTGAATAAACATTTTATAATATTTTCTGTTCGTTTAAATTTATATTTTTGTTTTATAAATTATCACAAACAATAAAAATATTGTTTTGCTTTTGATTTTGAATAAACTTTTTATGATTATATTTTCTGTTCATTAATTAATAAATGTTCTGTTCATGTAAGCCAAACTTGATTTTTTGTTCTTGCCCCTGAAGCTATCTATTCATATTTACACTGATATACTACGAATTACATCGTAGCTGCACAAATATGGCAAGGAAACAAACTACGATATAACTCGTAGGTGGCGTCCTAGGCAGAAACGGTAACTACGAGTCATCTCGTAGATGGCAGTCAACGTGTTAATGACATCTATGTATGACATTCTACAAGGTATTAATCCTTTGTTACCATCTTCTGCAATGCATTATCGAAATATGTTAAACGCGAGCCTTTATTGTCTCGTCCTCAATCTGTGTACCATGTCTTGTGATACTGCTTCATCTTCTTGACGAAGCGTTTTACAATTGTCTTTATTCTTGATGTATTTTATGTATTTTATAATATTTAAACCTATTAATACCACTATAGATAATTCTTGTTCTTCAGAAAACTGCTTAATGTATCTCATGTTCTCACCCGGTTTTGTACTTAATGGCACCGGGCATGTACCTTATGTATATTCATCAATAAACAAATAATAATAATAATAAATAATAATACAACAGCTATCGAATTTTAAGTTTTCAAACAATATTTGAAATTAAATATAGCACATGGATGGAATATAAAATATATTTGAATTAAAATGATGATCTAAAAATATAAATAGTAATAACGAGTGGTGTAATTTTCCCAAGATTACATAGGGTGCAATAGCAAAAGCAAACCATTCTCATGCGCTAAAAGTTGATATTGGTAACGCTACAACACTTAAGTATAGTTATTAGGCCTACATATTCTTAATTGTTTATTAATCTTTACACCATCCTGAGCTATTAAACAAAATAGCTGCCAACAAACACAATTTTTTTCCTGTTCTTTTCTACTCTTTTGGGTCCAGGGGTTCTCAAAAAGTGGAAAATTTGCAAAAAATCCAGAGGGTCAAATGTGACATGATTCCAATACTTTCCCTTGTTATGTATACATAACAAGGGAAAGTAATGGGCAATTCTTGCTTTGTTAAAAGATTTTAAATAAACTCAAATAATTGATATTGTAATATTAATTACAACTAAAAAAAAGTTTATGAAGGCATCCTTTTATTATTAAAATTCATATTAAATGTTTTTAAGGCTTACAAAAATATATACCTTCTATAACCAATATCTGGTGTGAATTATCTATATACTGACAAATGTGTTTTGATGCCCCTCCTGGGTTCTTCTTCCTTTTAAATAATAACGCGTTCAGCTTCTTAAAGTTCAAACTTTAAGAAGCTGAATGCATTATTATTTAAAAGCATTCAATTGCTGGAATCCAGTTACAGCAAATTTGGCCTGAAGAAGAGCCCAGGAGGGGCATCGAAAACGTTTGCCAGTATATAGATAATTCACACCAAATATTGGTTATAGAAGGTATATAGTTTTGTTTTATACAACCCAGGGTGGGAGAAGGTTTAGTTATTTTAAGGCTTAATTTCATCATCATCAGATTTCAAAGCATTCTAATTTAAACAATTATTTCAAAATCACTCTTGGTATAATTTAAATCACAAAAAGTCAAATTTATATTAATGTGACATTGTCACAATGCCGGGCTGCAATTTTTAATTGTCTTTTAATTTAAAACATCATATGACTTCTGGTCCAGACTGGAAGTTCATATATAGTGAATCAAAACCTCTGGCTTCTAAGCTTACCATATCTGGTCTCAATTTTTATCTATCTAACTTTGTTCTCAAGATTAACAAAGGACAGGTAAACAGATGCCAGTGGGAATGTATAGGTCTGCAATCTGAAAATTGCACCCAGACATTTAAAAATTCATTCCATGTTATAACAAATGAACCAACATAAGACAGACAAATGAAATAATTACAAGGAGAATGTCCAAAAATCAATCAAAAACCAACCACATAGTATGTGAACAGCTCCTTATTGCTGTTCACATATTAGTTTTGTACCTGAAATGAGATATAATAGTCAAACATTTTATCAAGTAAAAAACTAATTTCTTAATTA
Source organism: Centruroides vittatus (assembly GCF_030686945.1). Classification (NCBI taxonomy): domain Eukaryota; kingdom Metazoa; phylum Arthropoda; class Arachnida; order Scorpiones; family Buthidae; genus Centruroides; species Centruroides vittatus. The sequence goes on along the minus strand of NW_027122286.1, from coordinate 3,775,263 downwards.
TTAGTATTGTGTCTTATACATGTTAAATAATCTGAAAACATTTATTAAAAAGCTTTGACTTTTATTTAAAAAAAAAATTTTTTTTTCCTGTAACATTAAGGTAATGATACTAATTTTTTTTAAAAATGTTGATAAAAATTTTAGTAGTAACGATCAAACATGTCAAAAGTTTGAAAAAGAGCCTTTGTATTATATTTGCAAACTACAAATTTTGTTTTAAATATAAATTTAAAAATGAATCTATTTAAAATGTTGGCATCATTAACGTTAAAATTTTCATAAGAAAGAATAAAAGTTTAATCTATAAATGCATGAAGTGTGTTCCAGTTGAGTAAAGAGCAGAAAAATATGACTCCTATTGCTGTATGCAAAACTTCTCAAATGTTAGAACAATTATTGAAATAGCCGACTAGTCTTTATAAAAGGAAATTATTGATGTCAAAAAAAATTTAATAAGTTCTCGTTGTCAATATTTTCTATATGGATTTTCTTTTTCTAATTTATACCTATGGAATTTTGATTTTTAAGAACTAAAATGATTATTTCCTTAACTAAATATAAAAATCTATGGGATTTCATCATTTCTACATCAAATTCAAAGTTTTTAAATAAAATTTATGTTAAAATAATATTACACTTCACGCCAACATACAGTAATGAATAATTAACACATCAGTGTTGCGGCCTTCACATGTACTCACAACCACTTTCGACAGCTTACAGCTGTCATCTTCAGGCAAAAATTGAATACTATAATTTTTGAACAGTCAGCTTTTTAACAGACTATTTAAATTACGTAAAGCATGTGGATGGAATTCCGTATATTAAAATTGCAATAATTATTATAGGTGTAGAAACATGCTGTGATGACGTAATAACCCCAAAACATTTAAAACATAAATAATGGTGCCATATTTGGCTGTGGTGTAACTGAGAAAGGAAATTTATAACTTAGATTGTTTAAATAATGATATCCACAGCTGTTGGATTTCTAATGTCGATTACAGTTACTTTCTCAGTTACACCACAGCCAAATATGGCACCATTATTTATGTTTTAAATGTTTTGGGGTTATTAAGTCATCACAGCATGTTTCTACACCTATAATAATTATTGCAATTTTAATATGTATACGGAATTCCATCCACGTGCTTTACGTAATTTAAATAGTCTGTTAAAAAGCTGACTGTTCGAAAATTATAGTATTCGATTTTTGCCTGAAGATGACAGCTGTAAGCTGTTGAAAGTGCTTGCCAGTACATGTGAAGTTTTACAAATCACTGTTTGTAACGCCGCAACACCAATGTGTTAATTATTCACAAATTTATGTTAGCAAAAATAGTAGAAATCATAAAATATCTGTATGAGAAGTGGCATATTAAATATAGTAATTTAATATACCACTCTTCATGCATTATATTCAAAACTCAACTACATATAAACAAAATAGAGGTGTCCATGGTAAGTCCAATAGCAAAAATATTCTGAAAACTAGTCACAAAGATAGAACAAAAAATTCTCCTGGCATATTTTTTTAAAATTTTATTTGAATTCTTATACATTAACATAATAAGAAAAAAGCTTTTTTTTTTTTTTTTTTTTTTTTTGAATATACAAATAGCAGTACATGTGAACAAATTATATTTTAATATTTTAATGGCCTATTAAAGTTTTTGTATTATTATTATTAATAATAATAATAATAGAATATTATATAAATATTTAAAATTAGAAGTAAACAACTTAAATTTACAACTAAAATTTATTATTTTAGTTGTAAATTTAAGTTGTTTACTTCTAATTTTAAATAGTTAAATTGTTATGTTTTATAAAAATTGTAGATTTAAGCATATTTAGAATATATTGTTTTTAATATTGTTCTATAAAATATTCTATTGGTATTTATATTCTATTTTGAAATTAAATTAATTAATGTTATGACTTTGAAAGTTTGTATTGCTTTAAAAATTGCACTAAATTAACTCTATAAATGATTGCTGTATTGAATTAATATTTCTTAAATTTTTTATTAAAGTTTGCTTCTGATGATAGAGAGAGAATTTTAAAGATGTCATGTTTCTAAGTCTATTGGTCTTGAATTAGACAAAAGAGAACTTTTTTATGTAAATGGTAGATTTAGATATTTCAAACAGAATAAACAAAGCAGATATAAAGATTAAGATTCATAAATTTGTCTTCAGCATTCTTGAAATATACAGTTTAATAAAAAATTTTTCTTACATGTAATTTTAGAGATAATAAGCAAAACAATGTTTTGTATTTTTACTGTATTCATATAGTAAACTGTGAATATATATTATTTAAATACAGAACTGACTCCAACTTCAGCACAGGAGTAAAATCTACACTTCCTTAAACCTGTTACCAGCATGTAACGCATATACGCATATGTCACCTGCTGTATATCTTATATGCGTTACGTGCCAGTAACAGATTTAAGGAAGTGTATCTATTATTTAACCATTTTATATATAAAGTATTATTAATTTTATATGTCAAAGGATGATATGAGAGCTATTTTTTATATTTAAATGTGTAGATATTAATTATATTAAAATAAAATAATTTCTTTATTTTTTGTAGTTTTTTTCAAAAAATTACATCAAATATATTTATTTTTAAATTTTATTTTAAAACTGATGATATTTTTTAAATCAATGATTAAATAATAAATTTAATAAAAACAAATGATAAGTTATATTTATATTTTATTATATTTAATATTTTTGCATATAAATTATTAAAAGTATGTGTAATTTTGCATAAGTTTTCTTATTATTGTTGGTTAAATGTTTATATTTCATTTTCTAACAAAAACTTTTCATATTGATCTAATTTAATCCAAAAAAACAACTTTTAAAATCAGGAGTAAATCATTAATTAAATATTGGTATTCCAAAGAATGGAATCTCTAATTGGTAGTATTTTATTACATGAAATATTTTTCCACAATTATCTATTTTCTTTTACAAGATATAATTATACATATAAAATAAAAAATAAAATTGTTATTATTGGAGATTTCAATTAATAAATACAAATCTTTGAATAATTTTTTCAGTTTACTGTAAATCATCTTTAAAATATATTGATTTTACATAATTTGAATTACTGCCACTCTATAAAATATCATCAATTTTGAAATATTTTGTAGAATGTTGATAATTTAAATTATATAAAATGATGAAGCTAAAGATACTTTACAATAACTGAAAGACACAGTTAAAACTTCTTTTATGCAGTTATCAGGGTCTTTTATAATAGCAGTTATTTATTATCTTATCAATTAATTAATACCTCTATAAAAGTACATAAATATATATATTAAAAAAATTAAAATTATTTTTCAATATATTTTTCTATTGTTATTTTAATTTAATTTAAAAACTACTTAAACTTCAAATTAATATAAAATAAAGTCATAGAATCAATTTTAATAACAACTATTTTAACTAATTTACTACAATATTATAATTAGATCTAGGTTTTGAAGACTCCATATCTTTCATTTATACTTACCATTAAAAAATTTTCTTTTAATTTAATTAGTTTAGTATCTTCATTTCCTTCTATTTTATTTTATTTATTTATATTTGTTAAATTTTTATATTGCTGATATATAATACTAAAAATGCTGACTTAAATTAAAAAGTTTGGTAGAATTTTTTCTTTCCTAACTATACACCTAAAGCTACAAGGTATATAAATCGTAAGAGTAGTAGTAGTTAAATGGGAAAATGATTCAAACCTTGCATCCAAATGCCATCAACTTGAGTATACATTCAAGGAGGAACAGTGTCGTAAATGCCTCATTCATGTAGCTTAATATGTCTAGATACAGATCACTGGCGTAGTGGTACTATTGGCGTCGAATTGAACAATGGGGAGATGAGAAAAAAACAACACCAAATCAGAAAACAAGGTGGTATAGGTTGAAAAATAAATCAAGAGAGATAGAGAGAGAGAGAGAGAAAAACATTTAAACTCAATGTCCAATTGTCACAGGGATTTTAGGAGTTTTGATTGATTATCTTTCAGCGAAATTATTGCAGACATTAAAAAAACAAAGCAGACGATTATTTCTTTAGTTTTACATCCAAGATGAATACATTATTATAGCATGCTAAGGTTTTGATGTTTCCATCTAGGATGAAAAACTATTAAAATTCAATTACAAAAAATTACCTCTGCTCCAAATTCTATTAATTTCCTAATCTTTTAAAAAAATCCTTGATCAATTTTTTAAAAAAGAAAAATATAAACAATGCTTAAATTGTTAATATCTATAATTTTTTTGAAGTTTAATAACCTATTATTATTTGAGCAGAGATTTCAAACATAGCAAACAAAATTATTCTAATATAATCATATATTCATATCACATGCTCTAAACACACATTCCAATTTATTTTTTATGCATGCTGTTTTTTTACAAAATGACATTATACTCTAAAGGATTCTCACTTCATAAAAATAAAAGAGTAAGACAATTCAAATCAGTATATTTGGACAAGTATGCAATTGATAAATCATGCAATATCATCATGCAATATTTGTGCATTTAAAGCAAGATGCATTTGAGACTGAAAAAACATTGAATAAGATGGGAAATTTGGGATTTTGACAATCTTTGGTATGCTTTTTGATACATTATAGAATTCTGTTTAGATCCATCATTTGATACATCTTGGTATACCTTCTCTGATTCTAACATACCTGTAATATTAATTTCAAACCACTTCTGGTTTTCTTTTATGCTAAATGTGCTTTAAGGTTGTATTCAACTGGAAAGACATATATCCAGCATTTAAGAAGAAATAATAGATGTAATGATGAAGAACATTTAAGAAACATGAATAAATAAAATAATAGGTACATATGGAAAGGACTTAGGCTCAATGATGGCGCTATGCATACACGCAAACATACCAGCAGCACATACCATAGTTGTGTGTGGTCACACATGAACGCGTATTTATAACGCATGTCACATGCAGCAAATGAGCACCCTGATAGGCCAAGACAATTTAAAAAATAAATAAAGAAAGAAAGAAAGAAATTATAGGATTGGAAGGGTCAATATTAATTTGCATAATATAACCAAAACTGTCTTCTGTATGTCATTGTTCTAAAATTCATAAATATTAAAGAATGGCAAAGCAGAAAATTGTGTGAATAGCATGAGATCAATTTATAAAGGTTTAATTTACAATATAATTATTATTTAACACACAATAACTTTCCAAAATGTTTTAAAATAGTGTGTATTTTAAAACATTTTATTATGTTAGTATTTATTAATAAGACTGTTAATTGAATTGATCTCTTATAAATAGCTATTGTCACAAATAAATAAAATTGGATTTGATAAAAATAAAAGTTATTTAAAATCTACAGACCCTTTCCAATCCACAAAAAAAGTGCTTAAAGGCTCATTTAGCTTTAGCTTGAAATAATAACCCTTTGAATGGTTTGAAGAAAAATTGGCCACAATAACTGTTTATCATGTCATTTAATTTGTTAAAAAAAATTCATTCAAAGGGTTAAGATAGGAAACTAAAATTTCCCAATTCTTACCCTGATTCCAAATGCCAATAACTTCAGAGAACATTCAAGGGTAAATAGTGCAGTGAAGGCGATATTCATGTAGTGCAGAGTGTCCCTGTACAAGTTGGTTTGATTGTAATACTAGAGCAGTGAGACACAAAAAAGACCTTCAAAGTGGGCCAAATATCAACATTCGTTTCTTTTTCTTAATCAACAAACATTCTAACTCTTGCACATAAAATTAACAAAGAATCAAGGATTAAGAATGAGGTTTATAGAAAGATACAATATAGTATAAGAAAAGCAGTGTTATGGAAAGTTTTATTATTTGAGTACACAAACAAAACTTAGGAATGGGATTTCAATAATCACATATATTATCAAAACAAATAATAGCAGTTTTTCAAAAATGCTATTATTTTTCTCATTCATAGGCTGTTTTGATTAAATTCACATAAAAAGATATCTTTATTTTAGCTCATATTATTGTTTTTCAAATTATATATCATCTGAACTGAAACAAACCTAATAAGTTATTTAAAATATTTTATAACATTTTTGAGCATTTTTTTTTTTTACATTAAATAAAAAGTTATGTATTATTATTTTTTATAGAATTAAGATTCATAGCATGAGATGTAGAATATTACTAGTAAGATAAATGAGGATAAATATATCATAACTTATTTTCAGTATTCTACATATCAATGCATTCAACTTTATCTAATAATAAAAAAAAATCAGAAAAATATAATTATATTTAAAACATAACTGGAAATACTTTCTAGCTATTGTATTTCTTATTCAAGAAACTTTTAGATTATATATAGTGTATACAGAATCTATCTATTGATAATTATAATTATCAATAGATGATTGTAATGATTGAATTGTAATGATTGAATCAATAGATGATTGAATTATGATTGTAATTATCTATTGATAATTTATACATTTTAATATTATAATTCTTTATATTTGTTTCAATAATACATATTTTAAAATCAAATTATTTAAACTTCTAACAGAAGTATAGCTAGATAATTACCTAGTACCAGGTCATCTACTGATACAGGAAAATACATTTTATATGCTCTTTATAATGATATTTTGAACATTTATTTTCATAGATAAATTATAAGCAAAATACACAATTTTACTCATCTAATTAAATTCAAATTTTGCATAGTAGCTTATATAGTTGATAAAAATGAAATTAAGCTTTTTAATTTAGTTGCTCAAAAATGTTAATGACTACTTATTTACAGTTTTTGAAATTAATAATAATCTATAGAACTTTGAAATAAGTTTTCAAAACAGCCCATGTTTAATATAAAACTTTTAAATGTTTATCTGGTGCTTTCATTTTCAAAAATTTACTTATAGTTTTAATTAAGGATTTCAATGTGAAGACTAAAGAAACATTGTGGCCATTTTGGGTGCAGTGATATTTTGATCAGATGAATCTACATATGCAATCAAGTGTTACGTCAGGCAGATTTAATTTTTTTTCTTTTTTTTTTGTGAAAGAGAAAGACAGAAACAAGTAGAAAAACTGTGATGTAGTTGCTAAGCTTAGTCACAAAACCATTATCATGCGGTATTATCTTTCTTACATGAATTCTGTAACATGCCACTTCACCATAATCTGAATTTTTTCAACAAACTTCTTATATTCTCAGTTGCAACATCCCCATTTTAAACAACTTAATGGTCATTTTATTTTATAAACAAACTGCTAATAAGTTGAGTATGCAGTATATTAATATTCCAACAGATTTTTAATAAGATATATAATAAAAATAAATAAATTCTTTTATTTATTTTTAATTTAATTTTTATTATAATGTCTGAATAATAATACTTTTATAATTTTTTAATATTAAAATGAAGAGAATTTTTCTCCTATTATTAAGGAATCCTGATATATTTAATTTTAAATATAAACAAAAATTTTTAAATAAAAAAATCTATTAATATATATTGCTTTAATTTAATAGAAACTATTCAATTTTTATGTACCAATTTTATAAATTGAAAATAATTATAATATTTTACAAAATTAATTTATTATGCCTTTATTAAAATATGAGTTTAATTTATCTTTCTACATCAATTTAAAGTAAAAAAATTAAAACTTATTATATCTTATAAATATATTATTATAGTTACTCTACTTCAGAATTTTATTTTATTATATTTATTTTATTTTATTCTGTTAATTCTTTGATTTAATTATAAAAATTAACAATGTAGAGTATTCACTTTAAAATACAATCAAAGTTTAATTTTTGTGCCTTAAAATGTTGTAATAAAATTTAATTTTATAACAACACTTTAATATATGAATTTATTGATAGTGCTCTCTCCTCTATATTGAATCAGATATTTACTTTTTTCATCACATTTCATTCTACTACTGAAAAATTTCTTATGTTCACAGTTTTCGTTTCCAGTTTGTTTATATTCTAATAAATAGTATTTTATATAAATAGTGTTTTAAATGAAAGAAAACTTAAAAAATTCAGTCAAATTCAAACAATCAAAAAACTTGTGCAAAGTTAAACATTATATGAAAACTAATAAAAATATGCATATTGGTTTTCAAGTAATTTATTGTGGTAAAACATATTTTATTCAATTTGATCTTTTGGGAAAAGAACTGCAAAATAAATGTCATTTTATAACTTATTTTTTGACAGAGAATTAGAATTGTGTCTTAAAATAATGATGTAGAATATAGAAAAATGTTAGAATTACAGAAAAAATAATTAATAATAATTATCACAGCAACATCTCTTAAAAATAGTATTTAATCAGCTGAAATATCTTTACAAAGTAGCAAAGCTTTATTATTTCATTAATATATCAACAGCACAGAAAAGAATAATAAGATGTTACCCATTTTATAGAATTTAAGAATTTATAGAATTTAATTTGAATTGTATAAATTCTTAATGTACTATAATTAAAATCATCTCATGTGTAAATGTATTATATTTAAAATAATCTCATAAATAACTGCTGAACTTTCAGATTCTTCTTAACAAGTAAAAACAAAAATAAAATTAGTCTAGAAAATTATAAATTTATATTTTATCTCAAAACTCAATATAATAATAACAGATATTGTTTAATTAAGAGATACAGAGATGAATTTAAAAAAATTAAATTTAGTATTAAAACAATGGAAGAAAAATAGCAAATTAAACTTTATTTTTTACTCTCATAATAAATGTTACTCTTCATTTGTTAATGAGTTTTTAATTATGAATTTGTCATTCTAGAAGGATACCAGGTAAATTTTTATAGATATTTCTGATTATGCAGTTTTTCATTGTGAAACAATAATGATTTTTTTGTAGACTGTTATTTAATGCCTGGATTATAATGATAGCAATAAATTATTGGTTACATAATGATTCAAAAATTTGTTTTTTTTTGTCATTACGTTTATGTCAAAATGACTATAATATATCCAAACATACTGTATTCTGAGCATTTAAAAATAACAAAACAAACATATCTGTTATGAACTTTCTAATATAAATTTTAAGTGATAAATTATAAATTATATCAAGATTTTTCATTAACTAATAAATTAATTGTTTCAGCAATTCATAAATTCCTAGTCTTCATTATCAGATTACTGATAATAAAGACTAGGAATTGGAGACTAGATGTTTCTGTAGTAATCAACTAATCACAATTCTTATCACTAGTGTTGATTTTTAAAAATTATAATTTTCATATTCTATGACATTCAGAGCACTGGGCAGTTACTATCTGTAATGTGCAATATAATATTAATTGGATTTGTAGATTTTATTTTTACTGTATTTCATAAAATATGAATAATCTTGAACATATACAGCATGAAAATTTTATGCATTTTAAACAAAGGCATTCTTTATAATTTTTATATTAACAATTCCAAAAATGAAAATAAATACCGTATATATTCCAGCGTATAAGACGACCCCCAACTTTTACAGTTAAAATATAGAGTTTAAAATATACTCACCCTATGAGATGACCCCCGACTTTTGAGAAGATTTTTCTGGGTTAAAAAGTCATCTTATATGCCGGAAAATATGGTATGTTGTTTTAATATATATTTTTTTCACCTTATTCTTTTAGCTCTTTTTTTTTATATTGTTATGGGTTTTATTGTTACATGGGGCAGAAATCTTCAGTTTCAATCAGACTTCAATCAGTAAGTAAATAAAAATTCTATCTTAGGCTGTAAAAAATTATTTTTTTTTTACATTGCAGAAACTTCTGAAACTGAAGAATTCTGGAAAATTTAAGTCCATAATAAACTTTTAATTTCTTATATAAAACAAAAAAGACTAATTTTTTAAGCAAAATTAATTTAAACAGTAATTTGTGAAACATTATGGATTATATATTATGTATGGTCAAGTTTTCATGGTGTTTACCAGAAGGTAATAAAAAACAGATAATTTTTATTCGATCACATCAATGAAGCTTTTTTAAATTACTTGCATATAATCTGAGAATTCACACTCACTAAAAGTACCTAGTATGTTCATCAACACTATTTTACAATTTAGATATGGAGAAAATTTATTACATTTAACTGCTTTTTCATTCTACATCAGATTATAAATGCAAAAATTAAAGATTTGTTAATCTATTGTTGCTAATTATTTAAATATTTAGTCTATGCAATAATAATGATGTTATTTACAGAACTTTTATATTTCTCAGCAAGGCAATACACAGAACCCTGATAAAGTTGAATGTAAACAACTGTCATTTCAAGCAAACTAAGAAATAAAGTTTCTAGTTAAATATGTATTTTTAACTCAATAGTGTTACTGAAGGAAAAATGATTATTCTTCTAAATATACTAGTTACATCTAATACACCTTATTGCTGAGAACATACATTTATTACGTATAACTAACGTTTTCGGCCCACTTTATGGGCCATCCTCAGGTTACAGTTGTTCGACTCTAATACAAAATCGAACACGTTCAAAATTAAACTAAATTAGAACATACATTTTAAATTTAAACAAATAGAACAAGTATAACACCAAATAATAAATAAGAAAATCCAAATAAAACACAAATGTAAATGAAAATAAAATACGGTGACTGGCCGTAAACATTAAGGAAAAATTCTTTATCCTTTAACGCATATATCTATTGAGCCTCTGTATAAGCATTATTATGTGTGTTACTTTTTACCATGTACTTCCATGATGACGGTAACCTCGTCGCATCTTTATAATTTAAACATCTGCCAGACAAACCCGCTCTGTAAATTTCGCATTTCTCCGTTATGGATGACAACGTTGGCGAGTGTACTTTTGCAAGAATTTTGGCATCCTCCCATTGCACAACAGAACCATCGGCTTGCGCAATCCTGGATAACTTGGCTTGGCTTAACTGACAGGATAACCATTAGTTTAAGGAAGAAATACAGAAATAAACTGCTGTGGATTACAAAAAAGCAACCGTCCAAGACTACGAGCACTTTGAAGCCAACCCCGTATATATTATGGGATCAGATTCAACTCCCGCAATGTGTGGAACGAATCCTGGAAAAAGGTCCTAATTATGTTCCGGACAGCAATAAGAACTGGAGAGGTGTGGTAGCCGAAATTGAAAGAGGAATTGTAGGTATGTGTGAAGTTGATAAAGACTATTACAGATGGAAGACGGTATTCAAAACTGAAAAATGCTGTAGAAGGCAGGGTAAAGAGTTGTGCATTAACCAAGCTAAAAAATGGTTGAATGCTAATGATATAGTGGTCACTAGGGCTGATAAGAGTAAGCATTTAGTCTTAATGAAGAAACAAAGGTACAATGAAGCCCTAGATGAATATATAAGGAAAACTGAGTGTGAAGAGGTGGACCGAACTGTTGTTGAAAGAATTGACAGAAAATTAAGAAGATTAGAAAAATCGCCCATAGCATCGTTGTTCCCTTTCCTAAAAGGGGCCCACATCACCTGCCCAGGCGTACCTAGGTTGTTTGGGTTCGCAAAGATACATAAAAGCGGTAAAGAGGTCAGACCGGTAGTAGAGAAATGTAAAGGACCAACCTACATTCTGGAGAAACGTATGCATAGGCATTTAACACCATTAATTGAAGACTACCAATTCGTCACAAAAGACGCTTTTAGTTTAGTTAAAAACCTGCATGATATATCGTTAATGGACAAAGAAATTGGGACTGTTATGGATTTCGAGAGTATGTTTCCATCAATAAATCTTACCTCATGTTTTGAAGAGTTAATGAACCTGTTATGTGAGTTGCACCCAAAAGCATACGAACACAAAAAAGATTTAGAGACAATGGTCGATCTGATATGCTTTCAGTCATTTTTCAGTTTCCAAGGTAAAGTTTACAAGCAGTTAAGAGGGGTCCCTATGGGCAGCCCGATGTCTGGCCTGCTCTGTGAGTTGGTGGTAAGAAGAATGGAACGCATGACGATTTTCAACTATAATGAATACATAATCATGTACAAAAGATATGTAGACGACGTTCTAATTATTTGGAATAATGATGCAATGATTCAACGATTCTTAGACCAAATGAACTCTAACCAGCATGGCTTAAAACTTAACCTTGAGCAAATTAGTAGCAAGCAACTACACTTCTTGGATGTTGGCATTGAGTTTAGGAATGGAACTTTGTACACGAAGGTGTACATCAAACCCACACATGATCCGATGTATATTCCGGCAAATTCTAATGACCCAACCGTTTATAAATTATCCGCATTTAGGGCCCTAATCAGAAGAGCATTTTTGTATTGCTCGAATATAATGGACACGATGGATGAGCTGGGTAGAATAAAAATGGTGGCAAAGGAGTTAGGGTTTGAAACAAGGTCTATAGAGCGTTTAATAACAGCATACGTAAAGCCTAAGAGCAACTCTAAGAAGAAACCTGAAGCTGGGGGTAACTTCACAAAGTTTACCTATAATAAATGTCTCTTCCCTATTATGAAGCAAATATCGAGACACAAAAACGCCAGTATATTATGTAAAAGGGCCCCCACAGTATATAGGTTGATTAGAAATGACAAAGAAAGAATTGGCGATAGAGAGCAGGCAGGAGTTTATGCGATTCCATACAAAAATGAGCAATTGGGAATTGATAAGGACTACGTAGGGGTCACCAATAGAAATCTTAGAGTGAGGATTAAAGAGCACCAGTATGATGTCGCAAAAAACAAGTGTTCAACAGCGTTATCCAGGATTGCGCAAGCCGATGGTTCTGTTGTGCAATGGGAGGATGCCAAAATTCTTGCAAAAGTACACTCGCCAACGTTGTCATCCATAACGGAGAAATGCGAAATTTACAGAGCGGGTTTGTCTGGCAGATGTTTAAATTATAAAGATGCGACGGGGTTACCGTCATCATGGAAGTACATGGTAAAAAGTAACACACATAATAATGCTTATACAGAGGCTCAATAGATATATGCGTTAAAGGATAAAGAATTTTTCCTTAATGTTTACGGCCAGTCACCGTATTTTATTTTCATTTACATTTGTGTTTTATTTGGATTTTCTTATTTATTATTTGGTGTTATACTTGTTCTATTTGTTTAAATTTAAAATGTATGTTCTAATTTAGTTTAATTTTGAACGTGTTCGATTTTGTATTAGAGTCGAACAACTGTAACCTGAGGATGGCCCATAAAGTGGGCCGAAAACGTTAGTTATACGTAATAAATGTATGTTCTCAGCAATAAGGTGTATTAGATGTAACTAGTATATTTAGTAAGAAGGCTGAGTTTGAGTTAGTGATTGATTATTCTTCTATTGACACTGGATTAAAGTGGTTAAAATTATAAAATATATTAATTGTTCAATTAATATTTTCTGTAAATCAAATAAGTTTAATCTATGAAACAATACAAAATATAAATGAAGAATTAAAAAACTATATAAAAAATATATAAATCTACAATTTCTTGTATTTCTTACAAAACAAATAGATAATATAGTAAAATCAATATTTAAAATATTTTATTAAATAAATTTGTGATGATAAACAGATAATTCAGAAAAGTGCCAATTTATTTTGCTAAAAGAATTCTATAGAATCCTCTAATAAAAGTAATAAACATTATCAAAATAAAAAGAAAATTAATATGAAACATCACACAGAGTCTTCTAGCAAATAATATGTAATGGAATCAACTAGAAATGAATTTCTTAAATTTAGAATGTTTTTACAAGTAAAAACATTCTAAATTTAGAATCTCTGCTAACATTCTGTAATGATGATCTACACTTGATGCAGACCCTGAAAGAGACCAAAAACATTTTTTGTTTTTAAATGATTCCAATACTTTTTATTTTCTGGAAAACTCTGTAATTAGTGTTTTGTATTAATTTTTCTACATTCCAGTTTTTGGAGACTTGTAAAAAAAAAGTGATGATGATAACAATAAAGAAATGTTCATTTTTAAAATACCTTAAATTATATATTTGATTAACAAAATATTTCTGCTAGAAAAAGCTATAATTGTTTTCACTTAAATTATAGTTTAATATTAAGCATATCTATCAATTTCTTAATCATTAACTTTAAACAAAATTTCTCAATTATTCAGACATTTTTAATTACAATCATCAAATCTTTTAATTAGCAACTTTTTATACCTTCATTTATACTAAAAGCTTGAGTATAAATTAAACAATTTAAATAATAACAATAAACTATATTCATTAAAATGACCATTAAGTTGATAAAAATAAATCACAAAAACTAAAAGCATTAATAACGTTTCCAAATACTTCAAACTGATGTTCTGCATGCACGTGAAAATGTCCTCCAATTTGAAGTGTCTTATCTTCATACTGAAGAAAATTTAGGCACTTTCTTTATAATTAGCACCATACTATAAATATGTAGCAATGATGTTAGTGCATATGCTGTAATAACTCTGAAAGCTCGGGCATATCAGTCAGTCAACTTCCATATAAGTCATGCTGGGAAGAATTAGATGAGAAAATGCAGAGAAACTATGATCAGATAGTAAAGAATAATCTATAATTTTAATCATCTTGTTACGTGCAAATAATCAGGGAATAAATTTTAACATTAAATTAACAGTGATTCTCAAGTGCTTGACAGTTAATCATATATTTGAGAATCCACAATGAAAATTTTTCTCATCTACTTAATATTTTAAGCCAATTATTAATTAATCAAATTTTTAAATCTCTGTCCAAATGTTGACTCCTATTGATTAATAAAGTTTATTTAATGAAATAAAGATAATCATTATCAAATAAATTTATGTTCCATTTTCAAAGAAATATTGTTAAACAACATGCAATTTCCCAAAGAATGGAATCTGAAGAGAAACATAACCCATGAAAATTTTATATTTTACATCAAATATTCAAATTATTAAAACAGATTATAAATTTCATAAACATATTTTTATAAATAAAACTTACCTTCATCATAAGTAGTAAAGTATTGAGCACAATTAATATCATAATACAATATTCAAAAATAGTTGATACAACTACTTTCCAAATTTTATATTTGATACCATATTTGTTTTTGGGCATGTACCTCTGCAGAGGCTTTGCTTGTATTGCAAAATCAATACAAGATTTCTAGAAGAAAAAAATTAATTTAAAAATTAATAAAAAGAAAAAACATATCAGAAAAAAATAAAATTATGATGATTTCTTTCATTAAAATTTTTATAGTAAGGTAACCAGATTTCCTGTTTTTGTATAACTGCACTATTACAAATGTAAAAAGGCTTCAAACCAATACAAATGAACACAAATAACAATATCTGATGGAGTAATATGCAAGCCAGCTATTTATGCAGAGCTGGCTTGCATAAACAGATTGTTAATTTTCAAAAATCAATGATTCAGTTATTAATTTATTGAGAGCAATATCATGTTAACAATATTAGTAAGATAAGGCAGAGCTAACCAGATCAGCACCCAAGAAAAAGCATACCCTGTAACATTTTTAGAATAAAATTTTAGAATTCAGTTCAATTAAAGTTACCAAACTTCCAAACACATGCACATGTTCAAAGTTAATAATTAAAAACTGTCTTATGTGAACACCACTTGACAATGGTGCTAGATGCTTCTATAAAATCTGATACAATAGAAAAGCAATAAAGGTATTCTTAGATATCTGCTGAAAATTTCATTGTTTAACACACAAAAAGATAAAAACTCCAAAAATGTTCTTTATCTTTTAATGCAGATACATCAGTAATATATAAGTTTGTAAAAACAAATATTTAAGTTTCTTTTTTACATTCAAAGAATAGTTTTTAATTTTTTATTTCATTTTTCATAGTGAGTCATGCCTTTTTGATCTAACATACTGCTTTTTAATTTCAAGATCTGGTCACTTTATTTATATTTTTATATTAATTATCAATAATGTTATAATGTATCATTACTTTTTTAACTTATTTGTCTTTGTGTAAAATTACTAATGCATACATAATTAAATTACAATTAAATTTAATAATCAATAAGAAAACCATTAATAGTATTTTTTTATAACGACACAAGCAGGTAAACTAAATATAATGGCACAGAACAGATTGAAATTATAATAATTATACAATTAACAATTTTCTAATTCTCTTTTCAATTTATTATATGTCATCATGCTGATTTTTCTGAGATTTCACATTTTTCTTGTGGGGAATGTCACCCTCCACATCTTAACAGTTGTAACAAACCCCAGGTGGTAAGAGTTATCACTTCCTGGAACGGAACCGGACTCACCCTGTGGGACCTTTTGAACAGCCAGTTGGTCTGTGTTAGCCGCACCGTCGAGTCATGTAACTGTTACACGAGCAGAAAATAAACTTAGTTTTTGTTTTAAAAAAAAAAACACTACATTGGTGACCTGAACCCGGACTAAGAACGTAACTTGACTAAGAAAACTACTGAATTCGCCCATTGGAACCTTCATCAGGTATGTCGTTCTTTTTCTCAAGACCTCAATTATCAGATCATGGCCGAGATTGGAGCGGTAAAAATCCCTCCATACAACTTTTCCGACCCAGCCTTATGGTTCCATATGTGCGAAAGCACATTTGCTCTAGGATCTCCAAAGCCGATCACGGAAAGTGCCACAAAGTTCAACTATGTAGTGGCCCATTTACCACCAGAAGTTGCATCAATGGTTAGAGACATTATTATTTCTCCAGACCATACAGATCCATACGGTCACATAAAGGTGGAACTTATTAAACAATCCGGCAAATTGTCTCAACAAGAGTTACAAAAACTATTGGCCAGAGAACAGCTAGGAGATCGCAAACCCTCCAAACTACTGTGTGTTCTAAAGCATCGGGCAGAAAATTTTCAAATCCCGGACGCAGTTATACTAGAGTTATTCATACAACACCTTCCAACTTCCGTCCAATCTATCCTAGCCGCTATTACCCCACTCGACGTAGACAAAGCAGCGGAGGTAACGGACCGCGTAGTGGAAGCTGTACTAGAATGGGATTTGCTGACTTAAAAGTCAGAACCAATGGCAGTAAGTATGTTACACATTGATTTGATTGTCTTTTCAAAAAATGGTGATAGGAAGATGTTGCTGATTTCATTTTAATTACCAAGTGACTTGATATTTTAAGACCGTGTAAACTATGTTCAGTGAATTGCAGGGCCATTGAGAACTTGTATTGTTTATGTCTCGAGAGATTATCACATCTCTCCAAATGCAATTTTGGACAACTTTTTTCTCGAAGATTTTATCATCTCCAAGAGATGAGCAAGTAGTCATCTTTCAACTGACCTTTTGCCTTCTGCCTCGATTTTGTTATATCCAATATGGATGACTGGATGCTACTCACACTGCACAATTGCATTAGAGAACATTCTCTATCTCAGGTAAGAATATTTTGAGAAAGATAATTCTTCTGATTTTTTTCAGTGCCTACTTGGGAACACCACTGATTCCATCTTTTTTTTAATAATCCTACATCAATTACTAAACTATTGAATATCTTGTTAATCTTATCAGTCTCTCCAAGTATTTTTTGAAATATTACCATATAATTTCTCCTTAACTAAGTATGTATACTTTTCTTAGGTTATTAAAATTTTTATTTGTTAAGAGATGTTACAAGACATATTTTGACACTATAATCTGTAAAAATGTTATAAAACAAAAAACATATCTTTGTCAAAATTATGTGCTTTATTTGAACTCATGCCTTCCTTACCACATGTTCTATAATTTCATACTCTGCATTTTCAAAAATTTTATAATTTTATTAGTTAAAATTTTATACTGTATTGAGCACACAAATAACACAAACTTGTATAATCAACCTAACATAATTGTGACATCAACAACAAAGACGAGATTGTAATAAATGACCATTATTGTCTCTGTCTTTTAGAGACAAGAGATAAGTGACCAGAATACAGCCCCAGGTCTCTTGACTCTTAGTTAAGGCATCAAGGTGTAGCCTGGGAGAAGTTACAACCAGAGAGAAACCACTATAGGCCCCTATTTTCTCCAGGCCCAGGAAAAAATCTCTAGCTTACTTTTCCTATTGACAACTCTGGTGAAGAGTCTTTCCTTAAATCTTATTACATGAATCAGATTGTCATCATATTTATAAAAGAAGCCTGCGAGATACTTAGCATCATGCATACAGAATTGGGAATGGTGGACTACTTGAGTGACTCTGGAGGGCAATTGGTCATCCATCCACCTTATAGTCCAGATTTAGCATCCTGCAACTTTTCTGTTCCCAAAGTCAAAGTAGTCCTCAAGGGATGTCATTTTCTGAGTCCGGAAAGAGGCAGTTGCTGTGTACAAAGAGACCTTGGGAGACATCTCAGAAGAAAACTGGTGTCAGTGCTTCCAGAGCTGCTTCTCTCACATGCAGCAGTGCATTGAGCATCAGGGAAGGTACTTTCAGAAGATATGAGGGCAAACATAAAGTAAACATAAACAATAAACAGGGTCATTGCATCAGAAAACTTTCAGAGTGGCCCTCACACACAGTATTTATGTTTTAATGGCTATAAAAAAAAATTATATCAGCAATTTCTCTATTTAATAGCTTTTTTGTGTGAAATATAAAATAATTGAAATAAACTTTTTATTTTTAATTAAATCTTTTCAAACAAAACAAAATCTAACACCTTATCTTCGCTGAGAAAGTTTAATTTCAAACAAACGTTTTCGGCCTATTCTATAGGCCATCCTCAGGCTAAACAAATCGAATAGAACCGTTCCATAAGAACGAATACAAATATTTAAATTTAAAAATTAACAACGGATTAAAAGATACATAATAAACTAATATCGTATAAAAATTAACAAACAAATTAAAAATCAAAAATAAACTCAGAAAAAACTTCTAAACACAAGCATAGAACCATAAAATAAACATGTAAATTAAGAGTTCCTTGCAGAGTTTTTAACCATATACTTCCAGGCCGATGGAAGGCCCTCAGCGTCCCTCGCATTTATACACGCCCCTTCTAGTTTGCTCTTGTAAATCTCTATCTTCTCAGCGGTCCTTGCCAACGTTGGGGAGCTCACGGGTTTTATAATGTCCGCTTCATCCCATTTAACTATCGAGCTTTCGGTCTGAGCCATTTGGGATAGTAACCTTTATAAGATTTTAAGGAATGACAAGGATAGCATTAGGAAGGAAGAAAAAGCAGGTGTGTATAGGATACCATACGAGAACGCACAGCTGGAATTAAGAAAGATTATATCGGCGTTACGACAAGGAGTTTGAGTGTAAGACTCAAGGAGCACAAGTATAACATCAGAAAAAGCTCCAACGCCACGGTACTATCCCAAATGGCTCAGACCGAAAGCTCGATAGTTAAATGGGATGAAGCGGACATTATAAAACCCGTGAGCTCCCCAACGTTGGTAAGGACTGCTGAGAAGATAGAGATTTACAAGAGCAAACTAGAAGGGGCGTGTATAAATGCGAGGGACGCTGAGGGCCTTCCATCGGCCTGGAAGTATATGGTTAAAAACTCTGCAAGGAACTCTTAATTTACATGTTTATTTTATGGTTCTATGCTTGTGTTTAGAAGTTTTTTCTGAGTTTATTTTTGATTTTTATTTTGTTTTTATTTTGTTTTTTAATTTTTATACGATATTAGTTTATTATGTATCTTTTAATCCGTTGTTAATTTTTAAATTTAAATATTTATATTAATCCGTTGTTAATTTTTAAATTTAAATATTTGTATTCGTTCTTATGGAATGGTTCTATTCGATTTGTTTAGCCTGAGGATGGCCTATAGAATAGGCCGAAAACATTTGTTTGAAATTAAACTTTCTCAGCGAAGATAAGGTGTTAGATTTTGTTTATAATTTTTGCTGAGCACGTTTTATTTAATGTTAAATCTTTTCCTTCAAATTTGAAAAATATTTCTGAACTTCTAAATATTGACAATCTGGTGAAGCCTATAGACCCTCTCAAAGTAATGTTTTTAAATGCTTAATTAACATATGTAAAATTAAAAAGGTATCCGATTTTATTAAAATTGTTATCAAAATATTTTTAAAAATTTATGATACAGTGGAACCTCGGTATACGTCTGCTTTAGAATACGTCCAATTCGGAATACATCCTGTTTGGACGAAACAAATTTTGCTCGGTATACGACTTTTGTTCGGTATACGACTTAATTCAATTATATGCGCCATCTACAAACAAGTATCACTATGGGTGTACTAGACCAGACTAGACGTTGACGGTGCCACGGTCTATAACTTTGTTAAATTTCTTCCGATTTTAATTTGTAAGTAAAATTTTATTATTTTTATTAATCATGAATTGCAAAAAAGGCAAATGAAAAGCGACAGAAAACTAAAAACATGACTAGAATCGCAACAGAACTGAAAAAAAGAGATGGTTGAGAAATACGAAGGTGGCGTGGGTGTTCGAGATTTAAGTGTTGAATACCGTATTCAGAGAACAACGATATCGACAATCGTGAAAAATAAAGACATTATTAAATCCGCTAATGTTGGGGGGGTTTAATCGATTTCTAAACAGAGATCGGAGACATTAGATCGTGTTGAGAAATTGCTTTTGCTTTGGATAACTGAAAAACAGTGTGTTGGCGACGGCGTATCAGAAGCAATTATTTGCGATTATTACTGTAATAACTTTAAAAAGCTATAAAAAAATTTATTTTTTTATTAATGTGCTCAGTGTTTAAATTATTTTACAACCCCATTAATCGTATCAAGAGGGGATTTTTTACATTAGAACGGATTAATTGTTTTTACATTACTTCTTATGGGAAGGTTGGTTTGGTATACGTCCTATTCGGTATAAGTCCAAACATCGGGAACAGATTAAAGTCATATACCGAGGTTCCACTGTACATTAATATACAGGGTGATTCAAAAGTGACAGATAAACCTTTACAGGATGATCAATTATTCAATTTGCAATATTTTAGTAAAAAATGTTAATGCATTCCTATCTAATTCTCAAAGATAAAAGAGTTACTGAGAGAAATGAAATCAGTTTACTATTTCAACATTAACTAGTACAAACTACTGCAGCCAGACAATTTACTTCTTGTTTTTCATTGCTAACTAGACAAAACTTGAAATAAAGATTTTTCGGTTAATGTAACCCTTGGTGCCAAGATGGCAGCTCTTCCAGTAATCTCCAATCTGGGTGTCATGAGGTAGTAGCGATAGAGGGAGCTATCATGTAATTGACTGACGTAATACATAATGACGTTTAACGTGATGTAAAAAAAATGTGAAAGATTATGCAAATTTGTAAAATATGACGTGGTAGATGGTAGTTTTTCATGGAAATATGCAAATTAACCAGTAGGTAACGATACTAACAGTGTTGCGTTGTATCCATAGTGAATTTTTTGATTTTTATTTTTTACAATATTTTTTCCAAAAAAAGCTAAAAAGGTAAATATATTGTGTTCTTAAACAATAGTATTTGTGAATTTAATATAAATTACAACAAAAAAGTTAATTTTTCAAAAAAATTTTTTTTCGTTAATTTTGTGTCTAGTAGTTATGCAGAAATTAAGTCCGGTGAATTTTTGTTAGGTCAAGCTCCCCGTAAATTCTAATAGATAGACGTAAATGAATATTTTGCAATTTGTGTGGGACAATGATATCAATAATGGCTTTAAATGTGCTTTAAAGTTAGGACTACAATGAACTCATGCAAGGTGCAACTCCTGTGCTAAAACATGTAAAATATACTATAGGAACAACTTAAAATCGTGTTTTCTAAGATTTGTAAAAGTGGTAATAAGTATTCAGCATACGAAAGAAACATTCAAAAGCATATTTGGCAGTGTCCATTTTGGTTGTATTTAGTCTTTCAGTTTGCCCTCGAATTGTTTGAAATGTACGGCAAAATGGAATTACAGCTTTCGGCACTGTCTGAACCATATATTTGATCGAATAAGTATAAAGAAAACCTGGAGACAGTTTCCAATTTTTCAAAAACAATTTGGTTGCCATGTGTCCAGGGACTGGGAAAACTCCAAAATGGTTTGATCTACAATTTGTTCCGTCTGCACTACTTTAAAACTTTAATAAGAAACAAATACCAAAAATAGAGAAGGAATAGGAAAAGACAACAGCAAATGTGAATAAAAAGACAGCCAAACACTCCTCTAAGGTTGTAATCAAAACAACAACATTAGAGAAGAAAGGACCTGCAATAAACAAAATTGGAATCTACCAAGCTAGGGAAAAAAGTAAGATCGAATAAAAAAGGAATCGTTAACATGAGTAAAATTTCTTTTGGTCAATATTTTATCTTAGATTATTAAATTTTCGGAGACACGTGATCTCCGATCAAAATAGAGCTAAATGCACAGTCTCGAAACCAATCCAAGATGGCAACTGGAAGAGCCACCATCTTGGCACCAAGGGTTACATTAACCGATTTTTGTGTAACTCAGTTATCTTTTAGAATCAAAGATAGTGTATTAACATTATTTTACTGTCATCGAATAATTGATTACCCTGTAAAATTTTACCCACCACTTTTGTATTATCCTGTATGAGCTATTGTAATGTGATATGAAAATATCTGTCTTATATTGATAACCAAATTACAGATATTGTAATACTAATGTGATTTCTTATTCACATTTACAATTGAAAGA
Source organism: Centruroides vittatus (assembly GCF_030686945.1). Classification (NCBI taxonomy): domain Eukaryota; kingdom Metazoa; phylum Arthropoda; class Arachnida; order Scorpiones; family Buthidae; genus Centruroides; species Centruroides vittatus. Next base: position 3,752,531 of record NW_027122286.1, on the reverse strand, counting down.
AATGCTAAATTTCATTGAGAGATTAATTAAAAGGACCCTTATTCCAGAAAAAAAATATATTTACTTGGAAGATATGATGATTTCAATCAATCATAAAATCTTTAAAACAAGTAACAAATGCTCATAATTACATCAGTTAGAATGTTATAATATAAAAAAAAATAACAAAATACTTCTTTTCTTTTCTAACAAAATATAAAACAGAAAGAAGAACCCAGAAGGGGTTAGGAAAACATTTGTTTTGGATGATTAAACTTCGTACGCACCAGTTAAAGGTTCAAGTAAGTCATATTTTTGTTATATCTAACAAAATATTTATTGTTACAGTGTTACTCTTCTAAGTTAATTAGTTTAGAAAAGCTAACTAAAAATTCAAGTTTATAAATTTATATTCCAAGTGTTCTTTAATATTTATCTATGACATTTTAAAATATTGGAATTATTTTTCAAAATGAAAAGCCCAATATGTTGAAACTGGAAATTGATGCTTAACAATGTCATTAGTAAATGTTTACCAATTCTTGGAATATAAATTTAGAAACTAAATTTTCTAGATAGTTGTACTAAATTAATTAACTTTTACATGATACATACTGTATATTAAAAAATAAAATTTTAGTAGTTTTAAGTATTTTGTTATATTGTACTGTATATCATAATAGTTAAATAATATAATTTTTTGAATATTTCTTACTTATTATAATGATCAGTAAACAACCAAAATAATTAACTTACGTGAACCTTTAACTGCTGCATAATACAAATTCTCATGTAGAAATCAAACATTTTCTTAACCCCTTCCACGTTCTTCCTCAGAAAAAAAGGAGTTGGATCTTCTAAAATGAATATGAATATAAAAACTTTGAAGCTAGTCAAACGATGTAAAATTCGAAAGTCCAGGTTTTTAATGTATTCTTTCATGTGGAGTGTTTAAAAATGTTTGATTAAAGCCGTGGTTAAAGGTTCACATAAGTTAATTATTTTGGTTGTATACCCTGTTGTGTGGATTGGCTTTAGATCAGTAAACATTTTTATATTTCATCTAACAAACATTATTCTTTCCTATAATAACACCATTTATATAATTTTTTGAAAATAAAAGTATTATAATGTTCAAGTTTTTATAATTTATTAATTTGTATACAGTAGACTCATTTTATAGTGACCTTTAGGCAATTTATCAAAAATGGGCATTATATGAAATGGGGCCTCAGCCAATTCAATGCTAGCAATTCAATGTGAGGCTAACTTGACACAAGTTTTATAAAAAATAATCATAAGAATTGACTTTGTTTTTCAGTTAGATAAATATTTTTGTAAAGTAAATACTATTTCCTTTGCTAATAACAATTCATGTATAATCTATATAATTTTTAATTTTTTAAAATTATTATTTGCTTACATTACAAATAAATTAATGTTTCATAAATTTAAAAAAATTTAATTATATTATAAAAGCTTGTTGGGCTACATTTTGAAAAAATTGTAGACCTATAAATTCCCACTGTTGTCCATCTATCAATCTGTCCTTCTTTAATCTTGAGAACAGTGTTAAATAGATGAAAGTTAAGACCAGATATGACCTTAGATAGACCAAGCTTAGAAGCAGGAAACCTGAATTAACTATATACAAACTTCCAGTCTAGACCGGAAGTCATGTAATTTCAATTCAAAAATTTCCCCCAGTTGAGAGTTACATAGATGACTGGCATTACTCTGTTATCATCAGGAAAAGTTTGATGAACAGGGGAAGGCACTACTAATTTGAGATCAAGAGCATATATTTTAAATTAAATAAATTAAAAATATGATTAAAAATTGCAGCCTGACATTGTGACAATATCACAATAATTTTTGCTCATTGGGTATAGTTAATGTACAGTATCTGGTAACTGCGTTTATTTATAGTGACCAATGACTATCAATGCAACTATGTTCACATAATAAATACAAGCTACTGAATGATAAAACTATGTAACTATGTTTGCATAACAGAAAACAAAATTAGAATAATAAATAATAACAACAATCACTCATCGAATCTTACTCAAGTCAAATTGCTCACATCAAATTGTACTTGTGTCAAATATACCTACAAGCTATCAAGTGATTTTCATATTGAATTTTCCAAATATTTTCAAATTTTGGTAGGAGTCTTCATAAGAAAAATACTCCAAAACTTAAAAAACTATCCTTTAAATTTATATTATTAAAAGTAAAGAATTAAAAAGTAAAGAAACATAACTATATAAATTTGCTATCAGTAATTAAAAGACAGTCAAATAAAAAAAAAATTGATGGTTACTAAATTCTACAAATGTACATGCACTTAATTATTATTGGAATTATCATTGTTTATTTGAAGATATTGTAACCAAATTTTCATATTTACTTATTATAATAATAATTTTGATTATGAATTAAATAGAAAAAGTTAAAATTTATTTATACAGTATTTTTTTAAATATATAATAAACGAATTTTAATCAATAAATTGTTTTTAAATACTAAGGAATATTTTCACCTACAAGGGCAATTCATTTTTACTTTAACATTTGTTGTTCTAATGTTTCAAAAATCTCTCTAATAAAATTTCAACAATTTACAAGGTCAGTATATCGATAGTAAAATAGTATTATGCTTATGAGAGATTGGCCAGAACTCCATTGATCATTAAATGAAGCATATTTAAAAAGTAAAGATACAAGGCCAGTAGAAATCAAAGGAAACTATTTTTTCAGTTTGCTGTACTACTGTGTCTGTTGGGGTTTGAGTTATGTGACAGAAGTTGCTTGACTTTAATTGCAGCATCATTATGCTTGCAGTGTGTGTTTAAAATGGCTAAGTCAATTTATAATCCCACCAAGAGCAAAGTTCGTTCAGTATTTGATTCCTTTGTGTGAAAGGAGAATGCCAAAAACATTAGGAACAGGAAAAACATTACAAAATGGTGTCCTACTGCACAATAACACCAGTCTGCAATCTGCTTGCATCACACAAGAATTCTTACAGACATTCATGTGGAAAGTTTTAAAACATTCATCAAATAGCCATATATCATACCAAGTGATTATCACTTGTTTCTGAAGTTGAAAGAACATCTCTCAGATAAGAAGTTTGATGACAATGACAAGGTTAAAGATGGAATGACGACATTATTACAAGGTCAGGTGGGAGATTTCTACAATGTCGGCATCGAAAAACTCATTTTCGGGCTCACCAAATGCATTGAGATCCATGGTGACTATGTTGAAAAATAAATAAAAATGTTCTAAAAGTATTATAAATCAATCTAAAATTAAAATGCTTTAGAAATACTTTCTGGACTTTGTATCTTTACTTTATGAATATGCCTCATATCATGGTGAGCTGCTAAATCATCATTTTGCAGTAAAGTGAGTCTACTGTATAATGAAATTTTAGTTATTACACAAAACAATTAAGTTTAAAATGTCACCTGATTCTTATCTAAATCACCTTCTTCTAATTCTTTTTCACCTTGTTCTTGAAAAGTGATGATAATTAATGCAACAAAGATGTTAACAAAGAAAAATGGAAACACTACAAAAAATATGACATAAAAAATGGCCATTTCAACTCTAAAACGAGGCAATGGGCCTTGATCTTCATATGTTGAATCCATGGAACTTTGCAAAACACTATAAATAAAAAGAATTTATTATATACAATATAATATAAAACTAATATGTAAACTAAATATTAATTTCAGTTCATCATCAAGATAAAGTTTCAAAACTGATGGTAATCCTTGATTATAAAGTCTAGAATAATTATTTATGATGCTGATATAACCTAGAATTCAATGATTTTTATAATTCACCATTATTGAAGATTTTCTAATTTCTATAACATAACACTCTGCCTGTAGTTCTCTTCATAGCATATATTAGCATACAGTGCATTCAAGTTATAAAAATTCTCAATTTTTTTAAATAGTAAATATCAATATATGATAATAATCACATATCTACATAATAATGGTTTGATTGTTAGGGGTTATCCATTAATTATAGTACAGTTTAAGAGAGTTGGGGTTGAAAAAAGTACATCAACATACACAAGAGAAAAAGGGAGTCAAAAATGGCTCAAAATCTGTACAGGTAATTAATGAACAGCCCCTTAAACAAGTAAGCTACAAATTGGCAACACATGACATAAAACCCTATCAAGAAGATATTTGAATCTAATATCTACAAGAACAGTATGCTGGCATCAAATTTCTATTTCTGAGCAAATATCAACTAATTGTATTTCATTGAAAAATGACAAGTAATAATACACTGACCAAAAAAAAATTGCAACACTGTTTCAATTTACTCAAGATTACACCTACAGATCATGTAGGTGATATACAGTAAATGGTCACATATCACATACTGATCAATACATGCAGAGATTTAAAGTACAGGTATGTCAACAATACTCAAACACCATATCAATACAATGAACTTACACTTCACACTCAAAGACTCAGTGTTCTGATTTGTCAGTGATAACTGTAATGTGACTGGCCTTGTAGAGCAGTATTCTGGAGCTCAATCAAAAGCCTCCAAGCCTGTGCAAGAGTGTTGCTGTCTTTATAGTTGATGGCAGAGTCCCTTTTTGATACTTTATAAATTTCAATTTTTTCCAAGTGCCATATGTGTGATTTTCACATCTGGTCCAGATGGGTACAGATTTCCATCTCCAATCCAAGGGTTGATAATATTGTCATGGTTTGTCATTTTTAATCAATGTTAGTCTTAAAGACATTGATATAAAGGATTTTTGGGAGCTAGTTTTATATAACATACTTATTTAATTAAAATATATATGCCATAGCCTAGTTGTAATCAGAGTGGATTAGAGTCATGATAATCTGTTTGAATTAATAAACATTTCTTTAATCTCAATATATAACAGGTCAAAACACCTTAACCTTCTAGTAATTATTATGCCATGTGTGGATGTGATATATATTGAGCTATGCCTGTTATCCTCAAAATGGCAATGCAACAATTTTGATGAAACAAATAATGTTCATTTCATGAGATTTTTGAACAAATTTTTTAAGAAAAAAGATTTTATATGTTGAATATCAACTGGAATTAAAAACTGATGTTATAAGTCATTTACTAAATTTATTTTAACTTTTATGATTCATAAAATCTACTTCTTTATTAATTAATTATAATCATTCAACATTACTTATTACATAACATTACATAAAGTTTTATCTAGATTTGTGATTGGTAACACATTCATAACACAGTGGTAGTCAACCTGGTCCCTACCACCCACTAGTGAGAGATTTGAGCTTTCGTGGTGGTCAGTAGGGTTTTCTCCAATGCCAAAGCTACTTTCCGTTATCACTGTACATCTATGACTCACTGACGGAGTAGGTTGTACTGTAACAGTGGCCATCACTCGAGTTGAGCTTGTTTCATGATGGAGTCAGTGTTGCCAGATTTAGCTACTTTTTTCAGTTTGATGTAAAAAAATACTTGGCACATTGGCAAAAAAAATTTCTGTATATTATAAACATATGCAAAATATAAATAAAAAGATAAATTTAACTACATATTTTTACTAAACTGCCACTCAAGAATTACAAGTACTTTTTCCAGTTGCACTAAATTAACTTACTACAGAACCAGTGAGTGGTTAGAAAATTTTACTACCAACAAAGGTACAAAAGTGGGCAGTAGGTATAAAAACGTTGACTATCCCTGATCTAACAAGTTTCAAATTTTTACTATAAACTTCAAGAATTTATCTGCTAATATAAATTTGTTTTTATACTGGAAATATGAAAAAAAAAATTTTTATATTCACAATTTATAAATAGATTAATATAACAAAATTCTATGAAATGTTTCAAAAATAAATAAATGTAAGATACATAAAACTTTTACCAATAGAATTTTTGTTTACAATAATCCAAAAATAGAACTTTCATAAAAATTAAAATTTGTTTTAGAGATTAATTACATATAAAACACAAACAATTATTTATTGTGACATTGCTTCAATGCTGGAATGGAAATTTTAATCATATTTTTAATTTATTTCATTTAAAATATATGCTCTCCGCCTCAAATTAGTACTGTAGTGTCTTGCCCCTGTAAATCATACTTTTCCATTAGCAATGGCATTGTGCCAGTCATCTATCTAATTCCCTTTCAGGAGAAAATTTTTAAATTAAAATAATGTGACTTCTGGTTTGCATTGAAAGTTCATATATAGTTAATCAGAGCCTCTGCCCTTAAGCTTTCTACATCTGGCCTTGAATTTCATGTATTTAACTCCATTCTCAAGATCACAGAAGGACAGACAATCGATGACAATGGAAATTTATAGGTTTACAATTTTTTAAAATTGCAGCCCAATAAATAAAAATAGATATAATTATCAGAGATAAAGAATTATGTTAGAACAAATCACAGAGAGAGAGATTCAATAACCATACAATAAACACAAAAATTCACACCTAAATGCTAATTCCAGCAGTAAAGGAACAAAAAATTTTAACGTAGTAGGTGTGGATGCTGTGAATATTAATCCTGTGTGAACCATCTTTGTAAGCCAAGTAATGAAATTGGTAGACGCTCCAACAGCATACGGTTAGGGAACCATATGCTGTTGGAGCGTCTACCAATTTCATTACTTGGCTTACAAAGACGGTTCACACATTAAAAAATTTTAATGTTCAAATGTTTTCGGCCATCTTTCAGAGGCCCTCCTCAGGAATGTATGAAACAAACAAAAAAACAGTTCTATCATTTGAAAATTTATGACCGTCAAATACAGCTGTGTTCCAATTTTTAAATATTTAAACAATGTACCATAGAATACAAAAATCGTTACGTTTACAACACAAAAATTAATTGTTTTTTAAATAAAGCTATAAATAAATTCATTATTATTATTATTATAGCATTGTAAAAATTAGTGCAATGTAAACGATGTGGAAATTGTTTTCTTTTACATAGCAGAAAGATGAATACATAATTACACATAAAATTATTGTTGTGCTTTGTGGCATTGTAAATAATACTTCCACGATTGTGGAAACAGAATATAATCGGAGTTAATACAACCTCCCTTCATGCTTTCTATATAAATCTCAAGAGCCTCCAACGAGCGTAAGTCGTGTCGGTCAAAGACCCTGTGTAAAATAGTAGCTTCATCCCAATATGGAGAAACCCCAGGTTCGGTAGCATACTGGGCTAGTGCTGTATTATACTTCCACTTGGACACATCATATTTGTGGTCCCGTAGTCTAGCCTCAAGGGGTCTGTATGTGGATCCGATGTATGTTATCCAACGATTGAAATGTTCATCATGCAATGGGATGCGGTATACTCCTGGCGCTTTCTTGTCATCAGACTTGTCTTTAGCATTAGATAAAAGTCAGAAAATATTCTGTTTTCTCTTATATGTTAAGTGCAAGTTCAAATTGTTCATGAATCAGCAAAACCTGTTTCTCATAAAGAAGCACTGTTTCATTTATGCATGGTAAGAAAATATTTAGATGAAAATTTTATCCACTATAATGTATTTTATGAAATATCAGAAATGATTGAAAAGTAATGTGACTGGTAAATATACTGTATTTATTGATTATTCAATAAAATGATAACATTTATGGCATAAAAATGGAAATCAATAAATGCAGTAAAATTATTTGATAATAAATTTTAACATTTCTAAGGGTGTTATAAGTTATTTAGCACTCCTAAGACATGAAGGAACTTTTTGTTACATTTAATAAGAGAATAGTCTGAATAAGGAAGCATAATGTCGAAATCCCAAGATGCTCTCTTAAGCAAACTTGAATATATAGAGTAAACTCAGCTTATATGAACCAGGTTGCTAATATGAACCACCTTTCCCTGTGCTAATTCACCTGCCATCTTTCACAGAGCAATAGCAAGACACATACTTTCATCCTCCTTGCCCCTATATGCTGAAAATGACTGCCTCAATGAGAATGTAGATGAGAGGCTCAGATGTTTTTCATGCCATTCAACATTTGTTGGTCATTGATACTGTTAAAATATATCACTTATGCATTTATAAATGGAGACTATAATACCTTACAAGTAAGTATAAATCATACATGATTACTTTTGTCCATTTCAAAGTCACACTGAACCAAAAAAGTGGCGGGCTTGATAAAGACGCCACCCCAAGGCCATTTATTCATTAGAAAAAATGAACATACAAAAGATACAAAGTACTGTACATATAACAAATCATCGCCACACATATAGGTAATGACAGGAGAGAAATTTAACAGATACTGTAGCCCATGTAAATGCTGAATGGATAAATTGTCAAATATCATAATTTTTTGGTAGTTTGCTGTGTTGTTGTTCTTGATTATCCATGCAGTGTCAAAGTCACATCTGCTGTTTGATTGATGCTAAGAATTGGTTTTAGAGTTGCAAACCAGTGCAGGTAATATGGACCATAGTCCATATCATCGGCAAATTTTGCACCGCTATAGTCCATATTACTAGACATGCTTGTGGTATTCCTTTTACTATTTTTTTGATTATTTCTTGCAAAACTAGAAGGAAAAGAATATGCAACTCTACTTATTCTGCTGCTACCAGGCTGGTGAAGAATGGATCAAGTGTCAGAAGTGTCAGCACTGGACACATCATTGAAATATGTGCTGGTGCAGAAGGAAGACACATTTCTGTGTAATTTTTAGAGAAATAGTGACTTTGTCTGTTTCTAGAAGCATCCTTATAATGTGAATTATGTGCAGATAATATAGACCACAGTGGTTCATATTACCTTCACTTTTAAGTTTTTTGACATTACAGCTTTTAATGCTGAAACTAATGTAGATTAATATAGATGTGCTTGTGATATAAGTGGGTATCAGTTTTTGCACCTTGCATCACAATGTTAGTTCAATTGCAGCAGTTACATGGAAGTAATGGTCAAAGACAACATGGTGGTCCACATTAGCTGCATTTACTCTATTTCATAAATCTGATATTAATAGAAATTAAAAAATTAACAAAGTTACTATAATATTTTCAAGTTTAAAGATAATTTTATTTGATTATTAATTATGATTAAATAAACTTGTATTGCATGCAAGCATATCATTATTTCATAATAATTTCATTGACTCATTACTTTGCAAAGCAGTCCTTAAGAACACTGTTTGATACTTAAAAATAAAATTTAACTCATTATAAAAAAAAATTATAAAAAATAAAATTCAAACTATGCTTTACTGCAGCTCAAACTAAATTTAAGTATCATTTCTCAAGCATGTTTGGACAATCATGCCCATAATCAGAACAAGCTAACTTCTCTACAAAATTATCTGTGTTTGTTCACTTCCTGATGAGTTTGGAGTATGTCATAAAGATGTAAAGTGAACTGCTTCAAATAATTCTGTAAAGAAGTTAGCTCATAGTTGTTCTCCAGATGATGGAATTAGTTGCCTAAAAGTGCTTGAGAAACAATATATAATTTAAGTTTGTAAATTTCAATAAAGCAGAGTTTGGATTTTATTTGTTATAAGAAATTAAAGTTTATTCCTTGTATATTGAACTTATGTTACATAAATAGAAAAAGCTTTTACTTACAGTGGCCAACCTTCTCCTGTTTGAACAGTAAACAATGTTAACATAGCAGCCATCACATTATCATAATGAAAAGCTTGTTGTTTCCATTCTCTTTTCTCTACTGTTGGTGGTCTATCATTGTCTGAATATACATAATATTCACCTCTAAATATATAAAAAACTTTGTCAGTCACATATAATTACATACTGAATTATTATATCTTTTTATTAATAAATTTCTGAATTTATAATGAATATTTCAATAATTTAAAAACTATAAATGCTTCATACAAGATAATGTAGGCATGTATCAGGCTTGATCAAATGAAACCCACTCATGGCAAACCACAAGAGAACTGCAAGATGGACATTGTGCTGTAAGATAGTGCTAGTGAAGGAGTAAAATATCATCTTGAGGAAAATTAGTCATTCTGGTTGCAGGCATTACACAGTGAACAGAAAATTTCACTTAATATGACATATTGAATAATCTGTCCAAAGAAGACTAACAGGTGATGATTCAGTTTTTAAATGCTGAAGGATATCAGCCAACCTAGATTGGATATCAGACAACCAAGAGAATACAGACATTATATGGAGTAAAGTGTGTTGCAAAAACAATAGTGGAAGATCAAGTTTCAAGTATGTTCAGTAGCAGTCAAGCTGGCATAAGTGATTTGCCATGTTCCAGCCAGGCAAATGTTCTTACTGTTGAAATACAATTGAAGTTGTTGATGGCTGTTATGTCAATGTGTATATTGTATTATGTCATAACAATTTTGTAAAGTTTTTCTATTATATAATGAAAGGTAGGTGATGCTGGTGTTAACCCCCTTAGAGAACAATTAATCATGGTGACCTCATTCTATTCTCCTTTTTTTACCACAGACCTTCCATTACACAAGTTTGGTAATTTTATGTGCAATCTCTGTTCTTCATTCATGTAATCAGTTCTACAAGTTTAACCAGTTGTATCACAATTTCCAATTCCAACAAGCTTAACAAATCTAACACTTATGAATGAGGTTGTCATTGCCATTTAGTTAGACCATTGGTGGACTACATCCTTGCCTGTTACCAATTTTAATATCAGTTTTGATATTAATCTAAATCACTATTTTGCGAAGGCTTAGCTAACAAAAGGTTTTTCACAATAGACAACACAAAACTGTTAACTGATGCTCAAAAACAATAGTGAATATCAAGCACACTGGAATATCTACAATGTCATGCTGAAAGCAGTGTGTTTTTAAGGCATATTGTGGCTGGGATAAAAAAAAACAGTACCATCACTACAAGCTAACACCCAAGGCCTGAATTCACAAATGTTTCATGAGATATATTATATGATATTGGAGAAGTACTATTACTGAAAATAACTATATTTTACATTTTGTATTCACAAAATGTCTAGCAATTTCAAGAAAACAGAAGAAATTAGTAACAAGAGTATGTCTTGTGACATCACTAGTAATCACTTCCATATTAATAGAGCCAATAGGAAGACTTTTCATAGTGATGTATTTTCAGAATATTCTCACTTCTCATATTTTCAACATTGGAAGAATGATAGTCAAGTTTTATTTCATTAAAATTAAAATGCTTCATAAATGACATAATAAGAAATGTAACAGAAAGTGTACTATTACTAAATTGATACTGATAGTTATATTAATAGAAATATTGAAGAAGCTTCAAAGAAATTAATAATGTTAAATTATAACAAATGAGAAATTTTCATATGACATTCTATAAAGCAGTTTTAATTTGATTGCGAGGGATTCTATTAATTTTTTTTTTTTTGGCATTTGATGACATCTTAGTAGATAAGAATTAGAAATATTTTTAAAAATATTTAAATATTTTTAAAATTTTATTTAAATCCAGAACAATGACCCAATTCGATTATCAACCTATAGAACAAAATACTTAAGTCAATGTACTGAGAAAAATGATGACCCATGATAACTACTAGAGGTTAGGCCTGGCGTTGCAGGGGCAAAGTAACAATAGCAAAGGTTAAGATTATTACGTTATAGTCAACCTTACCTGTTTTTACAGAATGCAAGAATTGGGTCCCCCTGTTTCCAGAGTAATTGGAGAATTTTTAGATGGGTCTAAAAATATGTTTGATTTCTCGCAAAAACGAAAAAAACTGCATCTGCATCTTGCACGTTGCTTTATAAATATGAAACTTTGGTAACTTATGAGGAATTTCTATATAACTTAGGATACAGTGTTTCTGAATCTGGACCAAAGTCTGAAAGAAAGCAGTGGAATCATCTGAGTTCATTCATAATGTCCCAGAAAAATTCAAATTGCAGACCTTAGCAGGAAGGGTAATGCTTAACCTTTTTCTTAACATTAATGGACCACTATTGCTGGATTTCAAAGATTGGACATCATCATCAATGATCAACAGTTTATCGGTTTGACTTGTGTAATCGAAGAATTCACACTCAACAACCTTTTAAAAAAACAGTAATAGTAATTGAAAACAAACGTTTTCGACCATTAACTTGGTCTTCCTCAGGTCCTAAATATTGAGATTCGTTACAAGTTCAAAACTCTTTCAGAACGTATTCAAATTTTCAAATAGAACCATTGCGCGTTCATGTTGCCATGGTATCATACGTGTTGTTGACATACGTAATACATGTGGCGCAAATACACAACCAGGATCCTGAATTACTACAGGAGATCCATACGAGGATTGTTACTTTCCAATGTAAGCTTGAAAGAGACCTCTCCAGACGTTATCAAAAGAAATTCCAGTGGATTCTTAACAAACAAAGACCGCATGGATCATTACAACATTCATCCTTGATATGCTGAGACAACATCTCACCACCTGATTTCCTCCTCCGTTCTTTAACGCATGGTCCTATGTGTGCACCACTTGGTTCTTGCATACGACCGAAAAAGGTCATGCCTGACGTCGAAAACCTCATTTCTGGAATGAATGACGTACACAAGGAATATTATAGATGGAAATCTGCCTTCAAGATAATAGCTGCTAACAATTGGAAACAGAAGGATACGATGTGGAAACAGGTTACCAAATCCAAAAAATGGTTAAAAGACCATAACATAATCGTCCTCAAGGCGAACAAAAGCAAGGCTCTCATGTTATTGAAGAAAGAAACATACACTTCCATAATGCAAACATACATCAACGACACAGAATGTGAACGCATCGATGATGGCTTTGTCAACAAGCTACAAGCACGTGTGAAAAGATTTACACAAACTTGTTTAGCCAAAGAGCTGAACCTTAACAGGGCATTGGTACCTTCCCCTGATACCCCCAGGCTATTCGTGTTTGCTAAAACTCACAAAGATACACCATCCTTGAGACTGGTCCTTGACAAGGCAAGATCCCCCACTAGAGAGCTGGATGCGGCGATGCACAAGCACATAATTCACGACTTAAACAATTATCCCTGGACAGTCAAGAACCCACAAGAATTATTAGATGCATTGAGACCCCTCAATGTAACCGACCAGGCATACATCACTGTTCTCGATTTCGTTTCATTGTACCTGTCGATAAAAATCCAACCTTGCTTTTGAGCGATTAGAGACCTCTTACTAACGTGGCACGGAACGCACCGTAAACTGATCCTGGAACTAGCCCACATTCTGTGCTACACTTCCTTTTTCCGTTTCGACGACAAAACATATCTTCAGAAACGTGGTGTTCCGATAGGCAGCCCGCTGTCAGGCAATTTATGAGAGTTGGTCATTAGAAAGCTGGAACAAAGAATCATACCCCTCTTTAATTCAGATATACATATTTATATGAGGTACGTCGATGATATCTTTATCTTATGGAAAACCAAGCCCAATATAAACAGGTTCATCAATGCAATGAACAACAACCCATATGGACTCCACATCAAGCTTGACCAAATAAGCAACTCAAATGCAAACTTCTTAGATATCCATATGCAAATAGATGGCAACACAATATCCACTAAGGTCCATTACAAACCATGCTACACTCCTTTATTCATCCCTGCCGTTTCAGAGGACCTCTTCTCTTACAAGGTAGCTGCCTTCCAGGCCCTTACGAAAAGAGCGTTCACGCACCACTCCAGAATCAAGGACACCATATCTGAATTACAGCGCATCCAGAACATAGCCACAAGACACGGCTATAGTCGTACATTGGTTCATAACCTTGCGTCTGCATATTATACACAATTGCATCGTACTGACAACACCAACAGATGCACTAACGACTACAATACCACTCAATCACTTGTTGTGGTTGAATATAATAAACACCTAGACTCCATTTACAGGGAAATTGCCGCATACACCAACAAAAAGATCGCTTACAAGAGGCGTAACACTATGTATGACCTCATGCGCAATTTCAAGGACATCTTAGATAAAAGAATGGCACTGGGGGTATACTCTGTTCCATTATGGGATGGCAGATTCCAAAGAGAGCTTGTATACATCGGTTCAACGAAACGGTCGCTGGACAAGCGTCTACGTGAGCATAAGTATGATATTGACTGCAACAGAGGCACCACTGCCCTCTCCGCGTATGCCTCGACTCCGGGCATAAGTGCTGATCTGCAAAACGCGGAATTGATTAAACTCTCCCGCCGATTGGACCATCTGCGATCCCTGGAAACTCTGGAAATATACAAAGCTGGACTGCGCACAACCTGCATCAATTCTAAAGATGCGTGTAACATTTCTCAAGCTTGGAAGTTTTGTTACGAAGGGGATGTTCCCCATAGCTCTATTTAATGTACAGTACATCCCTATCCCTTCGTTTATATATGGAATGTAATTACATTGTGTTTTTGCGCCACACGTATTACGTATGTCAACAACACGTATGATACCATGGCAACACGAATGTGCAACGGTTCTATTCGAAAATTTGAATACATTCTGAAAGAGTTTTGAACTTGTAACAAATCTCAATATTTAGAACCTGAGAAAGACCGAGTTAATGATCGAAAACGTTTGTTTTCAATTACTACTACTGGTTTTTTAAAAGGTTGTTGAGTGTGAATTCTTCAACAGTTTATCACCACACTAAACAAACTTCACAAGATAGTTAATTATAAAGCCAAATTTCTTATCAGAGGGTGTTATTTTCTTACATGATAATTCCTTTCCACATGAAATATAAAGGATACACTGAATCCCAAATACTGGAAGGCTTTGCAAATCCTGACAGTCCAGACCTCTCACCTTGTGACTTGCTCACCTTAAAGAATGCTTTAAAGGGGTACAAGGTCCAGATTAATGATGTGCAGGTGGCCTTGTGGCAGTGGTTTAATGGCCAACTTTGTTCTTTTATTGTGGATGGCTTACACGAAATGGTCGAATAATGAAATGTATCAATGCTTGGGTAGACTTTTTATAAATATTCAATTTAAGAGCAAGGTCTGCAACATTTATACTCCACGCATTAATCCTCCATTTTGTTACAGATGCTACCTGGACAGGTTTCATTTAATCAAGATATATAACAATATATCATTCTTGACAATAAATAATTGTCTTTCTATTGCATCAGAGTTAAATTAAATTAAAATAGACTTTCATTTTCATAGATTGTTTTATTATAATTCAAAATAACAATTCTAAATTATATTAAAAAATAAAACTCTTGAATAATTTAGAGAAAATTGATAAATATCATTTTCTCTAAATAATAATAATAATAATAATAACTCAATAAAAATTAATTAAAAGTTTCAATGTCCATAATATTCAACGACACAAGTACAAAAGTCAATCACTCAGTTGTTATTCATTGTAAAGAACTAATACATACTAAAATTGAGTTTCTAAATAGTTATTTGAAAGTCATTGTAAGCCAAAGAAACTAAGTTACTAGAAACTTGTCAACTTTCAAGATACAAGTTTAACTGCCTATATTTTAGTTTATAATAGCTTTACTGAGTTAAAATTCACTCTCTGACAGAAAAGAAGTAAAAATGTCTAATAACATTCATTAAAACATGAATGATGCAAGATGATGAATAAGTGAACTAAAAAGGAGGCATATACAGTGGAGAACTGTCCCACTGTATATGCCTCCCTTTCCTCAGCGGACAGTTTGCTTAGTGGCCATTCCTTATTTTAATATGTTATATTTCACTTAAGAAAAGTAAATTATTAAACAAAATACAATCAAATATACTCCCACAACTGCCATAAATGAACAG
This sequence comes from Centruroides vittatus, assembly GCF_030686945.1. NCBI lineage: Eukaryota > Metazoa > Arthropoda > Arachnida > Scorpiones > Buthidae > Centruroides > Centruroides vittatus. The sequence continues at coordinate 3,736,732 of NW_027122286.1, read as the reverse complement.
GCTAAATTTAGATATAATGATTATAAATTAGGAATGAATTTGACATTAGAGTGTGGTGTTAGGTGCCATCTCGTATTAAAACTGATGGTTATATCTTAAACTTATATATACTGGAAGAGGAGATCAGACCGAAGGTCCAGGTAGTATAACTGGAAATGCATCTGCAAGGTAAGCAGAAGTTGTGGGTTCAAGTCCCACTTCAGGCCGATTCTTTTCTTCCAGTTTAATCTAAATTAATTAATTAAATATTATAATTATTAATTTTAATACTAGATGGTGCCTAATGCCACACACTAATGCCAAATTCATTTCTAATTTATAATCATTACATCCAAATTTAGCCTGTTCATTTACAGCAGTTGTGGGAGTATATTTGCTTAACAGGTTTTTGATTGCTGTGTATATTTGTACAAAATAAAATCATTATTTATTGTATTAAATTTTAAAAATCTTATTCTAATTTAAGCTAAAGTTACCAAGGTACGATCCATCCACAGACAGACATCCAGCTCACAGCAAATACAGTCTATATATATAAACATCTTAACTACACCTGATACATTGCAATAACACACCTTCAATTGCTGTATATTTTAGTAATTTATAATTATTATTACCAAATTATAGTCTCTTCGCATTCCATTATCAAAACCGTCAACGAACCTGACGAAGACCTTCGTGGAGGATCGAAAACATTAGTTTATTTGTTAACTGTCATCTTGTGTACTGGGAATTTTAAGATTGAAGAGGCTGTATTGGACTTTATATGTACCAGTAGTCACAGGTGAAGATTGTCTTTTTATAATCCAATGATATATGGCAATTGAAGGTGTGTTAATGTGTTAATGAATGGTTCTGATTCAGATATAGGCCATCATATAATTGTTCTTGCAAACTTAAATTCAGCCTATCACAATGTGCATTTTGTAGCTTCTAATTTGAAAATAACTGATCACAATTTGTAGACTATCATGATGGGGCACATATTGAACTAATGCTCTGGACAAATTCAATCCTGTGGTACTCTAGAGCAGTAGGCCAATCACCTCAACAATCCAGCCAGCAAATTAAATATATGGGCCTATAACTGATATATATTCTCAGACCAAAATTTGTTGCTGCCAGTCCAATACTGAGCATATGTATGTGCTTTTGATGGTTTCAAGAATGAGTCATCATAGTGCATAAATATACAATATCTGTAGCATACAAAATTTTTCATATTTTTTAATGATGATCAAGTTGTGAAAAATATTGTGAAAAACTGTAAAATATAACTCTGAAATAGCATGACTTCCAGTTTGCATCATAAGTTCATATATATATATATATATATATATAGACTGTATATATATATATATATATATATATATATATACAGTCGATTCCACTTAATTGGGACACATTGGGACTCAGCCATTTTGGCCCAATTAAGTGGCTGCCCCAATTAAACAAACTAATAAGAAATTTTAAAATAAAATATGTAATACGTAGATAAGTAAATAAATAGGTAAAAATAATAATAATTAGGTACTTATTTTAATGCTTTATTAAACCAAAATACAGAATGTATTTGTACTATAAATTTGCCAGACTCACGATGATATTGATTCGTATCACATTAATGTTACCAAATATTAGTAGTGACATACACAAGGGTCGACTGTTGGATCCATTCCTGATCGAACAATCTTTCCTTTCTTTCATTTTAATTAGAACATGTCCAGGTTCATCCAAAAGTCACCTTATGGCCTTTCTTTGAGCACAGTTTCCTTTACTTGGAGATGGGCCACTTCAGCGGGAGCATCTGTAGAATCCACCAGCTCCAGATGCTGGTCCCAATGATCAGATGGCTGCTATTTGAGTCTAGACATAATCATGCACACAACACCTTCCAAGGAAACTCTAACTGTCCTCCAACTTGGTTGAGAGACCTCAAAAAATTGTCTGGAGGTCTTTGTCCCTTTGCTTTTAAGGGGATTGTCTGGTCCAATCTGAAACAGGATTAGTAGCTTGCATTCAGGTCTGCCTCAGATGGAATCCCAGTGTGATATGTCCCGCTATGCTGGCCCCCTCTAGAAAAACTGAACTGCCCAAGTAAAAGACAAAATTGCTTTGTCTCCACAAACCATTAGGCCTACACAACATTAGTGTACATAGTGTTGACATATTTTCAGATCTCTAAAATATATCAAAAATTGCTAAATTCCTTTTCTGCTACTGTCCCAATTAAGCATTTAAATTATGCATTAGTTTATTAGTTTAGTTTCCATGCTTTGAGAATTGGCCTGAAAAAGTGGCTGCCCCAATTAACCGGTGGCACAATTAAGCGGAATCAACTGTATATAGTTAATTGGCTCCTCCTGCCCCTAATGTTTAAATATGTGGTCTCGGCTTTCATCTATCTAACACCATTCTAGAGATTAAGGAAAGACAGACAGACAAATAGACAAACGACAGTGGGGGAATTTATTGGTCTACAATTTTTTCAAATTGCAGCCCAATAAACTTTTTTTATTTAATTTGACTCAAGTCCTATTAAACATGTATTCTTGGATGCCATTTATATTATGTGAATGTCAACTAACATGATTTTTATTAATTAATTTGATTTAAATTCAACTGTGGATCATACTGAAAAATAGAATTAATATCTTTCCTGCATGCACACTGAAATCTAATTTATATAGCAATATACTTAACTAGTAATTATGTTAATTTTAAATTTATTCTAAAAATTACAGTTAAACTTACTGACAATCTTCTTTAAATAATCTTGATTCATCGGTGCAATAAAAAAATTTTCCATTAAATAGCTGAACAGCTATTACTGCAAAAATGAATTGAAATAATATATACACGATGAGTATGTTGACAACATTTTTGAGTGATGTTACAACACAATCAAAAACAGCCTGAAATGAAATTACAAATAATTAGTATAAATTTTTTAAAATATATTTTAATATTTTTATAACGTTGATGGTTTCAAGAATAAATCATCATGGTGCATGAATATACAGTATCTGTAGCACACAAAATTTTTCACATTTTTTAATGATGATCAAGTAAATTTAAACAACAGAAACATTGTTTGATGAATCAATAATGGTAAGTTAAAATTGGCAAATAACCTGCATCATCATAATAATGTAAACTTGCATTCAAATTTACCTTTAAATACACATAATCTGCAAGTTATCCCCGTAGAACTACAGCAAATTGTTAAAATTATTTTTAAAATAAAATTTTTATTAATTTAATACATAACATTAATGTATGAAAAATCTTGTAACAAATGCATGTAATATCTTTCAGATTTTATTAAGAAATTGATCAAAATTACTGAAAAAAATGTTCATTGATAATTAAAAATTTTAATCATCCTCTTAACAAATTGTATATTTGTTGATAAACTTGCAAAGAAATGATTTTAATTAAAAACTATTCATTACTCAGTAGTTCTAGCTGAGTAATAAATAGTCAAAGTAATGAAGAACTGAACTTTTACTAGACACATTTAAACTTGTTTAAATATGTCTGGAAGGGAGAAATTGCTTGGAAGTCCAAGTGGTGTAACTGGTCAGCACACCACGTGGTAAGTGGAGGTTGTGAGTTCAACTTCCACTCTGAGCCAAATATTCTAAATTTAAAATTAAATTATAGTTCCTACTTTCATTAAGAGATGGTACCTAACATCTACCTCTAGTTGTTCTAATCACGTTATTTCTAATTAATATTTGTGCATAATTTCTGCCCAATTAATTTGGCTGATGGTTGGATGATTATTTCTATTTTATATTTCAGAGTAATCTATCAAATTAAAATCTTTCATTAAAAGTCCCACTAAATTACACTTAAATTAAAAATAGTGCAATACCAAAATGAAATTAATAATAGTATAATATCCTAATAACCAAATAAATGTTTGCAATAAAATGATGGTTTTGACACATTTGTAACATATATCCAAAACTTACTGACCACAAAACATAAAATTCTATTTATAAAGATACAATCAAAATAGATTATTATATGAGTTGTTAGATTCAAGAATGCATTTTATAATATAATAATATACTCTTGCTTTAATTCTACTATGCAAAATATATAATCAAAGTTTAATGCCAAGATGTTGATATAATAGTAAATTAAAGTAATTAATAATTTTTGGAAATTTATTATTTACATCTTTTAATTTATCAATTTATTTTGATTAAAGTAGTTTTGCAATAAGTTTCACAAAAACCTTTTGCACTTTCTCTAGCAGTTTCTTAAAACCATAAGATAGGAAAACCAACATTATAGAAAATCAATGAAAATACAACATTATATTAAACAAACTTCCAATTAAATTATGATTATATATAATGTAAATACATAAAATTCATTTTTTCAAAATAATAAATTTCTAATACAATAAAATATTTAAAGTAATAATGTCTTACTTTTAACTTGGGAACCCGTTTAATGGTTTTTAACGGCCTTAATACTCGCAGTACTCTAAGGGATTTGATAGTGCTGAGATTTTGTCCAGTACTACTCCCCCTACACAGATTATAAAGCAATTAAATATTCAATAACTGACAATTATAAATATGTATATTAATATATACAGTAAGATCCCGCTTAACACTGCCTTGCTTAATGCTGATTCGATATAACACTGTCTGCTAGAAGTCTAAAACACAAAAGCTCAAAATTTATGCTGATTTAAATTATTGTGACATTTTATTGATTTGTATATAATATGATTATTTACAAATACGAACCAATCAGAAAAAGGTGTACTTTCTTTAAATCTATGTTTGTTTGGTGCAATTTTGGAAAAAATATAACATCATGGATGCCATTGGCAATATCAACTTCACTTGGCAAGAATTAACTGATAAATGCACAAACAAAGTGTGGAAGAAGTTATGGATGAAGGTATCCAAAAATTCTCAACAAGAAAAGCCTATCACTGTATCATTAGGTTGACCAAAGTCAACCTAATTGATACAGCAGGACTAGGAGATGTAGATGAGCAGGATATTGAGGAGTTACCACAGGTTTCTGGCGAGTCTTACCAATGACGACCTTCAAGAACTAGCAGAACAAGAAATTCGTGTACAACTGGAAAATAGAAATTCTGAAAACAAAGAACCCAAAAAATTTCTCTACAGATTTCCTTAATAAAAGTTTGGTAATAATAACCAAAATTGTTGATCAAATTGTTGCAAATGATCCAGATTTTGAAAGGAGTGCAAAAGCAAACTGAGGCATTTTGGATGCGATCTTCTGCTACCAACATTTGCTTAAGGAAAGAAAATAGCGACAAATGGAACTTCACAACTTCACTGCAAAAAAACAAGAATTTCAGAAAAGACAGGACCTTCATTACAAAAGCTGAACTTTACATTTCTGTGTGCATATGTTTATGTGTTATTTAACATATATTATTATACAAATTAATATAAAAGTAACTTAAAATTAAAGTAAAATTTGTTTATTTTTGATCACATGTTCCCCTTATCCTATCTACTCTAAGTTAAAATGACCTCGTTTAACGCTGTTTCGTTTAGCACTTTGTCATCTAGGAACGCATCCCCCACCTTAAGCAGGGTCTTACCATATATTTATTTTAAAATACATACGCGAATGCGAAGGCAACTAAAGCACAAATAACCACAATAGCATCCAAGATATTCCATAAATCTCTACAATAGGAACCAGGATGTAATATTATACCTTGGTCAATAACCTAAAAATAAAATTATATAAAATCATTATTTGATTTTATTCAGACATTTATAAATTAAATTTCAATTCAAGACGAAATCATTAAATGCTTTAAGAAATGACTACTTACTTTCAGCACCATTTCAACAGTGAACACACCAGTAAAAGCATAGTCAAAATAATTAAGAATACGATTGCTATAAGAATCTTCAACTACAGGATCTTCAGCAGCTAAAGATATGCTGCTTAGAGATATGATGATCATTACAAATAAGTCAAAATAACGTAAATTAACAACATAATGGGCAGCCCTTCGTACACTGAAAAATTTGTTTATTCAAATAAGTAATCACATTTATTTATGTATAGAATAAAAAATTACTTAGTAACAAAATTTCTATACTAATTAAATTAAATTTTTTTTATTTATAAATGGTCCTCATTTATTTTTTTCTTTAATTTACAATTTTTTTTAATCCATTTCACTGCTTTTACTTCCACCCATATCATTTATTTGTTCTTAATAATTAAAATTCAAAGAAAAACATTAACTATTATTAAATACAAATGCAAAATTAAAACAGAAATGAGATAATATGCAGTGTTTTCCCCAGGTCCTTTTGACTGGGTACTCCACCCAACAGATTTTACTGACCATCCAGAAAGGTGGAGAATTGACATGTCAAAATAATGATTCTTATAAACTGTACAGATGTATTCCATCTATGAAAAAATAATTGAAAACAAAATCAGAAAAAAACTTTCCATCTCTAACAGAAATCCAGTAAATTATATTAAAAAATATTTTAACTTCTGTTGTTGTAAGCAGAAACAAGAAATCAATAAAACTCAAACTGGAATAGAAAACTCCATGAATATAAAAATAAAAAAAAAGGAATTTGAAAGCAGTTAAAGAAGTTAGCATATTTATTCAGATTAAGTGCTTTTCAGGATTATCAATCCTATCTTCAGATCAACATGTGATGTTCTGACCCAAAATAAACATCTTCTATTAACACTGGAGTGAGTAATAAACAGTCACAAACAAAACCTTTTGCCAGTGTTGAACTTGATACAAAAACCTCATAATATTTTTGGCCTCCACCAAGGCCTTCTTCAGGTGCTGAACTGACCAGAATCCCCCTTGGACCATTAGAACGATGTTTCCCGAGTAATAAGCATTATATGTATCACATTTCATCCCTCCGCCTGGCTCTGTTCAAAAAATTCTAACAGGTACCTCCACGCATCGCAATCGTATCCCCGTCCTTAAAGTTGATACAGGTGCCCCCAACATTGGCTTTATAGATCTCCCAGGCCTCCAGGTGCCGAATGTGATCGATTTGAAACACCTGTCTAATGAATTTGGTGTTCCAGAAGTCCGCACAAATTTCTGGGTCAGTAACATACACAGTTAAGGTGGTGGTGTGCCTGTTGTTTTTAAGATCAGATTGATGCTCCTGTAATCGTTTTTGAGCTGAACATACAGTTGAACCAATATAAACCAAATCTCTTTGGAACCTATCATCCCTGATGGGAATGGAGTAAACCCCTGGGGCTCTGTTAAGATCTATCTCGTCCTTAGCATTGTGTAGCAGCTCCTAAATTGTGCCAGTTCTCCTGCACGCAATCTTCGTGTGATTCTGTCTACCAATTTCCCTATATAGGGGGTCTAGATGCTGATTGAATCGGACAGCTGTGCACCTGCCGCCCATAATGGGCTGTTGGCCGCCGTCTGCCAGCACCACCATGTGGGGAAAGATGGTTGGCGTAGGCATAGGCAAAACCATGAACTATGCCTTTACTGAAGTTCAGCACCTGAAGAAGGCCTTGGTGGAGGCTGAAAACGTTAGGAGGTTTTTGTATCAAGTTCAACACTGGCAAAAGGTTTTGTTTGTGGATGTTCTGACCATTCAAACAGAACAAGCTATTCATGTATAACTTTTTGAATGTAATCAACAAACATTACAAATTTGAATATTTTTTAAACAAATTAACAGATATTTTTAAATTATAAACATGAAAATAGCATAATATAATCTGTGCATAAAGTACAAAACAAAAATAAAATACAAATAAAACTAAAATATAAGATAGACAAGGGGTGCGTTCTTTTATTCCTCCACGTAACTCTGCGTGAGCGACATCCGTTTAAAAATTCTTGCAGAACATGTTCCTAAATTCCAGTGGGAGTGCGCGCCGTCGAATGGCAAAACGGCTGTTTGTAGCAGTAGTTTACGGTGAAAAGCAAAAATGGCGTCCTCCATAGCTCAGATAGTTTCATTTCGGGGTCCATTATGTGGTTTTATGAATGAAAATTTAGAAGTTGTGAAAGCTGTGGCTGTACGCCATGTGTTTGTATATAGTTTATATTTTATTATTATTTTTAATTTCACTTTCTCACGCTTTTATCCCCTTTCTTTTCTTTACCTATTGTTTTTCCTCTTTGGAATGTCTCTCCAAAATTCCTTTCCTTATATGGTCATAGTATATCCCCTAAAACAAAGAAAGGGTGCGCGACCCCTGAGGGGTCAAGTACAAAACTAGAGGGCAGGAAGGTCGTAAAGGAAAGAACAAAAAGGATTCAGACTCAAGAAATGGGGAGAGAAAGGAGCTTCTGGTGCATTCTGGCAGTGTGCAGAAGAGAAAGAGTAGCATTTGATTGACGGACTAAAGAATTCGTTGTGATCGATCCATTTTGTTTGTGATCGATTCATGAGAATTAACTGTGAATTTTGGCAAGCGAATGAACTGAAAGGAAGAATAGAATCCCCTCTACATATTTTGTGTAAGACCCTCGCCAAGGACGTTATAAAAGAGACCGATTTTTTGAAGACCTCAAAGACCAACGCTGGGTACCCCTTTCCTAACTTCTTACATTTTCTTACCTGTCCTTTATTCTCCTCCTTTAGTTTAATATTAGTTTTAATTTTCATTTTTTTTTTCATGTTAGTAATAGTATAACATTAGCATAAGATTAGTTTAATTATTTTCTTTTTGTCGCAAGCTATATATGAGTCGGGGAATTTTTGTACAACATTGTTCGCTAATACATTTATTTTCATCTGTCGGGACAGAAAATATACTGGCATCCTAAAAGAACCTGTAGCTAATAACTTTTACCTAAATTAAAATTTACTTTTTTCATTTTTATTTTGGTTCCACGTGTATTTCTTTTAACAAAGAAATTAACATATCTTCACAAAGCACAAGTTAGTGCATGTGGTGATGTAAGTGTCTCTTCAAATTTTTTTCAAATGGTAGCCGGCATTCTAATTTTTTTGTGGCTATTTTGAATGCTCTTTTAACAAATAATCCATTTTATGGTTAAATTTTACAATTGGAACCCTTCTTTTGCCTTTAAAAGCTCATATTTTAGAACTATAGATTCCTCCATCACCATACTATCGATAGTGCGGACACCACCATCTTTCTTTCTTTCACCGTCATTCCTAAATGCTTACAAACAGCAGCACACTCCTGTAGTAGTGGCAACGCGGAATGACCGCTATTAAAGAACGCACCCAAGATAACATTACAACAAAAATGGCAAAAAAAACATAAAATTAACATAAAAATAAAATTAAAATAACAGTAAATAAAAACATAGATAATTATGGAGTATGCACAAATAGTTTAAAAGTGCTAAAACAATGAGAATCGTCAGTCAGTCCTACAGAAGCTTGTACAATATAAATAGCCAAGACTTCTCCCCAATGTTATATGAAATATTTGAAAGGAATAGCCAACTAACTATCAATATGTAAAACACTTCTGAGCACTAATTCCACACAAAGAACACACATTTAGAAATCATTTCCTGAATTTGACAAATTAATTTGAGATCTGCAATCCACAGGAGATAATTTAGAAGAAATAAATGTTGTGTACCATCTTTTATTAACCATATCCGAATATAAGAATATGGTGACCACAGTTGAAACTTTTGCACTGGAAAACCTGACTCTGGAATTCATTAAAAACAGAAAAATAGACTTTTGGACAAAGAAATAAAACAGGCTAACATCAAGAAGAGAGACAAAGAAGATCTGCCAATGCTATGAGCCTACTCTTTACAGTCCAGACAAAAGACAGTAAAAGGAAAATGGAAGAAATCTGTACAGGGAAATGTCTAATTCAAAGCTCTGTTCAAGTGTTAGAAATGTAATAAGATACAAGCAAATTGAATTTCAAAGGATAAAATAGAAAATGCAAATTACAAATAGCCAGTATCATTGATATACGTCAACAATTTATAAAATTATAACTTCTCACAAATTATAATATTTTTGAAAAACTACCAGAAACAAAATGCCATTTTAGAGATGTTTTCAGATTCCAAAACAATACTAAATTATCTCACCACCAGAAATAGTTAAATAATTTCTGTAATATATCATCTATTGGAGAAATAGTGAAATAAACACAATAGTTAATGCATCAGAGACATTAAAATAAAAATTTCTAGAGCTAAATGAAAATATAAAAATTGTCAATTGGCATTACTAGTATATATGTTTAATTAATGAATACAAGCACTTTTGACAGTATATAACAGTTTTTTCAGGTAATATGGCAGATAGAACATTACAAATCTAGAGATATAACACATTTTCAAATTGGGCTGGAAAACTATTGGTAGTATATACCCAAATTTTCTAAAGGCTCATCATATACATAAAAAATATATACCTGAAGACTGTTATACTGTTGAAAATGCTCATACACATTAATTAAATGTATTTACCAGCAACATCAATAGACAGTTTTTATATATTTTTTTATTTTTAGTAGGGAACATTAGTTCTTGTTTTTACTTCATTAATTTCCAGAAGATGTATGATAAATCCTCTAGAAATGTATGATACATCAAAACCAAAAAAGCAATCACTGCACATGGACATAAGGTATGCAACAGTGACTGAGAAAGGATTAAATTTCTTCTTCATTTTTACTTTTCTATTTATAAATAATTTTTTTTTGTATAATAAATATTTAAAAAACATAGCAGATGAATTTACATGAAAATTTAAAATTTTTTACATTAATTCTCTTTTAATTTTTCTCATTTCCTAACTTGAAGATATTTTGGCATAACACAAAATTGTAACAAATCCTGACTAGTGGGACCAATTTTAAGATAATAAAACCAGAAAACTGATTATATTGATTCTTATGCAAGTAAAGTGGGTGATCGGTTAGCACACATAATCCATTCCAAGACTTTGTTCGCTATCCGAATTGTTTGTTAACCAATTATCGATTTACCATAGGTTTTTATGGGAATTTGATTAATTTATTCTGGAGACTCCAAAAAACAAAAAATATATACTTTCTTATTACATTTATTTATATGTAATAATAAAAATACATATATACACAGTCTTGCAGTTTTATTAGTCATGTTTTTTCCGTTTGTGGGGGTTAAAGAATCTGTCTAATGTTATTTGCTTTTCTCTCTTCAGAATTTTCCAGAAGTAATTAATAGAATTGTAATTGTAGAGATCCCCAAGCCTATTAACCTCAACTTGGTTTGGATGCCATTCTAAGACTGTTGTTATGACATCCTCTCACTTCTTCAAAAGATGTTTAAGAGCAGATATCAGCATTAATTCTCTTTTTTCAGAAGAAAACATATTTTGCCGAGTTTCTTGGTGTTCTTTATTCAAGAGTTCTTGGCATTCTTCTGTCGTCAGATCAGTTTCAGGTTCCATTATGAGCTCTTCAATGTTCTTTATTTCTCAGATGTGATTTTTGTTACTCCTTAAGCTGCTTGAGTCTTCTTGATTATACAGTATCTTTCTTAGATAAGATTGAACTGCGGCCTACTGTAGACCTGTTTGAGCCATACTGCCCGGCAACATCAGACATCTTCTGCCCACTCTCTACCTATGCTATTATACTCTCACCTTTCAAAAATAAAAATCAACGCAAAACTTAACAAGTGCTCGCCTTACAGCCTTGTGAATACTATAAAAGAATTGTTTCTGCCAGAAAAATAAAAGGCTGGAGAGTTTCAAAATTCGGAGGAATACTATCTGATCAGTATATACCAGGTTGACTGTTGATGTCTCCCACGCTCTGAAAAGTTTTGAATTGTTGACTGAAGACAAGGGAAGACCAATTGATATTCATTATTTTACATTGCTTCTTGTGTTTGTTCTGTGAGATGTTTGTTATCCAAACATGTGTTCATTGTCCAAACATAAAAATCTTTCGTGAAAGTGTTTGTTATCCGATTTGTTCATTAACCGAACTGTTTGTTAACCGATCACCCACTGTATATTTTCTGGACTGTATAAAATACAACAAAACTTTGAAAATTTTCATTTACAACTAAAATTACTTACGGATTAGTGGGGAAAAAAACAAACATGGAAGAATATGGCAACATTGGTCTGGGCCCTGTTATTTCATCATCATTTTCATCTACTTCTTGATTCTGCTCTTCTTTTAACAAAAATTATTATTGCTTGATTAATAATATATTTAATCAAATTTAAATATTGTTTTAAACTATTCTTTTAATTTAATAAGTAATTTATGTTTTGAACAAGAATAACTGTAGGAAAAAAATTGATGTTTAACTAACAGATAATAAAATAAAAAACTTTTATATTTAAAAATGAATAAAATTTTTAACAATCAAAATCTTAATAAAAATAAGCAAAACAGACATTATAATGATAAAATTTTAAAAGTATTATTACCATCATCTAACAAATCTATGTTAATTCTCTCCTTTAAATCAGGTTTTTTATTTGCTACAATATCCAGTTGTGTTTCATGGGCACCTGTCCAATTTTTCATATTTTCCTTCTTGCTAAAAATAATTTTTGAATGTAATATAAATAAATAAAAAAAATAAAAAAGTTCAAAACTAATTATGCAAATTTAATTTACTTTAGTAAAATACATAAATTACTTCAAATTCAATTTCCCACATGACAAAATTTGAAAGTTGTAGTATGAAGAATTACAAATTAACGTATGATAAAATATGATTCCAAAGACTTTTCCACTCTATTAATATTTGATATGATACTATTAAATCATAAGGAATTTTATCAATCAACATTAGAAAACTCTTATGAAAATTTGCATAAGAGTTTTCTAATGGCCAATCAGAAATATAGTATTAAAGCTAAGGTTGTGTTCAAAATAAAATAAATTTGGTTTAAATAACTGTACTAAGTTATTTAAAATATATTTTATTAGTGTTTGATTGTTATTATTCCCTTTTACATAATCTTAATTAAAATAAATAATATATATGTAATTTACATAAATAGTAAAAACTTCATTGTCTGATTATACAGGGTGTAACAGGAAAGATGGTCACAACTTTAAGGGATGATAGAATATGGCAAAAATAACAATTGTCATAATACAATGCAAGGTGAAGTGTGAAATGTGAACACAAAACAGTAAATATGAAGAACATGGAAAACAAAAGTCATTTTAATCAAAGATATTTACAAGAAGTAATGTTTAATTTTACAAAAATTGTTCAAATGAATGACCACCAATTGCAATACATGATCACAATGGTGACATAGATTGGGGTACACTTTGGAAAATACCCAGCATGTCACATACTTCTGCAGCAGAGAAACTAATTCTGGCATCAAGACCTTCAGGAGAGGCAATGGGGATTTCAAAATGCATATCCACCAAATCAGCATTCGAATACTATTGCATTGCTGTGGCTGTACAACTTCTGAATGATGATGATGTGTGAAATGTGACCCTTCTCACCAGCAAACCACTTGGCTTCCAACCACACATTGTATTATGACAATTGTTACTTTTGCCACATTCTATCACCCCTTAAAGTTGTGACCATCTTTCCTCTTACACCCTGTATACAGGAATCAGAGAAGTCAATTTTAAAGGGTAGATTCTCCACTCCCCAAACATCTAAAGTAATTCCGAATATCTCGTTCAAAACATAATTATTTTCTTAGTGTACAAAATTTCAAGATTTTCAATTGCCAATCAGACACAATATAATCTTTGCTTAATAACATAGCACCTGAGAAGTGTGTAGAAGTAATGAAATGTAAGATGAAAGTTGTAATATCAATTGAAGAGAAAAGGAAGTTTTCACAAAGTGCAACAGCAGTACACTTGTGGCAGATCTGGTGCCATGTTTAAGATGCCAAAGTAAATGTTGTGTGACCAGTTAATGTAATTTTCATTTTATTATACAATATTTATGTATTTTATTTATTGTTTTTGTGTTTTAATTTGTAATCAGGGTATTTAATTGTTCTATTTTTACCATAAATTAAATGTATTTGTTATTTTAAGTTTATCAAAATGGGTATTGTTTAGGGTCTGGGAATGGATTAATCACTCTCCATTATTTCTAATCAGAAAAATTGATTCAGAGTTCAAACAGTCTTCTGGAATGAATTAAATTTAAAGTACAAGGTACCACTGTATATAGAATGTAAAATTTCAGTAAAACTTGAATTTACTAATAGTACAGTAACAAAATGCTAACATTATTACATTCAAAATTAATAATCAGGGCCAAAACATGCAGGTATAGTGTACTGGCAGATAGCATAAGAAAGCATCAGTAGCTGGGTATACAGTACTGGCAATTGCTCAGTAAAAACAATACTATATGTTCAGTCACCATATATGCATACTCATAGTAATTTTTAGAAAATAAACACTGCTAATAATTGATTTTAGAATTTCTTACTGGTTATTTTCTTTTTTCTCATCTATCTGATTTTGAGGAGATGGAGGACAGATATTAACTTGCGGTGGATCTGATCCTGTACTTTGCACTTGAAATTCAGCAAGTTCTTTTTCTAATTCTTCTTTGTTTCTCTGAAATTAAAAAAAAAAAATCAGTAACAATACCTATGATGATGTATTTAGAAATATTTCTAATTTTTTAATTCCAATCACCATTAATTTTCACTGTTTATTTTTTTTAAAATTATTTACATAGAGTCATTTATTTAAGTACAATAATAAATTTTAAAAATAACAAACATGAAATATTTAAGTGTTAAAATTACTTATATTGTACAGTACATTATGATTTTTAAAGGCAATTTTTACTAGCACTTTAAAATATACTTCACTGTCAATAAGAATTATTGGCAGATTTTTAACAACCTTACTATCAAAATTTTACTTTTCTAATAGACAACATTAAAATGCAAATTGAATATGTGAATATCTGGTAATATATGAAATAAATAATCTATATAATCTGAACATAATTAAAATTACCTAGCAATGTTAGAACTATAAACAATATTCAAAGATATCTCTTGCAAAGATAAATTTTTTTTGTTGCAATTTTTAAATAAGTTTTAAAACAGTTTTATTGATAGAATGGCCAAAGTGGAAAAGGAATAAACCTGTCACTCCAGGGAAAATGAATTTAAATCTGAGTAAAAACCACAGGAATTTTCAGGACTTATACAGCCCTTCCCTTATTACTTGGCCACCTCTACTGTTAGCTTGGCTGAACACATCACAGACATGATAAAAAGGTCTCTTTGTTCAGAGAAGAGGGAAAAATTAAAAATAAATAAAGATAAATTTCTTTAAATTTAACTTATTTAGATATATAAAAATGTTATATTTACATAAATTTTTTACGTATCCAAACAAATTGAACTTAAGGCAGTCATTGTTTTTGATTTTATTTTACATTAGATGCAATCAAATAAAAAGATATCTTTCAAAATGTCACGAATTATGTGGTACATGAGACATCTGTTTCTTTTGTGGTAAACAGCCACAAGTAGGCCTTGTAGTGTTTTTCCTGCTATTACTTTGCTTCTCGTACCGCACGCGATTAAAATGAATGAGACGAATTGTAACAAAAACTAAGTTTATTTTCTGCTTGCGTAACAGTTACATGACTCAACGGCATGGCTAACACAGAACAACTGACTATAGAGTTCTTACTGGGTGAGTCCAGTCCCGTTCCAGGAAGTAATAACTCTTACCACCTGGGGTTCGTTGCAACTGTTAAGATGCAGAGGGTGATGTTCCCCACAGCCTATATGTAGTATCACTGCAACAGGATACTGGTACACACACATGATGTTAGCATACACCTACTTAATTAGTTTTCTTTCTCTCCTGAATGGTATACATTGTGTAAGAAAATAGAGGTGCAATTACTGGACATCACAATAGAAGAATGGTAATGTGTGATATACTTCCTGTGTATAGAGGATGCTCAACCAGTGAACATACAAGGCCACATTTCTTCATGCAGCAAGAGTGTAGCAAAAATGACATCACAAGCAGCTATTACTACACATCGCTACATCATAGTTTAGAAACACTTTCCACTCCAGCAAAACATGGATGCCATAATCTATCCTTTAATTCCAGTTACAGCTGAATATAACGTTTTTATATATCTAAATTCTCAAGCACTGCATAAAGAAATGCAGCCATACCATCAGATGATAATTGTGTGTTTACTCTAAACGTGAATAAAAGTGACTAGTGTGCTTACTCTAAACAAAACTGCTTACTCTACTTCTTCACCATCTTGCTGAAGAAGTAGCATAAGCAGTGCTAGCAGTAAGCAGCTTTTGTGCTAGATACAACATGCTGACAGACAACATACGGTCTAGTAAGATAATTAATTACATCTTCAATGAAGAAGTTGCCAAGATTAATTCCAATGGTTCAAGAAAACTGAAAGATTATTCTGGTTTGCATCAGTCACACAGTTGGAGTGTCCTATGGTAGTGTGCAGCATATCATAAAGGAACAACTAGGCTACAGGAAAGTGTGCGCCTAATGAGTGCCAAAATGTGGAATGAAAACTGAAGCAAATGGAACTGTCTATTGACACACCAGACCTTATATATCATGAAGAGGGTGAGGCCTTTCTCTCAAGGATCATTGTAGCTGATGAGTCATATGTTGCCACTTCCAATCAGAAACAAAATGGACAGCATGCAGTGGAAACACACAGGATCACTAAGACCTAAGATAATTAGGTCAACCCCTGGCAAGGTTGTGTTGATTGTCTTCTTCAATCAACAGAGTCCTCTGTTATTGGAATTCCTCCTGAAAGGACAAACAAGCAATACACCCACACACTATGACACAATGATGAACTAACTATCTGAGAACAGCAATCAAAAACAAGCAGTATAGTATGCTCACTAGAGGCATCATTCTGCTCCATAATAATCACCCCATTCTGCCTTGGTCATGGCAGAAATTTCCTTGCTGAGTTTAGTTGAGAAGTGCTTGATCATTTTGTCTACAATCTGCACTTGAGCCTTCGTGATTTTCACCTTTTTGATCCCTTTGGTTTGTGATGCCTTAAAAAACCCCTCAAAGAACACCACTATTTACTAACACTATTCCTTTCTCACATTTCCAGCAATGAATATTTATCATCACAAATAATTACAATGTACGATAAGCAATGCTTGTAACCTGAAGCATGCCCTGAAAGAGCCCAAAAGCATTTGTGATGACAAATATTCATTGCTAGAAGTGTGAAAAGGTGTAGTGTAAGTAACTAACTACTTCCAGCTTCCATAAAGTGAGAACACTTCTATGTGTCAGATGCAGAAGCAATGACTGCTATAACATGTGAAACTTTGGACATGATCTGAACCCCTCACCAAAATTGCTCAAGAATTTTTGAAACTGAATAGATTTAACTTTACACAACATAGAAACAGGAACTGATATAAACAATGTAAGTCCTAAGATCAACCATCTCTGGTTGGAATTGGAATTAAAGTCAAATAATTGCTAGATTAAATCAGGCTACACTACAACTACTATTAATAGTCCAAGCCCAATATAATCCAACAATATTGCTAGATTTATATTGGGCTGATATAATAATCAGACTATGAGATGCTATCAGACTGTGAGATGTTGAATTCCAATCCCTATATAAACATCAAATTTAAAGTGAAAGTTGACCTTTCCTGCAGCTGATTTGATTTCAAATTACCCCTGAAAACAGGTATAAGACTAATCAGAAAGCATGGACAGGGAACCAAGGGCAATCAAGATGGGCAATCAAAGGGCCAACAAATATAAACCCATATCTCAAGGACACAAGGTTCTTTTCCAGAAAAGTTCTTTGTTCCTTTTTTGACAGATTCCTTTTGACAAGTTCCTCAAGTTCATTCCCACTTCACAGACACTTGCAAAAACTATGCATCTCCTCTTCAGCTTCTATTTGTAAAGTTCCAACTTCAACAGATCGCCTCTCTCTCCCAAATGACATTGAGACTTCTCCCAGATCAAACTCACTGTCAGATAACCAGTCTGCCCATCACTAAATTCATCAGTCAGAACTCAGATTGGCTCTGTGCCATTTGTCATGATGATGAACTCTAACTTAAATTAATACCAAAAAATTTTTTTTTATTTAAACTCTAATTCAGCATTGGATCCTGCTATTCTTCAACCCAGTACTCTGGTAAATTGTGACAACTCATCAAGAGACAGATTTCACCCATCGTGAAGGATGGGTGAAATCTCAAACGATCACAAACCTCACTGACTAGCCACTCTAACAAACTTTCGAAGGGACAAAACTGCCTTCTATTAAGACTAATTCACTTATTATAATTATGTGCAACTTGGAAGACCAAGAGGAATTATAAGAATACACTCTCTCTAATAAACTGTTTTCTATCAATATGTAACCAATTCAAACACCAGAATTATCACATCCACAGACTCCAAAAATATTAGCCAATCAATGACTTTATTTTACCTTGGATAAAATAAAATTGTTGATTGACTAATTTGAAAAACAGAATAGAAGTGGAAAGATAAACTGTTTCCTGTAGAAATCAAGTTCTTACTTCAGTGCCTAAACTACAAGTAACATTTCATCCCTTTCACCATCCTAAATGGTTGGACCTCTTTCTTTAAGAGAGTATCAGCCACATCTACACATATTATATTGGGGGGGCATGAGTAACTTCATGGAGGTCCTCACAAATTGGTTCAATTCCCAGAGCAAGGACTTATTCTATGGCTGCATTCCTGCTTACTACTCAATGGGACAAGTCCCTTAATGAATATGGGGAATATGTATAAACAGCTTCTACAGGCAAAGGTACCTTTTCATTTGATCACACCTTATATTTTAAATAAAATTATTTGTTGTGAAAATGAAGAAATTTATTTCAAAACATTCAGCATTGAAACTATTTTGATTTATTGGAGTAAACTAATATTTTCATTTAAATTTATAAAATAATTCAACATGATTTGAACATAAAACAGCAATATTATATAGACATATTTAATGTTTATCACACATCATTTAACAGATATCTAGTGATATGTTATATGAGTTTTATACAATAATCCAAAATAAAACATTGACATTCAACATATATAAGATTACTAACATTGCATGCAAAATTAAAAAATTAAAAAAAAAATTTCTTATTTATTATACTTTAAATTCCATTTATAATTATAAAATTACACATTATATGTTACTACTAAAATAATTTTTTTAACTTACTTCTTTTTCTTCCTCTGCCTCTTCTTCTTCAGCTAATGTTAGTTCCTGAGCATTGGCCAAATTATCAACAGCAATGGCCAAGAACACATTTAAAAGAGTATCTTTATTGAAATTCAGGATTTAAAATAACATTTTTTCATATTGTTTCATTTATTATTTAATAACAAAGTCTCTTGGATATCAGCTTCAACTAAATAAATTTTAAATTACTATAAACAATACTAACAAATTTCAAAATATTTCAAATTTCAATCAATTTAACCAGGATTAACCATTTTTGAGATCTTTTTTGTCCCATATTATATCCATCTCAAATTTCCAACTTTTGAATATACATTTAATTATGTGTTACAAAGCCATAATGAGTTTTTTACAGATGTTCAATAAATTAAGCTTTTGGATAATTTTTAAAATATTTACAGCTTTTTGCATTTACTTTCATCTAAAACCATCCTTAAGGTTAAAATCCCTGCATGCTATAGTGCTATACATGCTGAACAATGTTATGGGAAACAATTGAGATAAAGTATCCTGCAATCAGAATTAGACTCACATTTGCATTAAGCTATAATGGAGTAGAGCTGTATATATACTGTAGTTCGTTTAAAACCTCTGAATAGTTTTTTTTATAGTTTAGAGCAGCATTTCTCAAAGTGGGCGATAACGCCCCCTTATGGGTACTGGAGGCTTTCAGGGGAGCAGTAGAAGGCTCAAAGGAAATTAGGGGGCATTAAGGAAATCTAGAGGGGCAATGGCAGACAAATTCTATCTATAAAAATCTGACTATAATATATATAAAATGCTGACAATCTATATATTTTTTAATTTTTATTGAAGATCACAACCTGAATATTTCTAACACGTTGACTTATATTATAGCATGAATGAACTTATTATAGTAACATTATTGCATAAATATGCTAAAAATGAAAGTTCAAGAATGGCTACCAAGAATTTTGGCTGCAGAAGCAAATCTCTCAACTGTACCCTGAGTTATGGTCAGTTGTTCAACGATTTCTGATAGCATTCCATCGTCGTATTTGTGTGAACGTGGATTTAGTGCTGTAGCAACGTTGCTAACTAAAAACAGAAATCGGCTGCAAGTTACTGAACGCAGCGACTTATGGCTGATTTTAAGTGAATTCGACCCTGATATTAACAAACTGGTCGAAATATATCAGATTCATCCTTCACATTAGATAAGTTTTAAATTCAAAGCCTTCTTTTAATGTTAATAAAAATACTTCTAAATATGATTAAGTATGAGTTTTATTTCCTCTCATTGAAACATTCTTTGATCTCAGAAATAGGATATAGATCACACCCTATCTATCCTATCCATATAATAATGCATGTTTAAACATTATATTTGCAACTGTTTTTAAGATACGCAACAGATGGTAATGTAAAAAGGCAAGTTAAAAAATATGGGGGCACTAGGAATTTTTTTAATCTCAAAGTGGGCGGTGGTCGAAATAAGTTTGAGAACCAGTGGTTTAGAGGGTTATTTTGTATTATCTGTGTTTTCAAGTATTTTGTGCAAACCAATGCACTAGTTAGACCTGATAATTGGGAGTTCAGTGAAAATTAGTTTTTAGAGTCAGTAACATGGTTTATGCATTATAAGAAATGTGCCTGTTTAGGATTGTACAATAAGTTACGTGTATTTTAAATCCATATAAGTGCTTTAGCTAATTTAAATATCTGTGAAAAATCTATAATGGTTTTATAACATAAAAAGAGAATTCAAAAGGATATAAATATTTTTAAAATTTATACAAAATATTTGATTACATTAAACATTATTATTCTTATTATTGATTATTATTCAAAAATAAATACCATAATAGCTATCAAACAAGGTAAATTACACAATTTATATTTAAAATATTTTTTATTAAGTTTTAAAAGGATACAGTTACCAAATAACACCAAAATAATGAAATAAAGACTATATATCATTCCTCCATGAATTCCACCTTGAGACTCAATACCACGATACATGACTTCATTCCAATCCTCTCCTGTCAGTATCTATAAAAATATATTATCATTTCTTGACACTAGTATATTGTTCCAATACTTTTTTATTTAATTAATTATTTTTAAAATTAAATCATTTATATCTTCTAATCATTTTTATTAATTCTGTTACTATAAAACTGACCAAATCAATAAATTCTACTGTTGTAGTTGCAGGACAACAAAACTGTTCACTATCTTTTCATACTTCTGAGCAGTAAGGAATAGATTACAGGTCCAATTTGAAAATATTCTTCAAAAAAAAAAAAAAAAAAACAACAGCCCAATGACAACTCATTTGATGAGTGCAAAGAAATTTATTGGATACTTGATCAAGGAATATCAAAGCATGTTAATCAGTCTTTCAAATCACCAGAAAGCAACCATTTCATATTGTTAATCTTGCAACAATTTATATAGCACTTTATGAAAAGTTCTGTAAAGCGTATCCAACTACCTCGACACTGCATGTTTACTGATGTCAAGCTGTGGAAGCTACTGTGTTATCGTGATGTTCCCAATGGAGACATTGATGCACTTCCATAAATCCAACAGTGTCATTGGAAGTGGAGGGCTGTAAACATTATCCTTGACAAAACTCCACAGGAAGAAATTGTACACTGTGAGGTCCAGTGACTCAGATAGCCATGTGCAGAAGATGATGTCTGCAGCTGCTACATGACCAATCCATCAACCTGGCAGGTGTCCATTTACATACTCTTAGTCATCCATATGCCAATGTGGTGAGGCCAGTCTTGTTGATAAACTCCTCTCTCTCCTAAATGTGATTATGATTCTGTCTCTCCTTATCTGAGTTGTGGTATTAACCAGCTTTCCAGCATGTCCAGGCACACCCTTCCAAAAACACTGGCCTCCATAAAGAAGAATAGGTTAAGTACGTGACGTGTCTTCTGGAAATGGCATAAAACATTCAATTTGGTGCTCTCTGAGACATTCCATCTAAATGATAGATCAATATGCTTAATATAGATATTATACCTATTGATCTTTCTGGCTAAATAAAAAGTAACATCATCACTAAAAATTATCCATTCAACAAACCCTTATCCATTGCCAACATGACAAGCCAAGTTCTCACAAAATGCCAGCTGCTTGGTTGGATCAAGCTGGCATTTTTTAATAGTAGCAATTTGTACAGGTACAACTGCAATCGTTTCCATAGAATCTTCCTCACTGTGCACTACTGCATCTTCAATTCTCAACTGATTCTCCGTAAAGATTTCCTAGGGCTCCAAATAAAATTTTCATGCATTATGTCAATCATTTCTTTGTTAACACTTGGCCTTCCTGCATATCCTTTCCCTTTATGACAGATGCACCCTCTGTCATAAAATTATTCATTACAATCTTCAGATTGATAATACAGAAGGACAACAACATACAAATTGTGATCGGAAGGGATGTTAAATTGTTACAACACTGTTCTCACATATTCCAGAACATACTAACTGTGGTTGGTTGGTAAAACAGCCATTTTCTCCACCATTGATGTGCACTTTTTCCACCTGATGGTAGTTGTTCTACGGCTATTCCAAACACACTCACAGTGTGTAATCAATAGGAATTTTATAATCCCAGGGACATTTCCAACTTGCTTATGGTGTAACAAAATCATTCTACCAATTTGTGCATACCCTGTATTTCATTGTACATTATACACCATTATCCAGTCATGACAAAATTTTATCCAATTACAAAATCTTCATTATAATCTTTGGACAATGCTGAGTGCTTAGCTATTATAATATATTTTATACTTATTAAAATATTCACTCTTGTCCTTTGATATTTCTTTCAGACATTCTTTATCAAATCATAAAAATTACAGATTAACAGAAGTCCTTAATATCTAAGTAACAAATCACTTAACATCAGTGCAACAAATTTCTTCTATTTTCTGTTAAAGTTGTTTAACAAAGAGTTTACTAATTAGCTGTTAGAACTGTTTTAACTGATATTAAAACATCTGGCAAGATGAAAAATATGAAATATGATATTAAAACACAAAAATATTAATATTAAATGTGATTATGCAGTTTAATAATCATAGTTATTGCTAAATCTTTTAGCTTTCATAGATTTCTTAATACAGTGGAACCAGGATAACTCAAAGTGATTAACTCGAATTTGTCAAACTGTTTAACTTGAATGGGGTTTTGATACAATATTTTCATAAACTTTCTGAAATTTTAAATTAAATAAAATATTTAACATTCATCTATTGAATAAACTAATCAGAAACTTTCTTTAAAGTGCAGGAACAGAGTATAACTAAAAAGAAACATTATCACATGATAGCAGGTGGAGTGGTGATTTCCAGACAGCATGAGTGACCTAGATACTATAAATGACATTCAAACCTGCTTTTTTGAACTTTTTTTTTTGTTTTATTTGATTGCAGATGGATTTTTTCCAACTGACTGGCATAATAATTAAATGGATTTTTGATAAATTAATTTTTAAAAAAGTTTATAGTCCAATTCTGTGTAAAAATTTTAACCTTTGCAGCAAAATTTTAAAAATTGTAGAGTGGTTATTCTGTGATAAACTATAAAAGAAAAAAAAACAGATCAATTCTAGACATGAAATATCACAATTAAAAAAAATCCTTACTAAACATTTAGAAGTGAACAAATCAGGCATTTGGGAAAGCATTTCTCAATAGCTTATGTACCCATTTAATTAAGCAATGTAGAGTTTTCGGACAACACACAGAGTTTTGCATTGATACAACAATTCTATGTAATAAGATCCACAAAAATATCATATGGAGAGTTTATTATGAGTCATCAATAAACCAATGCACAAATTCTTGATTTTTAGCTGAACCTACACAACTCAAAACTTTTTTTTCCCCTCCAACTAAGTTGAGTTAACCTGGTTCCACTGTATCATCTAAATGTCTTATTTTTATTTTTGTATTTCTTCATTCTTACATTTAGTTTATTTTCTTGACAATTAAATTATAACTAATTAAATTAAAAACATATATTCACAAATATATTTACAAAAGAAAGAATTTAAAAATAACCTGAAATACTGTAAGCAAGGCAATAGGAAAGGAATTGAAATTTGCCGGTGGTGTGCCATCATCAAAATTAAAGCTAGAATGGAAAATATATTAATTTTAAAAATTATTTCATAAACATTTTATTTTTAATAATTTTTTTTAATTGTAATTGATACATACGCTCCACCAAACAGCTGCATCCCTAAGAGGGCAAAGATGAGAATAAATAAGAACAAAAGGAACAATAAACTGACTATGGATCTCATACTGCTTAAAAGAGATATCACTAAATTACGTAGAGAAGACCAATATCTGGAAAAAAAAAACACTCTCTTATAAAAATGTGTATTGCTGCTTTCTATTTTAAATATAAATAAATATATTTAATTAATATATAAACAATTATCATTTAAAGAATTACTTTAAATAAAATGTGCTTTAGGGATTGTAATACAGTAAAACCTGATTTCAAAAAGTATGTAAAAGAATAATTATTCAAAGTTAGGTGTAACAGTGAGAAAAATTTATATAAAATTATAAAGTCAAACATATAATCAATTATCATCAAGATTTTCTGAAATAAATTGACTAATTTATAGCCTTATTATATTATGAAATTTGAGTTAGAGGTAACAGTCAAATATTTTATTAAGTAAATTAAATTTTAGTAGTTAAAACTTTTAAAATGATTAATTTGTTCCTATATTTGATTTATAAAGTCAAAAAATACAGAAATAATTGAGTAACTGGTTACTTGACTAGATAGATATAACTTACACTACAAAACCTTACACAATTCAGGATTATATGGTTTTCATAGCTTAGATTAAACAAAACAAATACAGACAAATGTACAAAATAGGAATGCATTGTAACCTAACTTACGAGTACTCAAGACACAAGAATTTTAACAGCTACTTTAAACACATGTCCCAATTTACAGATGAAATATTCAATACAATGAGTGCCAACTAATATTTAGGAAAATAAAACATTCTAATCACAAAACTAACAAAATTGAAATTCTTATATGCATTGATTAATGGTTCATAGAATCCAGTCTCATATCTTTATTTCATTCACACTATGTATTTCTAATCTTTAACATAGTGTACATTGCAAATATTTAAATCATTGTGAATAACACACAATTCTTTAAACATTTGCAATGTAAATTTGTACTGATAAAAATATCTTAATATTAAAGTTTCTATCAGTGATTACAATTTTATTAATTTAAAAAATTTTGTTTTACTCTGTTTTACTTGTTTTCTATTTACTTATTGTCTTAACTAATTTTCAATTTCTCACCTTAAGCACAAAAATGTCTGATAACTTATATATTTGTTTGTCTTATGTCATATTCATTTTTCTCATTTCTTGTTAGTTTCTTTTATATTGGTGAATAATCCTAATAAATGTATTCATTTATTACTCACAAAGGCTTACTGTATTCAAAATTTTCAGTGTACCTGCTGTTTGGAGACCTTTGAACTCCAGACAGGCCTATGAAATACATACATACATACAAGAAAGACTTCGGCCATACACGAGGTGTTTAGCCGGCAGAAAAGAGGGTAAGGGAAAGGGGAAGGGAAGAAGGAAGGAGAAGAGATAGATAGTAGAGAAAGGTAGGTTCCCTCTAAATGGCATACATGTGGCTACTGTACCCTCTATGTTGATGTTGGCATGCAGTTTTTAAGCTGCAAGGCTATAGTCCCCTGAAGAATCTAAAACAGGGCTGTCAAACTCAAACTACTTAAGTGCCAATTTTTTGTCTAGAGTATGACAGTGGGCCAGATGTTTTCAGCTTTTATAGCCAAAAATTTTCTAAAAAGTAGCCAACTCAAAAAAACTCTTTTTCAATAACCTGAGATTTGACAATAAATTAAAAAAACACCATTTGTACTTTTCCAGAAATAACTTTAATCAAAGAACAAACATTTTTGGCCAATTTACAGGCCTGAAGCAGGTCTGATAACTGATCCAAAAATAAGGATTGCAAAACTCAAAGTACAAGGATAAACTGTAATTTACTAATATTTCGAAAGCACTAATTTTATATACAAAAGAGTTAGAATTATGTAATAAATGAACCTGCAAAGACAGACTTTAGTTTGAAATTCAAAAGATGAAACAGAGAAAACATAATGTAAACAAAAAATTAAACAAAAATAAATCAAATAAAATAAATAACTCTAAGTATAGTAGACCCCCTATAACATGGGTTCATGTAATACGGATTCATATAACACGGCGAAAAAATTGTGATCATGTTCGTATAACACACTAAAAGAGACTTGTATAACACAGTAAAACGTCATTGCCGACTCATGTTACGACAGGATTGGTCGAATCTAGACCAATAGCGAACATTGCACAAACCGTTGAGTTTAAATGAGTAGCAGACCTACTAAAAACCATTTATTATTTAACAACCATAAAAATTATATTTTTATTAATGATGTCTCCAAAGTTCAGCAAATTTTTCACGGAAAAACAACTTATCAGGAAACACGTGTCCGCTGTTCGATGAGTCACTCTGCAACGAAAACAAGCTTAAGCAATGGTGTCGTCGAACGGTGCACATTCGGTAAGTAATACTACAATTTTTTGTTTATAGCATAGTTTATATGGATTATTCTCAAAAAATTATACGTGTTTTGGAAATGTTTAGTCAAATTAGGCTAGAATCAGTTAATTTTATGGAAGAAAACCTTTCAAACAGCCGTAGCCCCTAAACTGCACACATGCCGGGCTGTGATTGGTTCATATATTTACGTGACTCGTACAACATAAAATTCATATAACATGGAACGTATCTACTGTGTTATAGGGGGGGTCTACTGTAATAGGAATAAATAAAAATAAATAAATAAAAAATAATAATAATAATAAATATTGAGTTCAACAATTTTGTTTATTAAGTATTATTTGTTTAAGTACAAAATATCCCATTTTCTATAGTATCAAGATATTAAAATATAAACAAATAGCATTACTGAATTCATGTTGCGGACCATGGCTGGCCCGTGGGCCATATCTTTGACATGCCTGGTCTAAAAGAAAACTTGAGTGTAGCAAACACCAATGATTCAGTCAATGAATAGCTAAGTGTAAAAGTTAGTGCCAAGTGCTGTCAGTAGGAAGACTTATATCAACTTAATACTAATGAAACTGAACATGAGCACGAATCTTAATAGTACTTAACAGCTAGACAGACAGTGCAAAAAACAAACAAACACAACAACAAACTAGACAAGACAAACATAAAATATTTAGGTATAACCTTTAATTGAATGGTAATTTTCAACTACACTTGAAAGTTCTTACTACAAAAATTAATTTACTTATTGACAATGTTATCTATTTATGTTTAGCATTAAAAATTACAAATCTAAAATTACAGATGAAAATATTTAATGTGTTAATAATTCCTTCAATTTTCTATGCTAGCCTGTTATGGGCATTTGATTTACTTTATGATTTGGAAAAATTTCACATTACTTATTTACGTAAACTGTTTAAAATTGAAAGATCAGTCCCAGGTTATGCAATACGAGCCAAAACGAACAGATATCAATTGTTTCCTTTTTTCTGAAGAGGCTAATCAGATTTTATTACAGATTAATAAATACCAATGACGACAATGTAAAATTTTTACATCAAATTATGCTAACTCAAATCAATGACTCAAGTTCTAATAAAAGCACATGGCAATATAAGTTTAATAAATTATTTCAAACATTTGGAGTTTCAAGTGCAATATTTGATAATTCAGAGGCCAACTGGAAATATGGTTATACACTGATGATAGATTCAGCCTTGTCACAGTCCATAATAAAGGACTAAAATTCAAATACTGAATTCAATTTACCTTCTTGGTATCTAAATACTCTAAATATACACAAACTCAAACATTATAACTGCTAAAACAAATATGAATATTAAACAATTATTACTTCAAATCAGACTCAACAAATACTCATTATTTGTCAACAACATATAGATTTCACTAAAGAACATTGCTATTGGTGTAAATCCAGTGACTTTTCCTTGCTCCATCTGTTAAAGGACTGTGAAGCATTAGAAAAATATCGTCAATAATATGAAATTACTGAAACAACTCATATGAACCAAAACTTAAACTAAAGAGCTAGGCTAGGTAACCTAGCAATAAACCAAACGTATAAAATAAACAACTTTTTTATTCAAATTACTAACAAGCTAAAATGTTATGTAACTAATTGAAAAATATTGTTAATTAAGTACCTTATTAATCAAAATATATTATGTATTTTCATAAATAATGTCATAAAATTTATTTAATTCTACTGTTGTACTTAAAGAACTGTACAAAAGAATAACAGTAAAATACTACATGTAAACTTACAGGTAGTTATAAAATTAACCCCCTGTAACAAGGTTCGCCTTAGAACAAATAAAGATTATTAATATAATATTTTTATGATACTTACTTTGTAACTTTAAATATCCTTAAAAGACGTAAGGCTCGAAGTACAGAGAGTCCAAAAGAACCGTCTCTAAGACTAGACCAAACAACTTCAAATATACTTCCTAAAATAACCTATATAATTTTAAAATAAGATTAAATAAGATACTAATGGAATAAGATCATTTATCATAATTATACAAAATTATTTTATTATAAGATAAAATAAAATAATTTATTACCAGCATAGTCTTAAACAAACAGTCTGTTTATAAAGTACAGTCTGTATGTAATTGATTTTTATAATTTTTTAATAAGCCTATAAAATACAGTTCCTTAATAATGTTTGATTCCATAATATAAACTGAACAATGCTGATGCTAAAAAACAAATTCTTAAGGAGTCCACAGATTGCTTTTATTTATGAATAAAACATTTCACAGGATATTTGCTCCAATCATCAAATTCCCTCATTTTACAGAATAGAATAGCATTTTTCTAAAACCATGTTTAAGAAAAATTTTTTAAAATTAAACATAAATTTGATTGTCAAAATAAACAATGCATTAAGAGTAAGAAATAAAAAATAAAAATATATGAAATAAATAAAAGTTATAAGCATTATAAGCAAACCTGTGGTATAATTCATAAATTTGATGATCAATAAGAGAATTATTCCAAATAATGGATTGATTGGTTAAAAACTTCTTAAACTATGGACTCACTTGCTATGTATAATAATTGATCTAATTTCAGATAGATGCAGCCTTAAACAATATCAAAAAGTCATTAAATTCATGCATAGATGTTTTTCATATGAAGTTGTTATACTATATTTACTCTTTTTTATTTTATTTTGCTTACTTTTATTTATTTTTAGTTGACTTTATTGTATTTTATTTTTACTTTTTGTTTTCCATTTCTAAAAATATATCACTTATTTTATTTAATTAGATAAGCCATTCTGACAATGAACTGACATTTAAATTTAAAAAAAAAAACAAAAACAGTTCTAGAAAAATGCTGTTCTATTTTGTATGGTGAGATCTAATCTGTGGACATCTTAAAAATCTGTTTTTCAGCATCAGTTCTCTGATTCTATAATGTATCTTTTTTCCTTCTACAAAATTAACGTTGTTCATGGCAATCAAACTTACCCAGAGTTAACTATAAACCGTGGAGTACTCCAAGGCAAGTGTTATTTGAAATGTAGATCCATTTCATATCTGGTAATTATTATAAAATTGTTTTCTTTAAATAGTCTCTTTGATAGTTATTTATAAAAAAATTCTTAACTTTGAAAGTACTCTAAAAAGTTGGTATGTCAAAAACAAATATTTTAATTATGGATTTAAAAAATGATATATTGTTATTTTTTCTCTTCTTAACAATTCAATTTTATTAATGCTGACTTTTGTCTTTTCTTAATAATAAAATAAAATGTTAAAGTAAATTGAAATTATTTTGATATTTACTTTTAATACACATAACAATAAAATCAAGATGAAGATTTACTAAAATATTTGCAATACTAAATAAATATTAAAAAAACCTCAAAATTAAGATTCCAAGTTTTGTTTGTCTGCCTGAAGAATGCAAATATTGAAGTTATTTTTTATTTTGCAAACACAGTTTGTAAATGTCAATAAAAATGAATGCATCTTATATAACTGAATGAATAATTCATTCAACTAATAAAATGAAATATAAAATGTCTTAAAAACTCTGAACAGTTGTTTAAACTAACAATCTAAAGCAGTGATTCTCAAACTTTTTCGATCCACCGCCCCCTTTGTTCCATAAAGTTATACCCAACGCCCCTCGTGTGTGAAAGGATTGGAAATATTCTTAGAAAAACTTTTCTATGAATCTCACACTTTGTGCCCTTACCGTACATTGTTCTCGACATCTGGAAACCATTAAATGCAATGTTTCCTCTTATCCATTTGACAGAGGAAAGGGAACTTTTACCTTTGATCACCGTTCAGTACCCTGCCTCCAGCACCCCCCTAAATTTACTCACCGCCCACAAGGGGGCATTATCGCCCACTTTGAGAAACACTGATCTAAAGAATATTAAACAAGTGTATGCTTTAAAACTAGTTTAACTTTTTTACTTAATAAAACAGTATGTAATACTAATGAAAGTTTAGAATTATGTAAATGATAATGTGATAATTTTATTAACATCCTTAAATAAAGGATGTTAATAAAATAAAGGAATGACATTTTCAAAAAAAAAATCAGAATCTATAAAAGATTTTGCCTCAAATTCCAAAGATAAAACAAAAAACAATTTATGACCTTAAAAATATTTTTATGCTGCTATATAATTTTTCAGTAAATCAATGAAAAACATATTTTATCTTGATGTTATTAATTTCTTATAATTTATAAAACAAAAATAACTTTCATACTCACAACACAATCAAATCTGTTGAAAGACGATTCAAAATAGAGGCGTGGCCCCAGGGCATATACTTTCATAAACATTTCAAAGATGAAAAGTCCCAAAAATACAAATTCTGCATAGTCTGAAATCATATAGAAAACTGCTATTGAAAAGAACAAATACTTCCAAAATTTTAAAAATAAATATAACTTGAAAAAATGTGAACAAAATAATTATTTAACTAATTACAATCATAATACAGGGAGTCCTCATTTTTAATGTGGATAACCATGACCAAATACTTACCACTTTAAGTGAATCTATGTAAAGCAAGGATATAAATTCATAGAATATCATATGAAAAATATTTAATTGGGACTTCAATAAAGCAAAACCAAATGAAAAATGTGAAAGAAATCTTTTTTATCCCTATTTACACATATGTAAAAATATTTATTATTAATATAATTGAATATCAGAAATTATTTATAAATATTATTTATAACTAAATTTTAGAAAGGCATGATTGTGTTTCATCATTTTCACTGACTGCTGAGCTTTGATATACAAAAAAATGGATCTAAAATATGCTGTTTCCTCCGGTTTATTTTTTCATCTAATATCAGGCCTCGGAATGCCATTTTCCCTCCAAAAAAGTGAGAAAAGTGAGTTGAAATACAGAAACAGTGAGTATAAAGTGAGTGCAATAGTGACAAAACAAAGTGAAAACATGGAAGGGAAACTTAGCAAAATAGCAGTAAAAGTTATTGTTTTTTCTTTTTATTCTGTTATGGTTAAATATATTTTAAAAATTTCTGTATATACTGTAATACAGTAGCCACTCATTATATCATGGTTTCAGATATATCGCACTTTTTGGTCCTCCAAATTTTAAAAGCACTTGCGTCAATAAATTTTAGATTACCAATTGCCACTGAATTTCTATATGCAACGAAATACAGTATATTATACAGTATATTATAAATATGGCTGCAAATTTACAAGGTGTTCTGAGTATGTTGTACAGTATATTATTTCTACCCTTGTCCTTGAACTACCACTGAAGGTGAAACAATAAGTTCATCAAGATCTAAATATGCAAAACAGATGGGCATATATTGTCATTTATTGTCATTTGTTTCCTTTTGATATTAAATATTGTTTATTTATTAGTTTTAAGTACCATCTCCTCATTTACAAGTTTCTGTGAATTTGAAATTTCACACCTTTATGTGAATTGACGGTATTGGGTCAATTCACTTAAAGGTGTGAAATTTTGAATTCACTGCATAATGTGTAAGGAAAAGATTTCTTTAATTCTGAATGGAAAACTTTTATACATTAGTAATGTTGCCACCTTTACAAAATCGCTGACCTGGACGGTAGGTCAGGATTGTTCGAACAGAAGTTCCTGACACATGTGCAATGTCATTTTACAATGCAAAGAATAACATGCATGCTGGTTCTAAATCAGTTACAGTTAGGGACTAGGGACTTGCGTAGGAGTAACATACAAGCAATAAAAAAAATTTTAAAAAATTAAAACGTGGAGAGGCAGGTTGCGCGTCACACGTCAGCATAAATAGAGTAACATGGCAGAATGGAGGATGAGTTTCAGTGAGTGCAAGGTCTTTCGTTGTTCAAATTGTGTAAATTTATAACAATATTTGCAAGAACTTTGTTTCATCGTAATTTCACAATTTCTACGAAATTCCTGGACAAAATTAATAGTCCACCCAGACAGTGAGTCAATTCCCGGACTGTCTGAGTGAAAACCGGACGGGTGGTAACACTATACACTAGTAACTTTTTGCTTTTTAGAGAATGTTTATTCTTTGTAATTTTATAAGTTTTGATGGTTCTTTTATATGTTCTATATTTATTTTTTAAAATTTTCAATTACAGCATTTATAATTTTTATTGAAAAACATAATGTTAAGGTTAATCATATTAGTCATTGTAAACTGCGCTTTAGTCAGTCGCTATCTGTTTATTTTGTGTGTCCGATCGTCAAAGAACCATTCAGGATCGAGTTACGTATATACAAGCTAAGTGTTTGTTTATCGTCTGGTCAATGTACACTTCCGTTTGTCAATTGTTCACGATAGGAGGCGTCTTTTTCGTGTAAGATCCAAGTCAGATGTATGTGAGTTAATAAATGTTCTTGTTGCCTTTGCCTCACCCTGTTTTTGATTCGTTCGCAGTTATAGGAAATCACCACACATAAATTACACGAATTTTTAATAAGCAATTTATCGTGAAATATAGTACTGTATAATAAAATAGTAACTGATATTTTGTTTTTATATAGACAGTATTTATCTTTAAATGTCACTGTTAAAGAAACAATGCTAAATGGGTGTTGGTGGTATCGATGTTTATGTAAACATAAATTAATATGAGATAAGTTAGTTTTTCAACACTGAACTTTATTCTTGGTTATTTTATATCAAATACACTTGCTAATGAAAGAATAGAGGATAGAGATTGCATAGCATGTATAATCCATTTAGTATAAGCCCAGAATTTTTAGTACTCTGTTATATCGTGCTTTTTCTTTGTCTCCTGACAAGTGCAATATAGCAAGAAGCTACTGTATTTCCAATAAACCATGAATACTTAAAAAGTCTTTGGCATCTGTAAATAATCAGTAATGAAAAATGTTCTTTCATTCTGATTATTCAGGATGTTTTCAGCTTCCTTCTTTTTTGGTTCCTCTTCCTTTTGAACACTTTTAGCACTAACAAGCATTACATATGCTGCACACATTTAATGAAAATAATACTTACTATGTGAAGTAATTATACTTGTAGTCAATTTAAACATATATTTAGGAATATATAGATGTGATTAAACGTTAAAAATATGCTATGAAATCATTAAAATAAATTTATTCTATTTAACTCATGTTTATGAAATTATTTAAAGACAAATAAAATAAGAAATATTCTTGTAAATTACAACTCCATAACCCAATTTTTAATTAAAATCAAATGATCTGCCAAATTATTGGGCTATAACAAGAATAATTAAATGGTCAGAAATGAAATAATTTGTCTAGAGGTAGGAGGTTATGCCACTATATCATGTTAATTTTAATAATTATAATATATTTTAAATTTAGAAGCGACAGCAGTGTTGTCAGCTTGAGAGATTAATCCCTCGGCATAGTGTATTTTCTCCTACAAAGGGATTTTCTTAGAAAACAGCCAAAAACATAGGGATGTTTAAAATACTTATTTTTAATCCCCTTAGATAGAAATGCAACTCTGAAGAACCAGATTTTGGCTAATAATGACAATATGGCATGAGTACATAACTTTACTCAATATTGGCTTCTGAATTTGTAATGAGAGGTATTTTTTTAAGTGCATGGAAGACCTTTTACATATGTGAAAGGAATTTTTGTTTCCTATAACCTAACAACACTAAGCGAAAGTTGTGGTTTTGAGTCCCACTCAGGGCCGAGTATTTTCTTCCAGAAAATTCTAGTCAGATTAGTCCAATAATTCGGCAGATTGTTTGCTTTAAAATTATTTTTGATTGGTCCCACATCTTAATCAAGCATGTGAAAATGACGAAAAAAGTGAGAAAAGTGAGAAAATGACCTGAAAGGTAAGAAAAATGAGGATACTTCAAGAAAGTGAGTACAAGTGAGAAAAGTGAGTGACTCCAAGACCTGAATATTGTTTTATTACAAGATAATAAGTCTTATAATCCCACACTCAAATTTTTTTGCTCATTTATAAACTGGATCACTTTTAAGAAAATAATTGACAATTTTGTCACACTTTGCAAATGTGTCATGTAAACCCATTTTCGATTAAAATCGGAGTCGCACCAGAAAAACTTATAAAACACCTGAGGAAAACTCTAGAAGTGGGCCGAAAATGTTTGTGTTATGTTTTTAAGTAGTAACTGCAAAGCTATACAAGGTTAGTACAACGTATTTGTAAACCCATTTTCATTGGGAATTTTATCCAAGTCCATATGCAAGTCCTTCGATTTCTTCAATTGTATGCTTATACAGGTATCCCTTGCTTAATGCAGTTTTGCTTAATGCAGGATTTGATTAACACACAAAACTAATTGTGGCAATCTCTTTATATATGGAGAAGAAGTTTCAATTTACTTGGCTTTACCAGCTGTCTTTACTTAAGATAGACACTGTATTTTGATTAACATAATTTTTATATATGCAGTAGGATCATGGGATTAATTAACTGTGTTAATCAAGGGATGCCTGTATTATATATTATAATATATAATATACTCTGCTATTATATTATGTTCTAGACCGTACAAAGCACATTTCCTTTTAGGAACTCCATCATCAATTTTGCTATGCTTCATTGATATAATTTTACTAAGCAAATCAGAAAATGAAACAGTAAAACCAACCAAAACCAAAACAATGAAGGCATGTGCAATAATGCATCTTGTGTACGATGATATAAATCAATGTGCTCATAGAACATGTGATGCAAGAGGAAGTTACCATCCTCTGGGGAAACCTTGTAAGTGTGGGAAATTTTTAAGTGGTGTTACACAATTTTTTGACCACATAACTACAAGGACTCAGACGATAAATACTCATTAAATCAGGACCCCTGTAATACATTAGATGAAACTGGAAGTTTAGAATCCTTTAAAAACAAAGCTTAAAATCTTTATTAAAAAATATTTGAACTGCAATGATAAAAGTGATGTTAGAAAATCTATTTTTAAGCATAAATTATTTGAAAAAAATTTGATTTATGTGAAATAGTTAATTTATTAAACTTAGCATTAAAGATAAAAATTTGTATTGAAAAAACTTTAAAATAAACAATAAAACAGCAAATTTGTAAAATAATAACTTAAAATTATGCAAATAAATATTAGCTTATTTTCCTGTCTACAGTTAAACAGTTTAAACACAACTAAACTGAAAATTCAATTAATTTACAGTAATATCTTTTTGTTAATTTTTAAATGTTAATATTTTTCAATAAAATGTTATTTTATATAATTTAATAAATCTAAAATCATCTTCCTAAAATTTTGAGCATTAGTCAACATTTCATATTGTTTTATTTTTGTTTTCTTTTGTGAATAAATGGATCATAAGACATAAAAACTTCAAATAACTAAATATGTATTTAATCTCAATTATTTTATTAACAAAAATGTTTTATATAAAAAAATTAAAAAATAAAAGAGAACAGGTTCCTATTTTCCCTTATTGTATTTTTGTTCTAGAAAAAGTATTTGGTTAAAGTTTAATTCATAATTCTATCTAAAACAGCCTGTAAGTTAAATTAATAAATATAAAGTATAGAATTCTGTAAATATTTAAAAGTAAAATGAATCAGATAAAAATAACTTTACTCACATAAAAATTCTGTCAGCCATTCAGGCTGATTATAATGTTCAACAGCAACACACACTGTGTTTAGAAAGACAAGTACAATAACACTCCAATAAAAACTTTGCAATTTAATAATGTGGCGGATAAAAAACCTAAAATAAAAACAGTGTAGTTATAGTATGTAACTGATTAATATTTAGTAATGAATAATCATAGTAAATCATATTTAGATACAGTAAGCATCCTAATTACAAATATCCTAATTAATGAACAAAAACTCTGGTCCTGACCAATTCCCTACATAACATGTAATTTCCATCCAAAATAATATAACATCCTAAGTAACAAACTCATTCTTCTCTCAAGAGTTTCTCACATTGCAAGAAATTAATGACATCATTTCCCAAAAGTCATTAGGTGGCACTGTGTATTACACAGAAGACATCATGTAACAGTTTTTTTTTTTTTTTTTTAACTATTTTTAACTGTCATTTACTCTAAAAACAATGTGTCTAGAGTTAACCCTGATGTCATATTCTCTGCATTTTGGCTTTCTGTGATAGGCAGTGAAACTTCACATGAATCTTTCCTTCTGAAATTCATCATACATTCAGATCACCGCAGCTGTAACAGTTTTTCCCCTACATTCATTCATTAAGATTAGTATACTGCAATACATATTCCATGTATTGCATGTACATGGTATATGCTTTGTACAATATGAGGTAATTTAACTATAGCATATGCCAGTTAAATTACCTTATATGTGTTAGACTGGATGTTGCTTTTCAGAGACTAGGAAAACTGGTTAGACTCACGTAACTGGTTAGGTGACAAAGGAACAAAGATTGCACGAAAGATAACACTGACTTGACTTGCAGAAGATCAGAACTGAAAAGGGGACAGTAAAAAGCAGTCACCGTCACCAACAGTTCCAGAGAGGTCAACAATGCCACTAACCTTTTATTACGTAACGTAAAAAAATATTTACAAACATCACTATGGCACAATGCATTGCACATATTGATGTCATACAATATTTAACAATAACTCCAATCACTGATTCCAACAATACGGCCAAACACAATCGCCAGCAGCAGTACCAGGAATCAGCATAAGCATCTTTCTATTGCAAAGAAATTAGAAACTCTGAAAGATGTTGACAACGGTTGAAAGAAAAATAAGATAGTCCAGAAATTTGCAATTTCCAAATTAAGCTTGTCAGCAATCATTGCAGGTTGTGTGAAAATTGAAAAAAAATGTTTTCCAGATCAAAAAAATGGACCAGGTCAATTCAAATCATTTGTGTGCTAAGATTTTTGACTAGATATTAATGATTGGGAATGATTGGTGCTTTGAGCTCAAGAGATCCTTGTATGTGGAGAAACTGCTCATATCATCATCTGAAACCAATAGAGCATATCTTGTAAGCACTTGAAAAGAAATTGAGTTGAAGCTGCAAAGGTTTCCGCATCTGAATTGTTCCTCAAATTTAATTCAAATTTGGCTTTGGAAAACTACTTAATATTTCAAATTTTTATATGAAAAAAAAATATATAGATGATAAGAAGCATAGAATTAATTTTTTGTTGTTGTTACCTTATTATTTTTTAATGCTAAAATCAATCAGTATATTATGTGCAGATAAAAGCCAACTTTTTGCTTATTAATAGTTTCATATAATCTAGATCCTATAAACACTAAATCTTTTAAATTTGAAATTCTACAATTCCAACTGCTATGAACAAAAACTTCATTTATATGTATTTTCTTAGCACAATATTGCAATTGAGAACATATCACACAGGGAACACTTCCAGAGGAAAAGGTTGGTTTATTGGTGTGAACAGATATGCATTATGGGCTTAACACCCCTCTTCAGTCCTATTATTACATATTTACATAATTATCAGCAAATTGAACACAGGTTTATAAATTTACAGAATATATTGAAAAATTAGGATATGCATACAATGGTTTATACAATAAAATTTAATTACCTGAGATAGTGACAGTTAAACTGACATGACTCGTAGGAAGGTATACACGTAGTTGAAAAAGGGAAAAAAGAGCCAAAAGTCTTTGGCTCCACTTATATATATATATTAGGGTAGTATAACATGTGCTAAAATAAAAGGGAGAACTTAAATCTGAAAATCTTAAATCATTTTAACCTCTCATATCGTGTCTATGTTCTCTGTACATCTCATCAAAATTATTTCACAGCAAACCCTACAGGTATTCTGTTGTTATTATTTTTTTTTAAATTCTACCTCTTAATATATACTTAATTTCAGATTTAAGTTTCCCCCTTTTTATTTCAGCACATGTTATACTACCCTAATATGTATATCAGTGGAGCCAAAGACTTTTAGCTCTTTTTTTCCTTTTTCAACTACGTGTATACCTTCCTACGAGTCATGTCAGTTTAACTGTCACTATCTCAGGTAATTAAATTTTATTGTATAAACCATTGTACGCGTATCCTAATTTTTCAATACATTCTGTAAATTTATAAACCTGTGTTCAATTTGCTGATAAATATGTAAATATGTAATAATAGGACTGAAGAGGGGTGTTAAGCCCATAATGCATATCTGTTCACACCAATAAACCAACCTTTTCCTCTGAAAGTGTTCCCTGTGTGATATGTTCTCAACGGCAACACTGTGCTAAGAAAATACATATAATAGAAAACAACAAGCAACCAAAATTTAAAAAAACTTCATTCATTATCTGAAAACATTTAGACTTTATTAAAGTAATTGTAAAATATTATAATCAAATATAATGTTATTTTTCTAATCTACTGACAGATAAATGGCTATCATTTTATACTTTTCAAAATAGAATATTAATTTAATCAGTTGTTTAATGTTATCATCACTTTCTATTTATCTACATGTTAAAATTGTCTCTTCTCTTTTAATCTGAATGACAGATATTTTGCTTTGTGGCAATTCCTTATTTTGTTTTCTTAATACAGAACAAAACACAAAATTTATTATAAAAAAATACATCTTAAACTACCTAAATCTTTTCTCTCCTTGCCAAAATGCTTTACATGCTCCTTTATTTTTTACTTTTGCTTTAAAATAGGAAGCCCTTGCAAACCCTGAAAAAATAAATAAATAAAAATCAAATAAATATATTAAAACTATTATTATGATTATTTTGTTATAGTTTCAGTATCATTAAACTGCATTAAGAACATAACAATGCAATAAATCAAAAAATTTATTAAATAATATACATAAATTTAATATATAAACAATTTTTAGTCTTTTGTGAACAGTGTTTATAAAAATTGTTAAATAAATAATTCAAATGCTTTTAATGACAATAAATTGTCTAAAAATAAATGCTTGATTATTAAATGAAGCAGATATAAAATTAATTTATTGAAATAGTTTTCACTTGAAACTTCAATATTTACATTCTGATAAAAAATATATACAGGGTGCAGCACCAAATTCCAGACAAAATTCAATTTCAAATTCCTGCTGTTCTATACCTCCAGTAGATGTGTTTGGCATTTAAATAGCTTTACACATGTACTAAACCATCATAACCTCGAAACAGTCGCAATGTTAAAACCAAGTACAGAGTATAACCGAAGAGCCACGATTATCGAAAATGTTCGCACTGGGTGCTCGGCGACAGAAATCATTCAGTTCTATGGGTACCCGAGATCAAATGTGTATGATGTCATTGCAAAGTACAATGAGTCAGAGAAGTCCAACAAAGGTTTTATAACACTGGCGAGGAAAACTCACTCAAAGGAGCGTGTTGTCAGGATGCCCGAAATCATTCAACGGGCTCAGAGGCTGATTTTTGAGGATTCAGGTCAGTCAATACGAAAATTGTCGTCAGTTGTTGGTGTGAGAGAGAGAACTATGCATAGAATCGTTGAGGTGGACCTCCGCTACAAGTCTTACACAATTAAAGTGAGACAGATGCTTTCCGAAGCTGCCAGGACAACGTCGACATGTTTTGGTCAAAAGAATTCTGGCCTCCCAACAGCCCACATTTGAACCCTTTGGACTTCTATGTATGGAGCGTAGTTGAAAGGGTCACAAACAAGTCCAGACATTCAAACGTCGCACCATTGAGAGCCACTATTGAAGCGGCATTCGCCGATACGGACTGTGACACTTTAAAGTGCGTCTGTGCACGCTTCAGACCACGAATGGAGGCAATCATTCAAGCAGGAGGGGGATATATTGAGTAAATGTATTCTTTACAGCCTTACAAACAATGTGGTTAAAAAAATTTGTAAACCTTTTCATTTTTGCAACAAAAATTATGTTTGGAAAAAATGTGTAATTTGTCTGGATTTTGGTGCCACATCCTGTAATTATTATTGTCACTATTCAGAATTTAATTAATTTCTTTCAAGAGATCTTCATTTTTACTATTTATGCATTTATGATCCACTGAAATGAAAATTTATTTTACAGTAAAAGTAATCTAAGAATCTGGAAAAAAATTATTTTAAGATATTATAAATTATAAATAATTATAATAATTAGGGTAATTCTAGACTACAAGTTTTAATCAATATTTTACCTAAGATTCAGTATTCTCCATATTTACAGATGCATTCCTGTAAGTAACTTATTATATTTTCAGATTATATATTCTTAAAAGTGCTTATTACATTAAATAATTCATAATATATTGCCTATTTAAGAACATTTATAGCATGCATGCAAAAATTCATCTAAATCTATAGATTTAAATACAATTTTTTTTTTCATTCAGAGATATTATCTAAATTTCTGATTTCAATATATATTCTGACTGAAAAAAATCAATAAGATATAACAACAAATTCCTATAACACATTTATTTAGTTGATATCATCATTCAAATTTTGAAAACACTGGGATTCTTTTAATGTGATATTCACAGTTTTGTAGACTACAAATTGATAGTAGTCTGGAATAATACATTTAATAATATAGAATCTTAATTCTAAATATTTTAAATTTGTTCAAGGACATAGCTGAGCATAATTATTTTTTAAAATAAAACAAATTTCAAAAAAATTCAATTTAATCTGGCAGCGATTTGTCATATTTAAATTAGAATTTTTAAATTCTTGAATCATATATTTATATTAAATATTTAATTCGGTAACAATTTTTTTCATTTTAAAATTTGTTGTAAAAATTTATAATTATAATATTAATATGTCATATATATATATGAAATATAAATCTTAAAATGGAAAACAGTTATACATAAATTTATATACATATATTTTTCTAATCTGAATATTTCATAAAAGAAATAAATTTTATGATGAATGAACACAAAAATATTATAGTATAGTTTATTAATTTTTATCTTTTTACAAAGCTACAAAGAACCAAATAACAAGCACAAAAAAAAAAATAATAATAATAATTTGGAGAGGTTCCAACGTTACATTTTCATTCACGTTGAACGGGCATCCTCAGGTTAACTAATCCCACAACTGTTGAAGCAACGGGGGATTGCCATAATGTGTGAAAAGAGGGGTTACATAAGAAGGAAAGGAGGAGGGGAGAGGTGAGTAAGTTTACAGTGAAGGAAGTAGAAATCTTTCTTCAAACTGTAAACGTACCTCTCCCCTCCCTCTCTCCTTCTTATGCAACTCCCCTTTTCACACATGTACAGCAATCCCCCGTTGCTTCAACAGTTGCAGAATTAGTTAGCCTGAGGATGGCCGTTCAACATGGACAAAAAGGTTAGCACTTCCCAATTTACTTTTTAAATAAATAATTTTCAAAAATTCAAAAAATATAAAAGCAATAAATGAATGCATTTTTGAAATATCTAGATTTAAAACTGATGATACTAATCATAAAATATTTCTAGCAAATATTTCTAAAAAAATCACAACATAAAAACTGAACACACCACAAAAAACCTAAGTTCTGTCCAGTAATATGAAATTAAAAGAATCACAAATGTTTCAACCTCCTTCTGAGATCTGCTTCAGGTTTAAAGCTAATTGTTCTATAAGGAACATCTGCAAAATTAGAATTTATATCAATAAATTCAAATTCTGAGCCAATACCCAAAAAACTGTCAAACATACACATACACAACACACATTAAAAAATATAAAATATTTACTAATCTTTAGTAATATTATTTGAAAAATACCACTTAAATTTAGAATAAGTTAAATTCTGCAATTATTTGGCTAGTTCAATTAGTTTACTTGTTCAAGTCCATGCACCAACTGACTACCTGGTTCTATTTTGATCTTTCACACTTCCATGTTAACTTCATGGAAAATTTTCATTTGTATAATGCCTTCACATAAAACAACAATTTATATATAAGCCATGTATTGTCAGTTAAAACATGCTTTAAAATAGTTTTATTTAATTACTTTGTTTGTTTGTATTTACTGCATTTAAATACTAGAAGAACTTTATCCCTGACTAAAGCACAGCAATAGCTTGCAAATTCATATTAGATCACTAGGGGGGGTGCAAAATTAAAACAACTTTTCATTCTGCATAAGCAGTGAATTTTTACCTTTGTACTAAAACTTCCTTAACTTACATTAGGGGAAGGCAGACGGCAGCTAGTATCAGACAAGCATTGTTTCTAACATTTGCTGCAAGTGGCAGAACCTGTGAAGATACCAGCATGTTGGGTGAGTAAAGAAAGTTCAGATTCCCACCATTTTTAGTCAATCAGTAGTGTTGTTGACACATGGCAGAAAATTTGGTAGTTTTAAATAGTGTTTTGAGTGAACGAAGATGACTTCTGGTTGTCATAGCTTGCCTGAAAATGATAAGTTGTTTTTTTTGTTTATTGTTGAAAACAACATTTATTG
Organism: Centruroides vittatus; assembly: GCF_030686945.1. Taxonomy (NCBI): domain Eukaryota; kingdom Metazoa; phylum Arthropoda; class Arachnida; order Scorpiones; family Buthidae; genus Centruroides; species Centruroides vittatus. Next base: position 3,693,403 of record NW_027122286.1, on the reverse strand, counting down.
TTCTTTAACTTGTAGGCCAGAAATCTCCTTAAGCTTACTAATATGTATGTGGTAACTGATGTTTTGTTCTATGATGTTTCAGCTTGTATTGGATAGATATGTTGTGTGTTGTATCGGACAACAATGTTGCAGTTTGTATGAGACAGAGGTGTTACAGGTTGTATCAAAAACAGTTTAAAATTGATAAGAATTATATTCTCACAGAATGTTTTTGTTTTACGAGACAATGTGGGTAAACTATGGCAGAATAAAGGAAAGAATCTATGCAGCTAAAAGAAAACTGCTGGGGAAAATTGTCCACAGAAAGAGAAGCAAAGAAAGAAAACAGTAAATAGGCCTAAATCAGTTCAAGAAAAGAGAGAAGACCAAAAGACTCACTGCATCATCTGTGGTGAAACCTTTGGAAAAGACTGGATTCGGTGTAGGGTTTGTAAAGGTTGGGCTCACAAAAATTGTGCTGATCTTGAAGGAAACAAATATTTTTATGAATGTGATGTTTGTATTACTAAAAAAAAATAAACACAAAATTAAAAAAATTGTTAAATTTTCAGACTGATAATTTTTTAATTTTTCTCATTTATACCACTTTCTTCTCATGTATTAACTCATTCTCATGTGTAGAGGATCATCCTCTACACACTTTACATTGAACACCTAAAGTGGTTTGAAGCCTTGTATATTTACAAATTCAACAATATATGCATCAACTGCAAAGAGGAATTAAATCTCTCTGTGGCATGGCAAGTGCTCGTAAATAAAGAGCTGTAAATTCTCCTCAATACTACATATCTAGTGCGCATGCCTTGTAGAACTTCATGGAGTTTTGCGTATTTGTATTTCAAGTAATATTCGATCTTAACAACATTTTAACGGAAATTCATCGCGGCCTGAAGAAGAACCTTGGAAAGTTTGAAAAGTTCGTCAAATCTAGTTTTTCATTCTTTGGATGATTAAATACTCACCGGTAACAGGTTTTTAGAGGTATGTAATTAAATATAATAACTGTAAAAAGTGTAAAAAAATGATTAATATTTTTATCTTAGAAAAATGAGTTTTAACAGGTGTTTTTATAAGACAATGAAGTTTTGTATGGAATGTAATCTGGACCAATTAAGCTGTAAAATTTTTTTATAATATAGGAAAAGCTTAGGTGTCTGGTACTAGACAACCTTTCCCTATAAAAGTTTTTTTATGCAAGGTATAATATACTAATGTATCTAGGTTAATGTATATATGGTCAATTTTTGAGAAAAATAGAAAAAGATCGATATTCAAAAAAATTTACAAGAGCTTCACCATTTTGAATGTTGGGTAGCACATGCTCATTTGTTTACATTATTACAATGCAAAATTTTCCCATTGACTTAACATGGGGATGACCTTTGACCCCAATATCTCTCATTTTAGAACAAATACTATTAATAGTAAATAAAATAATTATGTATGACTATTCAAATAAATTTAAAGAAATAACTTTAAAAAAATATCAGATTTTTTCTCAAAAACTTTAAAATTAGAATGCAATGAATCAGAAGATATAAAATATATTTACACAATAGTCAATTCAAACATTAATATCAAATGTATTGTGATGAAATCTGACCAATTAAGAAACAGAATCTTCTCGGCTTTTAATAAGTCTAAACAAAACAAAGAATTAAGAGAATGGCAAAATATAAATATCTCAGTCAACTTCGTTAAAAATTCTCGCAAAAGAAGAAAACCTTTTACCATACTATAACAACCTTAAAAACCAAGGAATACAATTAAAATTACGTGATGACTATTTAATAATAAATCATCAAAAAATTACCTTTAGTTATACACAAAATCAACTAGTTTATGCTGAAGATTTTTTACCATATACTCCAGTGAAAAAATCAAATAACATAAGTCATACAGAAAAAGAAAGTAAACATAATAACTATCAAAATTTTACAAAAAAACTTAATTTAAATATAACTAATTGGAACTGTCGAGGCTTAAAAAACAAAATAGCAAGTAATGATTTTCTGCAAATTATAGATAACTCTGACATATTGGGACAAACAGAAACATGGATAATCTTTCCAACTGATGAAATAATAAAAAATAAAGAAGCATATACTATCATATCATCACCCACTCAGAAACCAGAAGGCCCCTGTCAACCTTACGAAAGCCTATGCTTAATTTTAAAGAAAGATATATTCAACAGTAACAGTAACAGTACAGTAAAATATATTCAAAAATCTACTAATAATATAATAATCATGCTGCAAATTACTAATATAGATATGAAGTAGTTAGATAAAAAATTAATCATAATCATGCTGGTAGATCATACTGACTTATTAAATGAAATATTTAATCAACTAAAAAGGTGGAAAAGTATCATCCCACATATATTAATAATAGGAGATTTTAACTCTCGCATTGCTCAGATAACAGATTCAGAATATAGAGGACCAAATTCTTTAACAGAGAATAAACAGGAATCAAAACATAAAAAACATAATAAACTGGGTCTTCAACTACTAAAATTAATTCACCAATTGCAACTCTATTTTATATGGACGACTGAAAAATGATTACCCAGCAGAATTCACCTGAAATTACAAATACAAGCAGTTCAGTTATAGACTTAATGATATGTTCCAAGAGGTTGACGGACTTGTGTGTTGATATTCAAGTTTTAAACTGTAATCTGGCTGATCATTTTCCAATTAAAATTTGCCTTGAAGTCACAAATAATTAAATACATAAAATTAAATCTCTATCTCATCAAGTAATAAGTTACAACTATCAAAAATTTCAGTTACAAATTAGTGATTAAATTAAAAATATATCTAAAATTTCACTAGAAAACGGAATAGAAATATATTTCCAATTGGAAGAAATAATAAAAGAATTCATAAATATAAAAATGATAAAGAATTAAAAAAAATCTATTATTTTGAAAAGCCCTGGTATGATTTTAATTGCTATATCTTAAAACTGAAGAAAAATAAAGCTTTAATGCAATTTAGAAAAATATCTACAGAAACATATTTAATTAACTATAAGAAAAATAAAACAATATATTATAATTTATTAAAATCCAAAAAAATAAAATATTTTAAAAATTTACAGCAACAATTATCTATAAAGCAAAATGATGTTCCCTTTTGGTCAACAATACAAAGTTTTCGAACAAAAGGTATCGAGGATCAGTTATTTATAGACTTTTCAACTTGGTCATTATACTTCAAAAGATTTGCAACATTAATACTATTGAGTTGTTTGAAAAGTAATTTTGTTTTTTTTTCATGGGAAAAAACAATTTTCTTTTAATATATAAATATTTTATTGAATTATATATTGACCATTTTGGTCAAATACCTGTTGCCATAGCATGATTCCACATTCATAAAAGTTTTGAACTTTGCTTACAAAAAACTGATTCAAGTGATTTTTGACATCCTCATTTAAAGTAAATGTTTTACTGTTTAAAAAATTTTGTAAAGTCCGGAACAAGTAATAGTCCAAGGGTTCCGGATCTGGCAAATATGGTGGGTGTGGTAGTACATCCCATCCAAGCTGTAACAGTTTCTGACAAGTTACCAAACTTGTGTGAGATCTGGCATTATCATGGTGAAACCACATCTTTTCTGTTGATCAATTCTGGCTTTTTCTATTTGATGATATCACTCAATTTGTCCATTTGATGGCATACACTTTCAAATCAATTGTGGAATTGTCTGGTAGAAACTCAAAAAAAAAAAATTAAAAAAAAATTTCCATAAGATTCCACCAAAGACAGCATCTCTTTCTTTAAGAATTTCTGGAACCCATATATTGAGCTTTGAAACAAAACCAAGTCATTTCAAGTGATCATAAACAGTTCAATTTGACAAATTTAATCTCTTAGCAATTTCTCATGTTGTTATTCGGCAGTTTGCTTCAATCAATGCCTTTATTTTGTCTTCATTAGCTTCAACTGACCTTCCAGGACGTGGTGCATCTTCAATATCAAAATTGACAAAATGAAATTTTATAAACCAGTTTTGACACGGTCATTCTGTCAACACATCTTCTCCAAACATGCCAAACAATTTTTTTTTCTCAAACAGCATTTTTTTTGGCAATAAAAAAGCAAAATATGGCAAAAATGCTGCTTTCAATTTTCCATATTTGATAAGACACCAAATAAAAACAATTGCACAGAATCAAAGAAAATTTTTTACAAATAAGCCTTGAAATGTCAGCTGTCAAAGTATATAATGACAATATGGTTTAAAAAAAAACTGGAAAGTAAAAATACAACTAATTCCACCAGTGGTAAAAAAACGAAATTACTTTCTGAACAACCCAATACATCTTCTATAGAGATTCAGACTGCTGAAAATGAAATTTTGGACTCTTCAATTACTTATGAAAAATTAGATGTTTCTATCAACAAAATGAAACCAAAAACTTCACCAGGTATCAACTTAATCGCCATTAAATTTTTAAAACTGCTACCATCCTTAGGAAAGCAAGCCTTGCTTAGTTTATTCAATTCATTCTATACTTCATCAAGTTTCCCAGAATCTTGGAATGCAGTCAAATTATTCATGTTTTATAAAAAAGATGACAGAAAAGATCCAGGAAACTACCATCTGATAGCACTACTACTAACAATAAGAAAATGTTTTACTACAATATTAGCAATGCGGTTTCAACAATGGATAATGGAACAAAATTTGAACTCTAAATTTCAATTTGCATTTATTAAAACTGAAGGATCTGAAATGGCAATATTTTTTCTTAACAATAATAGTCAAAATTCATATATTTAAAAAACACACAAAAATATACTCAGGTTTTATTGATATCACAAAAGCATTCGATTCTGTTCACATCATTAGTAAATAAACTGAAAATATATGGTTCTGGAAAAAATTTTCTGATGCAATACTGAATCTATTCTCTTCATACAGAATTAATATTGTCCATGATAAGCAATTGTTCCTGGATTTTACAATACACCGAGGTATACTACAGGGAGAACCTTAATCGCCTTATTTATTTAATTTTTACATAAACGAAATGGACAAATTGTTTTTAATTGACACTGACAGTATCCAGTTTTCAGGAAGAACGTTTCACTATATTCTATATGCAGACGACTTATACTACTAGCTCCAAACAAAAATAGCTCTACAACACAAAATCAATACAGTAAATAATTATTTGAATTTCTTATATCTAACAATTAATGTAATTAAGTCTAAAATAGAGTATATAAAGTAAATAAAGTCATATTTAGAAACAACATAAAATTATCAAATCAGGAAAAATCATTCTTGTTAAATGGTCAACCTCTCATGTTAGTAAATGACCTAAAATATTTAGGAGTAACATTAAATTGGAATTGTAATTTTCAACAATGGAAAAATTTAACTACCAAAACAAATACTTTAATAAATAATGCTATTTATTTATGTTCATCATTAAAAATCTCTAATTTGAAATTAAACATGAAACTTTTCAATTCTCTAATAATCCCATCAATATATTATACCAGCCCTATATGGGCATTGGATTTGTTATATGATTTAGAAAAATTTTGTAATTTTTCTATGCAAATTGTTTAAACTAGAAAAAAAAACTGTTCCAGGCTATGCAATATGAAGTGAAACAAATAGATACCAATTATTTCTGTTCTACTTAAACAGATTAATCAAATTCTATTATAGTGTGGCCGTGCACCTTATTTTGTATATTGTAGTATATATTATTCTTAGTATTTATTCCATTTTCTTCCTCTTCGTTAGTTCTTCGTTAGGAAGACGGAAGTTTTTCCTAAAAACTTCTGTCTTCCCTAACCCTTCCCTGTTCAAATGGTAGTGACCTAATTAAAAGACAAAGAAAAGATGGTAGCCTGAGGGCTAAGTGTAGGACAAGAGGTCACTTTTCGACTGGGACGTTGGAGAGATAGGACGTGTTGTGAAAGCCTCCAGGTCGTTCTGGCATCGACTGGAGAACAAAGGAGATGACAAGCCTAAGCTGGCTTTCGAGAGAAAATCCGAAATATATCCCGATATAGAAACCTCGAGAAGCTTATTGAGAGAATCGGATAGACGTCCATAATCAACAACCTGAAAAGTTAATAATCTAGCAAGCGCCACCATCACCCCAAGATCGCCGACACTTTGGCTACCCATTCTTTTCTATCATCATATATCCAACTATCCTATTGTCTATCTTTTCTTCTCTCTTTTTTTTATTTGTATAAGTAATTTTAAGTATTTAGTCGTAGTTCTTTATTTTTGTATCACGGTGAATGTTCTTTTGTCGCAAGGTTGCTTGACGATTCTACCCGAGTATCTGCAGGAATTATATGTAGAAAAGGTTAATAGAGAAAGAACGAGGAGTGTCGAAATTGTAAAAGAATCCTGTAAAGTAAATAAACACGGGTGACAAGAACATATATGTGTGTTATATTCTCTTGTTGAATCACTCACCACGTGCATATCCTACAATAGATTGAAAAACACAAATGAAGACAATATTAGATTTCTACACCAAATTATGATAAAGCAGAATGATGACTCAAGAAATAATAATAAATGTTTGGCAAAATAAATTTAATAAATTATTGCAATCATTTGGTATTTCAAGTAAATTATGAGATAATACAGAAGCAGACTGGAATTATGGATATACATTAATGATGGAATCTGCTTCCTTACAATCTATAATTAAGAACCAAAACCTCTTAACTCAATCTTTTTACCATCCATGGTATATCAATACAAAACTGAATATTATCGGGCTATAAATGGCTATAATATTATTATATTAATTTATAATAATCATACCATATTGAGGTCATCTAGTATTTGATGATAGAAAAGTTGATTTGAAAAAAATAAAAAAAGTGATATTACAAGATTATTACTAACAGCATAATAAATCTACTTATCTGAAAAAATAACAGAGAAAAAAAAACAAAACTAAGTGCTAATACAGTAGAAGCTACATATAGTCAACACTATGGCAGTATGGTCAGAGAATATTAAAAAGATTAGAAGACAGACATTTGAAAGAAAGATACTGAGAATCTTTTGGATGGCAAAAATACTAAGAAATATATATTAGAAGCAATAAGTGAAAAATTAAATCTAATAATAGTGATATAAAAGTAATAATAGCATTTAAGAAAGAAATATAATTTCTTGTAAGACTATACATTTACACGAGTCTTTCTCCTTCAGTCCCTTCACACACTATTCAGAGGCAATAACAAGTCTTCGGCAGAACTAACCTTTTATTGTAGGCTACTGTCCACCATCCAAGACTCGTGTAAATGTATAGTCTTACAAGAAATTATATTTCTTTCTTAATTGTGAATTCATCCCGGCAAATATTTAATGTAATTATTATTTTTAAGAATACGTATGCTACCACTAGAGGACTCTATAACTGTTTTACATTGGATGATAGAACAGTAGCCTACAATAAAAGGTCAGTTCCGCCGAAGACTTGTTATTGCCTCTGAATAGTGTGTGAAGGGACTGAAGGAGAAAGACTCGTGTAAATGTATAGTCTTACAAGAAATTATATTTCTTTCTTAATTGTGAATTCGTCCCGGCAAATATTTAATGTAAGAATAGCATAGTTGCCAACCATCAGCAGTTGGCACTGATTAGTAGCATTTTCTGTGCTCAGTCAGTGGACAGACTGCTCTTCCTTTTGTCAGCATTTTTAAAGAATTTGATATTATCATATACTGTAAACACTTCAGTTAATGATCTAACACCTATATGTGCACCAAAGACATTGTATGTATTTTTATTATGAATGACTGAAACAAACTAGAAAGGCATTCTCAGAGTCATTCACTTGGGAAAGAACCAAGATTGATATTTTTATATATGTATGTTGGTATACATATAGTGATAGTGTGCGAAAGAAATGGCGTACCCAGGGGTGTTGCCAATAAGAAAGGGGGTGATAAAGAGGGTGAGAGAAGGATGGGGGGGAAGGGAATGCGGTGGGAGAGAAAAAGGGGAGAAAAAAGAGAACAGTAGAGCGATACGCAGGGACCAATTGGATGAGATCCTGAAAATAAAGAGTGGTGCGAGCAGTACAAATAAGCGTGTAGTAGACAGAGAAGTACGCTCTGAAAAGTAACAGTTGTACAGTAAAAACACAGATGTCTGCCCACTAAAAAATAGGATTGATAAGCGGGGGCAGATTGGAGGAGGACACAAAGGGGCTAGCCCTTATAATGTAAGTAGTAATAAGTCCGACAACTAAATTATCGTTCTGTGTCCGTTGTAAAGGTTCATTAATGGAAGATGCTTACAGAAGTTTTTTAGTCCATGGAAGATCCGTGTTGAGGAGAGGAGAACACTGAAGTTGCAAGGCCAGTGATGACCTTCCGCTTGCACTACGTTACGCAGATTTCCGTAGGAGGTGTACTTAGGGCAGGTGAATAAAACGTGGAATGGATCCTCTTCTTCTACGATGTTACAATTGCACTTACCGTTTCCTTTCTTGAGGAAACGATTAAGGTACGCCCGGAAGTTCCCGTGCGCTGTCATAAGCTGAGTGATGGCATGGTTAGTGTGGAAGAAGGATAAGTTAAGACGTATGTATACATTGACGTTGGTATACATATAAGGATTTTGGCTCAAACATGATAATTTTAAATAGCAAATATGATAAATTGGATCTTCAAGTCTAGCAATCTTAATGTAATCTCATTGGCAGTTAAATCAATCATGGCAGATTCATCAGCAGAAGGAAACAAGTTACTTTTACAGTTAGATTAAATTATTGAGCAGTGCTACAGTTTCTCCACCCAAAATGAAGAAACATCTAATTCCTAACTTAAGAATACACAGACTTAAGCTTTTATAAGCCCTAGGCACTTTTTAATTTTTTAAATATAAACTTTTTCTTTTATTTTTAAAAATTATTTCTGAATTCAAAACAGTACAAGATTTATTGCTGCTGCAAAAGGAGCAGAATTTATTATTATGCTTTCCTAATACAAATATTGCTCTTAGAATGTAGGCTACAGTACAAATCAATCTTAGATCAAAGATCTAAGATTGGCTTGAACAAAGAAAGGATCTAATTCTGAAAGAGAACAATATTTTTCAGCATTAAATTGCATTAAAATAATTTAAGATCTAATCTGTCTCAAACAAAATTATCATATTTATCTGTACTTTCCATAGAAAGGAAAATATTACAACAGTTGCCAGTTGAGGAAATTATTAGATTTTGCAAACAAAAAGTATAGAAAAGTCTACATAAAATAAACTGACTGAACAAAACTTTAATGTTTTACTTTAATTTTCATAACTTCTATTTTCTCAATTTTTAATTTTGTAGGTTCTTAACTTTTCACAGGCCCTAAGCACTGTTCCTAAAGTGCATAACAGATAAGACAGCCCTGTACACAGGCCATATGGTTTGAACATTCTCAAAAAAAGAATTTTACAAAGCCTTACTATTTTACAAAGATTACAAATCTTTGTAAAATAGTAAGGCCGATGATGATTTTACCACACAGCATTGCAGGACCTCCCCTGCATTGCCATGTGGCAAAAGGAAAAGATGTTTAGTATGGTAAGAAAAAGACAGAGATAAGAAATAAATAACCAGAAAAATTATTGTCCTTAATAATTGCAGTGAAAGTCAATAAACTGACTGCAACTGTCATGAGTACATTGTACCATAACAAAAGAAATTATTAACAAAGCAAAACATTGCACAAAGGCATGTAACAGGCACTCATCACGCAATATCAAGATTCATGACACATCAAGATGGAATACATCATAAATCTAGGTGCATATCCCATAAAAATATTTGACCTTTTTTAAATTGTAATGTTAAAGAGTATAAAGCTATTGCCATACTCCTGACAATGTTTATGGCAATAGCTTTATAAGATATCATATACAGAAATAACATTAAATTTTGTTTATTAAAGATGACAATACAAGCATTGTGCAATATCAATGTTAATTAATAAAGAATTCTTTTGCTTTTTATGCTGTCAGCATTTTTATTCAAAAATCAGCAGTTTCCTACCAACATCCCATCTATTCCCCATTCTGAAAATTGATAAGTATGTAATAGTGATTAGTTATTGAAATCACATTCTAAAACATGAAAGCTTATAAAAAAAACAAACATTAGAAGAAATCTGCAAAAAGAAAAATAGAAGAAAACAGAAAATTAAGTGGATTATAAACATTAAATTAGACAAAATTAGATATTAGAAATCAAAACAATCAAAGAAATAGTAATAGCATTAGGATGTAAAGCATCCACAATAGATGGACTTATCAACAGTTTTGAAGAAAATAAAGATAAAACTAAGAAACATCAATAGAATTAATAAGTTTAGATACAATAAAAGATTGAGTTGCATAATGAACAAACTAGAACCATACAAAAACTTGAAGATAGTGTACAAAAGAGCACTTAATATTTATAACCTGTTAAGAAATGATAAAGCCAAATTTAAAAAGGAAGAACGATCTGGAATGGTACTGGAGTGTATTTTACAGAGAGATAATATGAAAATAATTGACTATTGCTATCATTGTCACTGGATTTATCCAGCTCTTCATCAATAAGTTTGCACAATTCATTTTCATTATAATTACACAAAATATCTAACTTTACTCACATATACTGAATAAACATGCTCAGAATAATCTTGTAGAATACAGCCACAAAACTCTAAATCAAACACACTACACATGGTTCTAAAGAACTAATTACATTTCAAATTTCTAAGGACATAATGCCATTTTATGGCCACCAGACAAACTAGGAGACACAGAATTTGTCTTTGGCATGCAAGAAATGTAAATTTAAGTTTTAAACCTAGAAATATCTTGATATATCAAAAAACATAATATTATAGTCGCCACAGTTTTAAAAAGAATTCACAGAACATAATATTATGGTTACCATAAGATAAGTGTTAATCACCAAAATGCAGATCTATGCATTATGTAATGACAGAATGATTTGTAAAATAATATTCTTTAAATTCACTTTTGGTTCTATCACTTTGTATACTAAGTTATATTCATTGGTTAGTCTTTAGCATAACACATTAAATTATACTATTTTAAGAAATTTTATTGATGTTTCAAAGCTAAAAAACTTTGTCTTTACATTCGAGTAGCCTATATATGAATACATTTGTCAGTAATTAAAGAATGTCAAAAATCATTCTTATTATTATAATTATATTTTTTAACAATGATTTAAAAGAATTGCAATTTAATAAGAATGTACAGTACTTGTAAATTTCAAATTTTGCAAGGGACCATAAAATGACACTTGTGATAAATTTGTGAACTTTGACATGTATTATTCTTCTACTCTCAATGCACAAAACTACTTCTGCTCTGCTAATTCTTTCTTACTTGTTCCAGTGAAGAGCAAGTAAGGGAGAATGGTCAAACTAGTTCAATGTTTTGCTCAGTATCACAGTAATACAGGAAAGTAATAGAAGAAACAAATATAAAGAATTGGAGAGCAGAAGAAAAAATTTGGAGAGAAAGAATGAAAAAATTAACACAGAAAATGTTAATACAAAAAATTTTTGTGACAGGACACACAATAAGAATTTGTCAGTAAACCAACAAAAAGTTTACTTTTGATGTAAAGATATATGTTTTATATTAGATTGCTACATTGCTGAAAGGACCCATAGCTGGAGGGGACTATGAGGTGGCTAAGCTCCCTCACAGCTTAAATAGTATATATACTATTTAATGCAGTATATATGCAGTATATATAATATAAGTTTTTGCTTTCATCACATAAACTTAGGCAACTGTTACTTTTTTACACTTGGACTGTAGCTTAATAGGCCTGTTGAATGGTAAAGAGAAAAATACAAATCACAATTTTTTTGGCTTGTCCCTCTAACTCTTCAATGACTTATTCTTGGCTACAGGACTGCTGAAAGATAACAATGTCACAAATCATCGAGCAGAGGACTTTAAAGAGATTTTATATTCCTATTTGTCTCCAAAAAAATTGTAAGTTTATAATATTGATAAATAATCTAAAAACAGTAATGGCCAACTTTGCCAACTTTAGAATAACTAAAAGACAGAAATAAATGTGTTATTAGGAGACCAAAAGTTAAAATTTATAAGCACTAAATATCTTAACAATGAAATTAAGAAAAGAAAGCTTTAAAATTGTAACATTCAAAATTTAATATTCATTTTACAATACAAAATTATTTTAAAATGTTTTCAGTTGATGTTACTTTTAGTGAGAACATTATGGTCTCTCAAAATTCAGCAACTTGGATCCAAAGAGCAACTACATAAAAAGCACAAAGTCTGGTGATGCCTTCCCCTCAACAACTGACAAATTAATTTGATGCTAGCTTCATCTAATGACAAAAATTCATAAGTTTAACAAGTTTTCATTCCCCTATCAGTACTACTACAAGTACAAAACATACCAAATATCAGTTTCTAGTTTGAAGATAATTTTGACATCCTTAGCACAGTTATGAATATACAATATAAAATATTGTATATCCATCTAACTGTGCTAAGGATGTCAAAATTATCTTCAAACTAGAAAACTGATAGTTGGTATGCTTAACAGTAGTATGTACTGATATGGGAATGCAATCTTGTTAAGCTTATACAAGTATGACATACTTGCAGCCGTATTCACATTTCTTAGCAATAAAATCAATATATAAAGACCTGTATGCATATACATGACTGAAATCAACATCAGAATAAAATGTCCTGTCCTGTATATCACTTATATACAGTATATCATTGAGGTTCCATCAACATCTCTTAGTCAGAGTTGAGGGATGGTGTCAGGTTGAACACCTAAGATCGACCTTTCTCATGACCCAATCTGATCTTATTTCCACTTGGAAACAATGAGAGGGAATTGGAACCAATTGGAGACAGAAATTCAGGGATGAAATCCCTTAAATACCCTGGATTTCAAGAACAGAGGGCAGATTTCTGTCATTTTGTATCATCCAAATTAACCCATGCACAACTCTTGTCATTGTGTGCCATCACTCCTAATGAAAGTTCTGCCATTCCTGCCTGTGCCTTACTGTTGTCCTTTCGTCCATGGGTGTCCATGGGTTGTGCTTTGCTGCCAAAGAGCAAACCATGACACTGTCCTACGCTCCAATGACTCAACGAGGTTCCAACAGCTAAAAATTAGCATCCATTGATCTTCATCAGAGAGAAGAATAATCTCTTAAAACACCTTGTAAGCTCTTCTTATATAAAATAAACTGGTTTCATTTGTAAAGGTGCCTGAGTCAGTGTGTGTCCACCACTACCCACATACAATTCTAACCCTTCGTACATTCTGATCAGAGTTTAACTAGCTCCTCTTTCCAGGTCAGCAAACCTCACATATAAAATCATAACGAATTTTCATATCTTTGATGTAAAGATAGAAAAATAAGTTTTAATTGATATTTAGAAAAAACTGATAAGTTTGAAACTCTCATTATAACACCTATCAATACCAACAAGTTGCTGCACAAAATAAAATGAGTAATACTAAGTAAACTTTCTTTAGAAGGTAGAAGAAAATAAGTATGGAAGTAAGCAAATAACAAAGTAAGTAAATATACTTTCATTCTTTGTGAAAGAATTAAAGTATATTATAATATATAATTATATGTATCCTGTAGTTACAATTTACTATGCCATGCAACTGACTAAGACAAGGAAGTGAAATAATTGATAATTTACAAGTAATTTGCTTCATTGCAAGACATTCTGTTATAGTAGAGTTATAATTTTTATCATATTTTTAACAATATTTAAAATTTTTGTTTTATGAAATTATAGATTTTAAAATAAAAGTTTGTTTAATTTTTACAATTTGATGAATTTTAATTGTAATTTTATTGATCAATTTTTATTACTTTTTAAATTTTTTATTTTAAATAATGTCATAAAACACATTTCTAACAGCAAACTATAACAGAAAACTTTTGAAATATCCAATTCTGCCTACTTTATGCATGCCTTTTGAAAATGAAATGACTTAATTCAGAAATTTGTAAAGTACCATAAAAAGTTCTTTATAATATCAAAAGATCATTTCTCTTCAAGTATAAAATAAAACTTAGATTTTTAAATAAAATCATAATAATTAATGAGGTTGAAAATTAATAGTAAATTTTTATTATAGCAAACATTCTAAACAAATAAATTTGTAAACTTATTTAAAATCACAGCTGAAAATAAAACATTAAGATTAATATAGAAAAAATTATGAAAATAGATTCTTTCATGAAATTTGATAATTCTATAATTTTCATTTTCAAATCTTTTTTTGTTTACTATTAACTTTCAAATATAAGAAATAAGAAATTATATTAATATATGTTTTATAAATTATAATATAAATATTATATAATGATGTATTTTGTATCTGATTTAAAAATGTTGATGGTATATCATTTTATCATTTAAACTGAATAATTTTTATTTAGTTTGAAATCCTATTATTTCATTCAATTTAAAACATTCTATCCATTAATGAAAATCATCTTCAGATTCAAAAAATAAATAATATTTTACATTCTCAGCCATGTCCTCTTGAACAAAGTATTTAAATACATTTATACCTTTGAGTTTAACTTTCTTTGTCACTTGAAATACAATGATACCAAGTGGACATGCATCAAGAGCAAAATGCAGTGAACATGAAAAAAAAAGAAAGACACAGTTAGTTTCACAACATCATTGCAGGCAAATATATAGGAGAATATAATCAGAAGAAACTAAAAACAAAAATGAAAAAACTTTAAAATAAAAAGTTTTTAAGCTTTTAATATCATTTACAATTTACACGTCAAAATGCAAAGCTAACATTAAAACAATCACAAATACAATACACAAATCTGAGAGAAACATAACTTCTAACAAATAAACATTTTATACAACTATTGATGAATTAGAACTGACACACTGCATTACATTCTATACATTAATATAGAAAAACTGTATTTTTCATACATCAATTTTTTTTCTATTAACAAATAAGAATTTAAAGTAGACAATTATTTCTAAAAAGAAGCAAACAACAACAATTAGATAAAGAAGTAAATGATTATATAAAACAGATGTAAAAAATGAATAAATCTAAATTGGTTCTCTTCTGTTTGACATGCTTTTCACTTTGTTATTATAATTAGTTTTTAATAATCTAAGTAATAATTCATATAATACTGTTATATAAAAATAATAAAATATTTTTGCTATTGTCAAAATGAAAATAACATTTCTATTCATTTCTAGTTAAAAAAAAACTTTTATAATTGATTTACTAATAAATTAATTAATATAATAAAATATGATTACCACAACAAAAGTCCATTCTATTATGAAGAAAATCATCCCACAGGCCCTACGATCAAAGGAATAATTTCAGTTTTTAGCCCCCAAAATAAATGGTTAACATGAGGCCCCATAACAAAATTAACTAAATTTATGATATAATTTTTTATTTATCTTTCATTTCTTTGAACAAATTACTATTGAACATATTTAAGCTGCTATAAGGGATAAACTAGCCACTGTATTACTCAACTAAATTAATTAATGCACCTTTAACAGTTGGTAAAGTCTGAAAAAAACTAATGTTTTCAATGCAATTAATGGATCATCTTCAAGTATGGACAATGAAAAGGGAAAAATTTTTTACTATTCACTATCCATACAAGCAAGCAAATAGTTTTCACACAAAAAAAACCACTAGATTTAATTCATACAGATATTTCTGGGCTAATAAATACAAATCACTCCTGGAAATAAGAAATTCTTCATAACATTGATGATTTTTTCTAGATTCAACAACACACAACCTTCTTCATGGCAAAGATAAAGTAAAAGAGAAAATTTAAAAAATTTGTTGTTTACGTAAATAACAAATTTGGCCAAATGCAAAACTATTTTGAAGTGAAAATGGAATAGAATATCTAATGTCTAATATCTAATATCTAAAATGCTCTACCTGTTACCGGTGTGCAATCTCTAGATGACCAAAAACAAAATCAACACAAATAGTTCATTACTAACGTTTTCGAACCGAAATACTGGTTCTTCGTCAGGTAACTTTGAATTTCTGGACTGTCGTTCGAAGAAAACCAAATTCAAAATTCGAACACACGTTTTACCGATTGCATCTTCTTAGGCATGCACACTAAAGTGCAAGACATAGCTTATTGTTCATCAATGCTTGCCACGCAGCTGATAGCTTTAACTCTTCTTTCTGATTTATGCAGTTACTACTGCTAAGATCAGCGCCGGATTAAGCTTCTAGCAGGCCCTAGACAAAATTTAAATTGAGGCCCTATTTAAATAAGTTGCTTCTAAACAAATCTTATATAATGTGACATTAGCGTAGCTAGCATGGGTGACACCCGGTGCAGATATCGTGGTGTCACCCCAAGTCACATCGTAGTGTCACCCTTTTTAACTGTTTTATAAAACACTATTGAATTGTAATAACTTCGCACTCGAGCAACTTGAACGCTACATCGAATATGCGATGTCGCGACGTATAAGTTTAAATTTAGAAAATGAATCATAACCATACCCCATCAGAATTACTATGAGAGGCGGCCCTAGGAATATTTCTAGATGGTGAGAGAGATTACTTCTGACACACAGATGGCTGTTGACTTTTTTTTTTTTTTTAAGGCAATGGCTAATGAAGCCGGGCCCTTCTGAATTACAGGCCCTAGACATTTGCCTACTTTGCCTATTCGATAATCCGGCCCTAGCTAAGATTAGCCAAGTATATGTAGGCAGCTTCTAACCACCTGATGTGTTGCACGTGGTGCGTGGTGCATATAATTCTGGCTTGCGTGAAATCCGGCTCTATATCTGGATCGGACAAATAAATGGACAGAGCGGTGGTGTTCCTCTGCTTCTGTACATCCGCTGCGTGCTCCTTCAGTCTAACTCCTAATGATCTTTTTGTAGTGCCCAGATATACCAGGTTTCGATTGCATCTGCGATCTTTAAATCGGGATGCTATATACCCCTGGAAATCTTTCTCTGTCAGGCTGGTCTTTTCCATTACTTAGGATGGTAAATATAGTCGCACATCTTCTGTAAGCTATGCGGCTGTGCCTCTTTTTAGCTATCTCAGAATAAGTCGATTTGAGATAAGGGTTATAAGTGACTGTAATGATTTTATCTTCCTCTTGCCGGTCTTTGCCTTGTGTATTGACTTGGTCAGGACTTTGGTTACTGTGGAACTTGTCTACCAATCTACGTGTGAGTTTGCGATATCCGTGCTCATAGGCTAACTGTTGTGTAAGCTTCAGCTAGGTCTGTAGGGCTGGTTGCATAGATGAGTGCATGTGCACTCTCTTAATTAAGGCTTTAAAGGCTGCCACTTTATAATGGGGAGGGTCACATGAGCCTGCAGGTATGTAGATGCCTTTCGATCCTGGTTTACGGTACACATCCGTATGAATTGTATTCCCTTCGATCTTGACGTCAACATCAAGAAAATGTACCTTTGTGGGGTGTGCTTGCTCTATCTCAAGGGTCAAGCCATATAAGTTATCGTTCATTGCGTCGACAAAGCCTTCAATGTCAGGAATTTCTTTCCACAATATAATAATGTCGTCGACATACCTCTTATATACCATGATGTCATGCAGGTGGTGCACGAGGACTTTGGCTTCTAGTTGCCTATTCACCATCTCACATAAGTCTCCAGAGATGGGACTGCCCATCAGGACTCCTCTTCCTTGCATGTACACTGTACCTTTGAACTGGAAAAATGAATTATAGCATGATAGGTGCACCATCTCGAGTACTTGCTGGTGTAAGGTGCTATCCTTTAGTATGTCGAGAAGGAGATCTCTGATGGCGCAAAAGGCAGGTGGGAGTGCACAACGGTAACAGGTAGAGCATTTTAGTTAATACAATCCGGTGTTGAGTCAGTGATACGTATCTAATATCTTTTAAGAAAAATGGAATTGAGTTTCAAAACACTGTGACTGACAATCCAGAGCAGAATGGAATTGTCCAGAGAAAAAGGAAAAGCAATTTCAACAGCATGCTACATTCAAGATACAGTAGAGCTCGTTTATCTGAATCAATTGGAGACTGGGGTTGTTCGGATAACTTATTTTTCAGATAACCAATTATGTATGAAAAAATATATTAACCTATCCCATGTTGAAATTTTTCTCCATTGCGTGTTGCTGTGCAATTGAATTTTCCTCGATGTTAAGCCAAACATAAATTTTTTAAAATAATAATTGTGGCTATTGTATCATTAAAAATCATTTCTTTATTTGTACAAACAAAATAAATATATTGAAAAATATAAAAACAAAAAAATATATATATATATTATATATATTTTGGAAGTTAATCTAGTATCAAAAACATTGGATTCAGCAGGACACAGTCCGACTGAAACGCTTTCGGTTAACCGACGTTTTGGTTGATCGGCTTTTGGATAAACGACGCTCTACTGTAGTCTTTCTAGTTGAACCATTGACAAAACACCATAAGAACTGTGGAATGGAAAGAAGCTGAATGTTCTAAATTTAAATGTTCAGAAGGTGTAGATACATATTCTTAAAAAAAAAAAAAGTGGATGAAGTGAGATGTCATGCAAAGGAAGGAATAGCAGAAAAGAAAACTCACTGTGTATGGCATAATTAATAGTTTTTTTATTGCTAGCACTTTCAACGAATCTATTTTCGTCGTCGTCAGGCAAATAAAAATTTTAAAATCGAACATAAATGTTCGAACAAGAATGGGACGCATATTATTTAAAAATAATGTGTGTCCCATTTCTTCACAGTGAATTTTCCTTCCTACTATTTAATATTTGGCATGAGAATCCAGCTGTATTGTATTAAAGGAAAAAATTTTAATCAGATATAACAAAACACAGAAAGATTACAGGATTTTGTTTCCAGAAACTCAGAAAGTCACTGTAAACAGGAGTGTCATTATAGACAAAAATTCTCTAGCAATAAAAATCTTTGCTAGCCCTAAATTAGGACTAGAGAGTTTTTTCTTGAATGCAGAAAAAATCTGAGTACATCCTATGTCAATCTACAGACTGAAACTACCACTCAAATGTGATACATTCAACCCTAAAGTATGTTTCTTGTGCTTCTGCAAATCAATTATAGCCAAGAAGAATATGTAAAGAAACCTACAGATCCTCATAGAACTTGAAAATAAAATATTTGTAGAGGACCCTGAGTTACTAGACAAAGTTAAGGCCTGAGTTGTTAAACTGGAACATAGCAGAGTGTAGAAAACCCATGTAAAAAATTGTTATGCTTATAACAAAGCAAAAACATAATACAGTAGACCCGCGGTAATCCAACAAACGTTTTGCAAGGCGGTGTCGGATGATCGAATTTGTCAGACTATAGAGTACTGCAACCAACCCCTTGTAGTCCGGAACTTTTTTGAAAAGGAGTACCTTTTAATTTGACAAATTACATACTTATAAAAATGATTAGATCAAATCTGTATGTACTACATAATAAACAATATGGGACTTAGTGAATTAAACAACACAATAGATAGCATAGGGTTTATTATAAAATTAACGTCATTAACGCATTAACGCTATAGCACTTGCAAAAAATAATAACTAAACATATTGATGTCAATCAATTACATACAACATATGTAAGTATTTCCAAGGTACATGCTATGTATGATCTTAATTTAAAAATGGATAAACAAATAAATTTATGGTGCATGCAAATATTCATCAATTTTCTTTTGTTTTACATTGGCTAAACGCAAGAGTAAGGCCTTGTCTCGCAGTCTCCTTGGAAGTAAAAGTTCGTTGTACGATGCACCA
Source organism: Centruroides vittatus (assembly GCF_030686945.1). Classification (NCBI taxonomy): domain Eukaryota; kingdom Metazoa; phylum Arthropoda; class Arachnida; order Scorpiones; family Buthidae; genus Centruroides; species Centruroides vittatus. The sequence goes on along the minus strand of NW_027122286.1, from coordinate 3,673,531 downwards.
TTCTCTTCAGCCCATTGCATACCAAGCTGTGTATAGGCATATCGGATTATAAGGGGTTCCGGTATAGACAGGGACCAAATTACCGCAGGTCTACTGTATAAGAATGTATCATAATCTGTTGGGACCATATAATACCATCAGTTTTCTTAGCTGAGCATTCCAGTATGGTCCTACTTCTGCTCTGATGCCATATTATACATTCCCAGAATCAGTTATTCTTAATCTTGAAAAGCTACTTGAGCACGCAAAAAGCACATATGCAGCTAGATTGTCTTCATGACAGACAGTGTTTAATATAAAGAACAATGCATCTACTAGGCAGGACCATGATATATTAGGAGAAAAGTCCAAAAAGCCAAAAGTGGTTCAAAATGATATCATACTAATCAAAGCTGATAAAACAAGAAATGTTTTATTGAAGAGATCTACATACATCAAATAAATAGAAAAATAACAAAACACGTTTCACTATCACTGGAAATGTATAATCTTCAGACCAATGAACCTCTTTAACTTCCAGCAACACATGTAAAACGTATCAATTTACAAACATTTTCAGAATCTACCTGATTCTACATATGCATTCTATTGCATGCATTCCAATTTGAAATGAATTCTTTCAATCTGAAGCTGGAATGAAGTGGATTCTGAAAACAATTGCAAATTGATACATTTTACAAAAGCTTTCAGCAAAACATTCAGAATCTGAACATTTTTCTGGAAGCTGACGAGGTTCAGTGATCTTAAAAAAAAAAAAAAAAAATGAAATACAAAGCTGATACAGAGTGCATACAGATTGAGACTGAGTACCTGAACAAAACTACAAAGTAGCACACTCATCATACACACTAAATTAGCCAGCCTTATCATGCCACCATAGCTTTGCCAGATACCCCAAGCTTTTTGGTTATGCCAAAGCCCATAAAGAGGGCCAGCAAATAAAACCAATACTTGGCAAGACTAGATTGCCTACAATACTGGTTGAAAACAGAGTCCATCAAGTTCTCTAGGAATACCTCCAAAGATACTAATATGTATATCAAATAGCATTGAACCAGTCTCAAAGTTAGAGAATATTTTGATAATGGGAGCTGAGCCCTTCAAGCCCTCAATCTTATCTCAATATTTTTCTCAATAAAACTCGAATCTTGCTTCTGTGCAATTAAGGGATGCCCTCTTTAGCCTAAAAGGTGAATATAAATACCATTGCCTGATCTTAGACCTTACCCATATATTACGTTACTTGTCTTTCTTTTTGTTTAACAATTTTATGTATCTACAGAAGAGAGGTGTCCCAATAAGAAGCTTCATATCTGGAGACCTGTATGAATTAATTGTCAGCGGTATTGAATGAGCACTGGAAAAGTTCCATAAAGAAAACATTATGTTGATAACATCATTATATGGAAATCTAAAGTGAATAATGATAATCTTCTATATGACTTTAACAGCAATAACTGTGGTCTGACACTTGCACTGAATAATTCAATCAACTCAATAAACAAATATTCAAAGTTGGTATGTAATATGCAGGTAGATACATTGAATAAAATATAGTAGTCATTTTTGTTTAGAATAAAAATTCATTTGAATAAAAAGCACAGTATGAAACAAGAATATGCTTACAAATTAAACAGATCACAATTTTAAAAAATAATAATTTTAAATTAAAAAAGAATATTTAATATAAACATATTTCTTATTAATGCAATAATTTCAATAAAACTGTTTTATCAATAATTTAAAAATCTTGTAATTGACATTTATTTTTCATTTTTATTTCTCTTCCTTACTACAGTATTCTACTAAGATCTTATAAGAATGGTATTTATCACTATTAATGTCATACATCTTTATCTAAACAAGCCATCAGACAATTAATGATTGGATAACCAAAACTGTGATGTACAAATAGTTCTAAAAATTGCATCAAGTTAATAAATTTATTGAATATATGACATTCATTACAAAATTTAACTAAATTTCAAACCAAAATTTGTTAAATTTCTGAATCTGAAACAATTATATTACTTTAAATATAGTGGACTCCATTAGCATCAGACTCACTCAGTGACAAACATCAATTAGTATAAAACTAGGTTTTAATATCCCAAATGAAATCCTATACTTTAATGTACATTTAACACCACTTAAGAAAACTTGGTTAACAATTACTGTCAATCTTATGTTTTAGTTTTAAGTACAAATGTAGTGTACTAAGCAATATCAGTTAACATCATTCCTTCTGCTTACATGCCAGAATTCATATTATTGCTTTCAGGAAATCTCAACAAAATATAACAATATTTAGTTGATTTTTATATCAGAATTTTACAATTTCTGCAGAAATTTTGGTTATCTTTTCAAAATGTTAAAACTTTCATCTGACAACATGGATGTTATATAAAATTACTATATGTTTTTTACATTATACATTTAATTTAAGGATTTTGTTTTTTTTAAATTTAAATCTCTAATTTAACACGCATGTGCCAATAATAAGGATAGTAATAATGAAGCGGTGATTAATGGAGTGATGATATAACAACAGGTTCTACTTCAAAAGACACTCTTCTTGTTGTTGACTATTTCCATTGAAAATTATTAAAACTTAAAAAATTTTAAACATACATTTACTTAAATTGATAAATAAATCAAATACATTAGCAAAATAACTTTAGAATATATATCAATTCTTTGTAAACATATCTCTTTAAGTGACACTTTTTATATCTGAGATTCCTTCTTGTTATATGTATTGAATGGTGGGTGACCAGACATTCCTTATTTCTGGAAACTGTCCCTGTTTTTGCTTGGTTTTAATATTTGATTGTAGATTCAATCTTTGAATAGAACAATTTTGTTAACATAATATCACCAACTTATAAATAAATAAATAAATGTTAAAAAATAACTGAAGTTCAGACAGTTTTAGACTCCATTTTCACTAATTCTGAAATGTCTCTCACAACTAAATTGTAAATGATATGGTCCATCTATTAACAATTAATTGAGCATTTTCCCATGATTCTTTAAATGAAAAATTTATCTGATAACAAAAATTGCAGTCTTATAATGAAACATACAGTGAAATATTACCATATCTCTATATAACTTTTTGAAACTAAAACTGCACAATAAGTTATTCATTAATATTAACTATTAGTTAATGTCAAACCTTGCAAGTTTGATGTTAACTACAGGGGTTAATACCAATGAGAATCTACTATATATAATTACTAAAAATTTTTCAAGATCATATCCTAATTCTAATTTATTAAATCCATAGATCCATATATAATAAAGCTACTGTATGTACTTTGTAGAAAAATTAAATATTTACTATAAATGCTAAGAAAATCAAAAAATTAAGACAATTTGTGTATTAAATTAACAATCAATATCAGATAAAATTTACACTAAAAATAGCTTCCAGCATCTTTATTTTTCAAAATATGAATGTTTTCAGTCTGTTTAAAAGCTCTCTGAAAGTAGTAGAACAAGAAAGACATTTTCCAATTGAGCTTCCTTATATTCATTATAATTGAATTTATTCAAAACAGTGACTCAATGACATTTGAAAATCCATTTGCTATTTTTCTCAATTTTTTTTGGGTGTACTATAGATTACTCCCTATGGAATTTCAGGACTTTGATTATATATTTGAACTCAGGGGACCGAGACGAGTTTAACGGTACCCTATTTTTGGACCGGAGACGAAAAATATAAAAGTTATCACACTTTTTCACTTACCATACTTTTTTAATGCTCTCATGCAGACGGCACCATATAGTTGCTAGTATTGCCATCTTGCGGTAAAGTCTGCAAACAGTGACGTCGGACTACGGTCATCTCCCGGAGCGTTAAACACGCGGTACGAGAGCGGAGAGAGCGACGCGACTTCCAATCATCGCGCGATTGCCATTTCGGTTAATGCGAACATGGCGGCCCGACTGACCTCTCGTATGGGCGCCACCACACGCCACCATGTGCTAAACTAGTGATCGATTCACGGTAGTTCTTGAACAAAGTAAAAAAAAGGGGGGAAATGTCTACTAAAGGCAATTTTAACGGCAAGCCACGCGATTCCCGATCGCAATAGCGAGGCCGACTTAGCGACTCCCTATCATCGCGCGATCGCCGGAAAAAAGTATGATAACTTTTTTATTTTTCGTCTCCGGTCCAAAAGTAAAGTATCGTTGAACTCGTCTCGGTCCCCTGAGTTCAGATATATACCCAAACACACGAAATTCCATAGGGAGTAATCTATAGTATATCCTTTTTTTTAAATTAAAATTTTTTAACTGTCTTCTATGTGCTCTACAATTTTTAGACAAATACAAGTACTTTTAAAAGGATAAAAAACTAGTTACATAAGAATAGCACTTTAGGTAGATTTAGCTTATCCTTATAATTAATACAGTCAAACTTTACACATAGGTTTTATATTTCAATGTTCTCTGCTGTTTTTTGTTTCATTTTGTCAAATGCTGTTCATATAAATACAGCTTTGAAGCTAGCATAGCATTATTTCACTTTCAGAAGCAAAGATTGCCTACACAAAAAAACCTAAAATCTTGAAGCTACTGAACAACGGAAAGGATAAACTAAACACACAGAGCAACTGGGGTATATGCTGAAGTACTACTTATGAATCTCAGATGTAATATAAGACTAACTTATCTACCTGTAGACCTATCGAAGCTAGAATTAAAAAAGCACATCTATGGTGTCAGCAAGAATAAACACACATCATCTCTTCTCCAACTTGCTTCCAAAACTGAAATAATACAATGCTGGCCATAAAGCTAGACTTCTAAGAACAATGTTTTATGAAACAAAGCCAAAAACTTCAGAGAACGTTGAAATATACAAACATAAGTGCAAAGATGACTATTAATTATAAGAATAAGCTAAATCTATATCAAGTGTGGCAGATTATGCTATTCTTACATAACTAGCTTTATATCTTTTAAAAGTAATTGTATTCATCTAAAAATTGTGGAGCACCTAGAAGACAGTTAAAAAATTTAGAATGACTGTAGATGAATTTTCAAATGTCATTAGCATGCACTGATTTGAATAAACTCAATTATAACAGATGTAAGGAATTCAATTGAAAAATACATCTTTCTTGTTCTAATACCTGAAGGGGCCTCTGGAAAGATCAGAAATGTTCATATTTTTGAGAAATAAAGGTGCTGAAAGATGTGTTTTTAGCATAAGTTTTATTTAAGATGAGTTTTCAGCTTCTGTGGAAATATTATAATCTTTATCAGAAAATGATTCCAAAGTCATCACATATACCAAGTTATTTGGTAAGTCCAAATGTGCTTTTCCCCAATATCACCCAGTAAGTGATCCTGAAAGCCAAAGCACAGTTATATCTGTTTGATCTTCTAACTGAATCATTAATAAGCAACATGATGTAATCAACTTTTTTTCTGGACAGATAAGATCTTAAATTGACTGTTAAAAAAACGTTAATACATTATGGGGAAAAGTCAAAAGCTAAGTTTAAGAGGAGGTAGGAAAGTTCAGAAATGGCAAAACAAGTGTTTAATTCTTTCAGTTGTGAACATTTTAACAGTATGCATTAATCAAAGCATTCAAGAAAACAGACAATCTACTGTTTTCTGTTATCATTAGATTAGACAACTGCATTACATCCTTAAATCCAAAAGAAAAATGTTGTAAGTTCATAAATAGCTTATTAGACAATCCAAAATTTTTATTTTAGATGACATTAGGAAACTTTTAAAGTAGAATAAAAAATATTTAAAGAAGCAAAGAGAGAACATTAAAAAATTATTCAAAACTTTTTGCACTTTTTTTGATTTAATAAAAAAAACAATTACTTTTATTTTTGACTTACCTCCTCATATGTTTGAAATGTTCAAATTACAATAAATACTTCAACTTCTTAATATAATGTTGTAGTCTGTTTGTTTATTATTAAATTATAATTAGTGTCTGTACTACATTATTTAAAATAATTTATAGCACTTCAATAAAAACCTTTTAAGGAAATTTTTTAAATGTTTATAAATAAAATCCAGTCATTTCTTTAATAATATACCATATCTTTATGTAAAATATTTGATGCAACAAATTTCACAAGTTTTAAATTAAGTCCTAAAATAATCACAAAAATAAATGAAATAAAATACAAATTATTAATTACAAATTAGAAACTACTTTTAATTAAACATATATATATTCAATTCCTATCATTATGGTAACTAAATATTTATATTTAAATACCTAGATTTAATAACAAAAAATCTATGTTTTAATCAGTTTCTTGTTGAGAAGACTCATCTTTTGTATTTCTGGAAAATCTTCCTTGAATATGAGATAATTGTGATTCATTTATTAATGAGAAAATTATTAAAACTTGATCAGAAACTGAATAATACATGGAGTGAAAATCTATACACAAAGTTTCTAATGCATAATAAATAAATATCATAACTAAATACTAAAAATAAAATTTTATTGATAAATGTTATCAAATATATAATATAAATTATTTCTCTAATAGACAAAATTTAATAATTATACAGTAATTTGTTATTGATGATGAAAACTTTACTTATGAAAAATTGTTAATAACCATTAATGTTACCAATTTATTATATATTTTCAATACAAACAAATTATTTTTTTATTAAATCTATACCACAAAACAAACCTATGTTATAATAATGTTTTATTAAAAAAAAATTATACACATTCAAAATCTGTTTATATATAAATATGTTGTTTATTAACAAATCAACAAATTCTTAATTTTTTAAGCAATTATTTATACATGTTATTAAAAGAAAAATTTTGTGAATATTTTAAGTTACCTTCATCTTCATTTTCTTCTTCTTCATCCTCTTCTGTACTTTTACTATTCATATTTTTTAACTTTTTCTGTTTTGCTGCAGTTCTTTTTCTTGCTGAAAATAGACCTATATTTTAGATTTGATAATTAAATTTGGTAGATTTAAAATTGGATTATTTTTTAGTACAATTTCATTTCTGATTTAAATTTCATTCTTGTAATGATATTAACTTCTTTAAATTTATTAAGTTTAAAAACAAAATTTTAAAAAGATTTAAGATTATTATAAAATATGATTTTTGCAATATACAACAGACTTACAATATGTTTAACATGAAGATATCAAATTAGTAACTAATAATATTGTGAACTGTGAATGTTTTTGTCAAATTAGTAAAATGCCATTTCAAAACATTAAAAGTTATTTAAAATTTTAAAGGATATTATAATTAAATACTTGAAATATTAAAATATATTTTATAAAAATTTGCACTAACAATGAATGTCAAGCTGTACTATACAGTATACAGACTAACTTACTCCACAACTGTATGTATGTAGAACACTGCATTTTCATTGTCCTCATCAAAATCATTGACTAATGAAGGACTTATACCATTAGATAACCAAGATTAATCACATTTGATACCCACCTGTTTAACTGACTATTCAGTGTACTAAATTATTGTAATTTACTACACTGCTTCAGCACCTAGCAATATGTTTTACATTTAGATCGGCATTAGACATTGTAGAAACAAAAATCAAAAATAAAATTAAAATTCATTTTCTGTCATAATGATTATTCTGTATATTGCAAGGCAACTTCCACTATTTTGTTAACAGACTTCCTCTTATTAAATATTGACATAAAGAATAACTTGCTCAGAACTGTTATTAGGATGACATTCCTAATCTTTTCCTCAATTGTTATATTCAATGTGTTGTAAATTTATAACAGTTTATTCACTTTACTTTCCAAACTAAAATAAAATAAATACAGTCTAATCTCATTTTGGGGACCAATTAAGTAGCATTGTTAAACACAGGCTATTGTTGTAGTGAGGTCTTGAAACTTAAAAACTGAGATCATTAAGAAAGTGAAGATTAGTTTAAATATAATCACTGCAATTTACTACACTTTACAATTAAAATACTCTCCGAGTGTTCTGAATCATTTATTAACCAGAAAATTGTATTAAATTGTATTGAACCTTATGTTGTCTTAAAAAAAATTTGTTACTTTGATTTGACCCATTTTTTTGCAAGCTGTGTTTTACAAATGCCAAACGAACTTCGTCAACAACAGCTAGTTGTTTGTTTTCAATTCCAGTAACTGTGGTTGCCATGTGTTGAATTGTTTCCATTTGAGCAATAACTTCTAAGATACTGGGGAGTTTACATGGAACTGATTCTTCTTCCTCTTCCTCATCTTGGACATCAGTCCCTAACTCTACCAGAATTGCCTCATCAATGCAGTCTGTAAATAAATAGTGAGGTTGCGGCCAAAGTTTTCATCTCTAAAACATGAACGTCAAACATCGAGCGCAGCGCTCGATGTTTGACATTCATGTTTTAGAGATGAAAACTTCAGCCGCAACCTTGTTAATGTAGCTCTTCATCAACATAAACACATTCTTTTGCCATAATGTCTATGCTTAACTCATAATACTGGAATATTTTTAGAGTAGTTCCTGGCAATCTCTGCTTTATGACACCAAAAGCAGTCAACATCATCACAATTAGGTAGCTTCAGCCATTTCGAAGAAGGATCCATCTTTCCATCTGCTATACTGCATCCAATTTCCTTCCATTTCTTTGAAAATATTGCTAGAGTTGATTGAGAAAGGCCATACTTCTTTGCAACTTCTATTTGCTTCATTCCACTAACGATATCTTTGAATGCTTCTAACATCATTTCTAAACTTATATTTTTGCGAGCTTTTGCTATTTGTTTTTCTTTTGCTTCCCACTAGTACTGCTATTTTCTTCTTCTTGCCACTAGCCGAGTGCATGTAGTGCATTAGTTTCTTTGACCAAGATACTAAGTTTGGTCTTAATTTAATTTGATCATCCATTACTTTGAATAACCAAGAATTGCAAGTGTCAAAAAAAAGGCATTAAAAAGTTTAAATCCATTTAATATTATTATTTTTTATTCAGTCTTACCTAACTATACAGAGTGTATATTTTTGTTGCAAACAAAGAACAAATATAAAACTACATTCAAACACCCTGTAACTTACAACACATCAAGTCACCTACTTGTAGCCAATAGAGATGCGCAAGAATCCCGTTTCCCGAAAATTCTCGTGGGAACAAACTACTAAGTGCAATATGGGAATGGAATGGAAAACGGACAGGAATAAAATTCACAGAAACGCAAATCGTCTAAACAGACAAAATTACTTTTCAATCAGTTGTAGGCTAGACAATATATGGGGACTTACCGTCCCTACATATCTTCAAGAAAAAGGCCGTTAATGAACACCACTTTTAACTTAGATCGAATCCGGACGGGTCGAAAACCCTCCATGAATTTTATGTCGAACCCATCCCTCACCACCCGGTCGCCCTACTGTGGGCCTGGCTGAACTCGTAATGGACTTGCTAAAAGAGGCTCTCTTAGTGCCCACTAGGCAGAGAGTTTTAAAAAACACCAATTCCGGTGGATTCAAAAAAAGAGGAGAAAATTATTTTATTTTACCGCATTATTATTGCTAGTATTATTCCTCATATGTAAAGCTGATATAACAAGAGAGATTTAAAAAAAACGTGACGTAATTTCCTGTTTAGCGAAAACGAAGTCTCTTGTATGTCGTTAAATAAAATTTTTATTTCTTCATATTTATTTTCAGACATTTTCGATTGTGGTTACATACTATGTCACCACATGTGAATAACTTCAGTACTGAGGATGAACAAAAAAGACAAGTCTGAAGGAGGATGCACACATGCGGCGCGGCAAGGAAAAGCGGTGACGCAAACGCGTCTCTCGCCGCGCGGCAGCACGACCACACAAGCGGCAATCCGTTTACATTTCGGCGCATGCGTTCAGTATTCAAGATGGCGAACGATATCGACACTCCACTACCCACGTGTTTACAAATTTTGTTTTGTACGGCTCGTTTTATTTAGCTAGAAGATTTCGTCGAAGATTCGAATGAATATTTTGGATTAGAGATATCGTATTGGCAAGAATCTTGCCGAGATATTTTGTTGGATCGATAAAGAACTGATGTACAAAATAGGCTTATTCTTCGATTAAGATCTCTCGATAAAGAATACTATTTCGAGTAAGATTCGGTTGTTTTGTTCTTTGAATTAAATAATATATGATTACTGTATCTGTGTAGAATTTGTGTTAAATTTATTATTCTTTCCTCTTTATTCTGATGTTAGTTATCTCGGTTAACCACGTCGAACTTTCCGCCATTAAAACACCACGTGATTGTATTTTCTCACGTGACTGCCAGACGAAATGTTATTGGCTGATAGAAACGCGTCTTGGCGGCGGCCGCCGCGAAAGATAAAATTCGACCAACTTTCGCGGCACGAAATAGACCTCTGCGGCGAGAAAAAGTGACGTCATTCTGCCGCTTTTCTTTGCCGCGCCGCATGTGTGCATCCGGCTTGATACAGTGGCGTAGCGTAGTGGGGCGGCAGGGGCGGCCCGCCCCGGGCGGCACTTTAAGGAGGCGGCAAAATTTCACAATAAATAATAATAATACCTAAATAAGGGGGAGGCGAAATTTTCCTCCGCCCCGGGCGGCTGACACCCACGCTACGCCTCTGGTCTGATATGAAAATGGGATAGAGCAGTCGCAGCGTTTTTTTTTATTTATTTAATTGTTAACGTTATGGACAATTTCCTCGTGCTCTGATATTTGTTATTCTTCAAATACAACAATATCATCATATCTGAAGATTGATGTGAAGATTGAAGATTAACGTGAAGAAATAAAAATTTTATTTAACAATTAACAAGAGTTAAATGTTCAGAGACTTCGTTTTCGCTAAACGGGAAATGACGTCACGTTTATTAAATTTCTTGTTTTATAAGCTTTAAATATGAGGAAAATAGTAATGATGCGGTAAAATAAAATACTTTTGTTACACAAACTACAATCACGACGGTTTCAACCTGCATTACGTAGCTCCACTGCCTCCCCCGTTATCCACTCAACTATCGCCACTTTTTTTTTTTTTTTTCCTTAAAGTTCCAATACTTCATTTCGTATTTCCTGAAGACGGCTTAAATTTATGCAGAAAAATATTTCAAATATTAATTTTAAATCCACGCACTCTTTTCGATAAGAAGAAAGCGATGATAAGTTTTCAGAAAATGGAGAACGTGTGTTTTCTGATATTCCGCTCGCCTGGTAAGAGAGGTTCGTTTCGTCGTGGAAACGATTCGAATAGTTGGATAAAAAAGTATGGAAACGCTTCACGATTTTGCGTGTCATCCTTGCGCAGGGGCCATGCTAATATTCTCGGTATCGTTCCAGTTTTAGAATATGTACGACCGAAGTTGTACACTCAACTATCACCATTAACGGTATAAGGGAAACTTCCAAAGACTTATAAGCTAAGCACTTAATTTTAATTTTCAGAGGCCCGTATTTCAAAAACGCTTGAGAAGTGGGTCCTATTATTTGGTCAAGAATCTGTTTGTGTTTAGGGCTACATGCTCACTTAGTTTCGATGGAATCGGAGACCCGAAAGTCTGGTTGTCTCCTTGTTAGATCATTTTTTTAATTTGAAAAAAAATAAAATAAAACGTTAATATTATAATTTTTAAGATTACATATATAGGGGAAGGTGGGGCAGGATGAGGACGTTAAGGTTTGAAAAGTCATAAGATGGCAACCACTTTAATGAGAACAATAATTTTTTTTATTCTCAGCAACTACAACATTTGGTAATATATAATACAAAATTTAATTTTTGAAAAACGTTTTTAAAAACAAGAAAATTTAATATTTTAAAATTATATGTAAATGCACCATCTTGCCCCACCCATGGAGTAAGATGGGGATATTATTTTTATGTACAAGAAGGACAAATTAAAATGGTTAAACTGTCGTTTTCTTCAATATTGGCACAAGAACAGTGCGCCCATTTATCACAACGGCTACATTTATTATTATTTTCCGAATAAATAAATATAAAAGTTTGAACTTAACTCGTATTTACTTTACCAGACGAATAGTCACTTCGCGCATGCTCAGTTTCTCTATTTTGTAAGCAGACGATATTTTTTTCCGTGGAAAAAAATTTTTATTTCGATTGTTATTTCACATTTTATTTCTTGTTAAGATAGTATTTAAATTTAAAAAATGTTTTCGTAAATAAAATAAAACGTAAAAACATAAATAATAAAGTAATACAGTATATACTGTATAAATTTATTACAGTTAGTTATGATTTAAAAGTGGAATATTTTATTTTCTATAAAAAGATCACTTTTAAAATTATTATTTTATATATTCGAAAAGGTGATATAGAATTATCAATGGCAATGAATTTAAAACTAGTTCACTGCACTATATTGCAGTGCCTCTAGCCAGCAGCAGAATTCATGGCCAACCTTGGGCAAGATGGGATACCCCATCTTGCCCGAACATGCACTTTTCATACTGACTGCAAACACAGGTCAACTTTATTTCAAAACTAAACAATTTCAGTCTTAAAGGTTACTTCGAATACCATATCTTCATCTAAACGGTAATTTTTTTTTTAACTCTTTCCGCCCTGTGGGCACTAAGGGAGCCTCTTTTAGTAGGCCCATTATGGGTTCGGCCAGGCCCACAATGAGGGACCGGGTGGTGAGGGATGGGGCCCGACATATCCGAACGGACCACCCCCGAAAAATCCCTGGGGATTATTCGACCCGTTCGGATTCGATCTAAATGGTAATGTAAAAGTTCACAATAATACTTATTTTGTAGAAACTTTGTAGTGGGCGTAAAATTAGATGAAGTATTGTGAAACATGGAAAACTATCTTACTTCCAAAGAGAGCGATTCGGACGTTCTCTCGTCCCGTGATCCCTTTTGAGGTTGACATTTAGTTCCCTAAATCACAGCTAGACGAAAGCACGTTAACCACGAATAAATAGACGTCCCCGTCTTACCGTATGGCCCCATCTTGCGCCACCTTCCCCTATATAAATTGGTATCTTGTACTTCGAATGCTAAATTCGACAAAAGTTTGCCTCGGAGTTCGAACTGTGTTTGCACTGAAAAAATGCGCTCGTACCATAAACACAAGTCATCAACACGTTATGCTCGTATGTTTTCAGTGCATTTTTCGCTTCGTTTTTGGTATGTTTGATTATATTTATATATTGTGTATTTTTCGTCTATTTTTAATAATTTTTTCCTGAAATTTTTCTTTGTCCACATCTTTTGAATGCCCCGTACTTTGTTTATCCGTTAGTTCAACATTTTCCGAGCGAAACTTTTTAAACTACATTTGCATATTCGAAGCTTAGGAACATCTTCCCCATACACATTACGAACCAGTTTTACTGTATGTACGGCGTTATATCCTTTGCGAAATTCATAAAGATTAGCATGCTGGATATGCTTTTTATCTGAAGACATTTCGACTCGATTTTATTCAAACAAAATGTGAAGTAAAAAGTTTAAAATAAGCTTCTAAACAGAGAATACAATCTCTCATTAGCAATAATGTCTCAAACTTCACGACCGTTACAATTAAATCACACAACTATGTTAAGTAACGACAGTTGTTAAAAATAGGAAAAAACTTTGTGTTTAACTCAATATAACTTTTGCTTATCTATATATATAAAAACGAATGTATGTCTGTGTGTGTGTGTGTGTGTGTGTGTGTGTGTGTGTGTGTGTGTGTGTGTGTGTGGTGTGTGTGTGTGTGTGTGTGTGTGTGTGTGTTTGTCCTTCATGCATTACCACACCATTTATCCGATTGCTATGAAACTTTGGGAAGTTGTTTAATACATTCCCGCGAAGATTTGTGGCATATGTGAAGATCTCCATTTCCCCCCTTTCAAAAAATATATTTATATATGGATTAAGGCTTTTATGTCCAACAGATGGCGCTAACTTCAGACGACCTAAGTTTGCTTTTCTGTGAGGCATTATGCTTTTCTGTGAGAATGGATCTAAGCAGATCATTTTCTACCTATCTATATAAATAAAATACAACGTTTGTTTGTTCCTACAGATTCTTTTGAAATTTTGACACAACGTTGCATTCGAATATGCACGTGTTTTTATATAATATACATGTCGAAATTCTCCCTACGGGGAGGAGATGGACGGGATTAAGGCTTACCGTGAAGAACTCTGCTTCTATTTATACTATTTTACCTGTGGTTTTTTGCGTTTTTAATTGCGTTTTAATAGGTGACGTCAACAGAATATACACTAAAAAGGGATTTTTCGATATTCCCCAGCGGGGAAAGGGACAGGATTAAGGCTTACCGTGAAGAACTCGGCTTCTATTTATACTATTTTACATGCGGTTTTTTGCGTTTTTAATTGCGTTTTAATAGGTGACGTCAACAGAATATACACTAAAAAGGGATTTTTTGAAATTCCCCCACGGGGAAGTGTTACACATTTATAATAGATACATTTTGAGCCACAACAACGCGTGGCCGGGTCAGCTAATTAACTATAAAATCCGAAAAAGGTATGGAAGGAACAAAGTCTTAATGAGAGGTTGTAGTATCGACAATTGAAATTAAAAAGGAATTTATCTCAAAACATGAAAGCGGTACACGTGTGGTGGATCGGCGGCCTTGTCGACAGTGTGCAACCAGTAAATTTTCATTTTATTATACTTTATTTATGTACTTTATTGTTTTCAAGTTTTAATTTATTATTAGAACATGTAATTGTCTTATTTTTACAAGAAATAATGTGTATTTGCAGTTTTAAATTTACCGAAATGGATATTAGCGAGGTTGAGGCCGAAGTTTTAAACGCGAAAACGTGTACGTCGGACGTTCAGCGCCGCTTTCCTGTAAGCCTAGAAGTTGACAATGGTGTTTGGAAAGTCAGTGGAATCATGCTCGACATTCCATGGGACATGAAGGGGATATGGTAGTGCATGACAGCTCACTGATTTAAGAAATGCCAAATACACCAATGTCAAAGTTGAAGGAATTAGTAAATAATTCTAAAGACGAAAGAATCACAACCGACGATAGTATTTTGAAATGTGAACTATGTGATATTACCATAAATTTGGAGGAAAAGCATCCCTTTCTACGGGTTAAGTAACATATTAAATATGCAAAACATTTCTAACAGGAAAGAAAGAAAAAAGAGACAGTGTTTTATTTTGGCATCATTAAATTCTGCAAAGGACAATGCAAGCAAGAAGAACAAATTTTCATGTGAATTAGGTACAGCTTTAATATAGTCAGGGATTGCTCTTAACTTATCCAGCATTCAAAAAACTTCCTAGAAAAATATACCAAGCAGTCAATCCCTGACAAAACACACTAAGGAAAAGCCATGTTCAGCTTGCATATGAAGCAACGTTTAAACAAAAATAAAAAAATAACCCATAAGATCCTACTGGTATGATTTAGGAAAGTTTTATATAGTTGACAGGGATTTTAAAAAATCCATTATAAAACTGTATGTATTTATTTTCATTTTATTTAAATCAAGCCGCCTCGTAAATAACAGGCGACTTTGTTCAAAATTATATTTTAGCGCTGCCATAAAATAGAATTTGCAAATTAAAATAAAATTAATTTAAAGAAATTTTTCTTACTTAGTATATAAATACAATATATATGTATATGTGTATAAAAATTAATTTAAATGTGAATATTTAAAATAATAACGTTCGTGCGCATCTCTTTTTCTTTATTTAAATTTTCTGTTAATTTCGTCAACAATTAAAACAGTGATGTAAGTAACGATTTAACATTAACGGTACGGTAATAAAGGTCCTTTCATAATGAAAATATAGCATAAACATAAAACGTTGTACGTATGTTATTTAATGCAACCGTTCAAAATGAGTTACGTCAGTGTAATCTTAAACTTAATTATAAGACGTTAACGTAAATAAAGCTTGGAGTTTGCAAACTTCAAATGTTCACAAACTCCAAGTTTTGTGCTTTTTACGTGATTTAAAACAAGAAACGAGCAATTATTTATTGCGACTTCGTCACAATGTCGAACTGCAATTTTAATCATATTTTTAACTTAAAATATGTGCTCTCCAGTCTCCACCTTAAATTAGTAGTACCTTGCTTCTGTACAGTACATCATACTTATTCTGTTTTTTTTTTTTTTTTTTTTTTTAACTCTTTCCGCCCTATGGGCATTAAGAGGGCCTCTTATAACAAGCCCATTATGAGTTCGGCCAAGCCCACAATGGGGCGGCCGGGTGGTTGAGGGACGGAAACCGACATATCCGGACGGACCACCCCCGAAAAATTCCTGGGGATTTTTCGACCCGTTCAGATGCGATCCCGGGTCCCCCAGGGCGGCAGGCTGCTAACCTTGACCGCTCGGCCATCCGGCCGCTCATACTTTTTCTGTTAGCAATAGAGTCGTGCGGCCATCTATTAACTGCTTACAGGGGAAAGTTTTAAATTGAAATAATGTGACTTCCGGTTTGCATCGGAAGTTCATACATAGTTAATCGGGTCTTCCTGCCGCTAAACTTTTTATATTTTCTCTTCTTTCATTTATCTAACACCGTGCTCGAGATTCAGGAAAGACAGGCAGACAACAGCTGATAGTTGGAATTTATAAGTCTACAAGTTTTTCAAATTGCAGCACAACAATCATAGTGGTTATGGAATTTCCACTGACAAATTCTTCTCTGGTTCTACGGATAAATTCCTTATCACTTGTGCTTGCACTTTTAAACTTTCTGATGCAAAACACTTAGCATGCCTCTTCCTTATTTATATCCGTAAACTGCATAGCTATACTAACCTTATAACATCAGTCGTCATGCAAACATCAATCTGTTTCATCTCCGATTACTATATTAAAATATTAAATTATATTTGAATTTTATATTTTAAAGTGCACTGTCAGCCGCCCTAGGAATTTGGCCACCTGCTTGAATACACACGCTGCACACCTATCAGAACCGGATCTGGTTAAGAGTTTACGAATTAGAAAAGACTAATTCCATAACTATTATAATAGCCTTCAATGAGGCGTGTGCCAAATTGTGGGACTCTGCCATTCCGCATGAAACATTTAGCTACTTTTAACAGACCAGACACCACACACGCTAAGTGCATGCTCAAATGTAAAGTTCATGTTTCTGAATCTGAGACATATTACTTGTTTTTCCCACTGCCTTAAAAGGGTATTGAAGCAATTGGAGCATAAATCTCTTGCGCCAACAATTTCATTTCGGAAATGAAAAAGTTTTGATTAAATGTCCTGCGAATGTACACAATACATCTACAGGGTGTTTCAAAAAAGATGGACAAGGGGTGAAAAAACACACTAAAACAAATATTTCCAATCATAGAATGCGTAGTCGAATCGTAACAGCAAGCGGGGTAGTAAGCGCTATCTAGTGAGCGTATTCGCTTGTGCCAGTAAATATAGGTGGCGTATGAGTCGACCAAAATGGCTGCCACAAAGGGTATAACGTGCTTGACAACGTACGAGAGTTACTTGTGTGTTGTCTTTTTAATAACTTTTCTCTCTGTAGTCAAAACGTTTTATTCGCATTTGTATCCGACATTAATCCTAGTTGATTTCGTAGTTGTTTATGTCACGATGATTACACTTTGTGACATTTTAGAATGTGTGGCTGATCGAAAAAGATGTCTTACAGAAGGAGAGAAAATACTAAAACTGGTAACTTTACATCTATCCAGCTTTTTCTCAGCAAACAATTTACTACAGTTTCACCACAGCTAATTTTGCTGAGCTTAAAATTCTTCTATACAAATGTTTTCACTCTATCTAATATAGGCCATCGTCAGGTTTAATATATAAATGTTCCAAAATGGAACGTACCGTTTTCGAATATTTTACATATTTAAAATTCAAAAAATAATTTAACTTTAAAATAAATTGAAAGAAGTGTGTATATTAAATAAATAAATAAACAAATAAAACATAGAAAACAAAGCTAAGTAGAAAGAAATGATTTAAGGGTTTTTAAATGCCATTCTTTTTTCTATTATATATTTCCACGCTGTTGGAAGCGCATTAGCATCCATAGCATTTAGGCAACGGTTTTTCATTTTACTTCTATAAATTTCCACCTTTTCCATCTCCAACGCAATGGATGGAGAGTGCACCGTTTAAATGACTTTAGCCTCTTTCCATTTTACAATCGCTCCTTCAGTCTGTGCCATAATTGCTAATAGTGTTGTGTCCTTTGTCAAAATTGTATGTATGTTCTCGCAGACGTACCGCCAGGTTTCTTCTAGTCACACCCACATAATCTTTTTCGATTCCTAACTGTTGATTTTCAAATGGAATTTTATATACCCTAGCTTTACCTTCCTTTTTCACGCTGTCTTTATCGTTCCGTAGCAAGCTACAGATATTAGGTGCTCTTTTATAGATCATTCTCGATTTTTATAAAAAAAAAGAGCATTTGATACAATGTTGACAAACGACACAACACAATATTATCAATTATAGCACAGACTGAAGGAACGATTGTAAAATGGAAAGAGGCTAAAGTCATTTAAACGGTGCACTCTCCATCCATTGCGTTGGAGATGGAAAAGGTGGAAATTTATAGAAGTAAAATGAAAAACCGTTGCCTAAATGCTATGGATGCTAATGCGCTTCCAACAGCGTGGAAATATATAATAGAAAAAAGAATGGCATTTAAAAACCCTTAAATCATTTCTTTCTACTTAGCTTTGTTTTCTATGTTTTATTTGTTTATTTATTTATTTAATATACACACTTCTTTCAATTTATTTTAAAGTTAAATTATTTTTTGAATTTTAAATATGTAAAATATTCGAAAACGGTACGTTCCATTTCGGAACATTTATAATATTAAACCTGACGATGGCCTATATTAGATAGGTGAACACTTTCTATTCTAACAAATTACTTTATACCCATAGCAGCCGCCATTATGTAGTTCGCGCTAATACTGCTAGGTGTCAGATCTATCGTTGGCACAAGCGAATAAAAGCGCGTTGTTTGTATACATGGTCATTTGCAACCTCAATGTCTGAAGACCGATATTGAATTTTACGTACGGATCTGCCAATGGCAATGCCGTAAAAGCGCAACGAAAGTATCGGGAGCGTTTTCTCAATAGGCCAATTTCAGATTGAAAAACCTGATATCTTCCAAAATATACGCGATTCAGTCCGTCTACGCTGTGAAGCACGCATTACGGTTTCCGGTCGCTTTTTGAGCAATTTCTGTAATTATCTGCTATTAAAGATTCTTTTTCCATGTTCTATGTCACGAGTCTTAACTGCGCCTCAACACTTCACATTCGACCACTCATCCTATGACGAAAAATGTTTGTTTTAATGTGTTCTTTCACCCCTTGAAGTTTTGCCCATTTTTTTGAAACACCCTGTATATACAGAGACAATTAACTTGCCACTCCCAAAACACCTTATAATAACGAAGTGGGGGCATGTGGATTCAAAGTGGTTTGTTTTCATGCCAAAAATTTATACATAGAAGCATTCATTGATAAACTGGACGAAAAAAAAATTTCCAATGGCCACAATGAAACTCGAGTATTTGCTGAAATAAAAAGCAATGTTAAAGGGACTCTATACTGTTCATACAAATTCTTGTGCAGATCGTTTTCTAAGCTTGAAGAAACCAGTCTATCTATTGAGAAGCAGTGGAAGATTTTTAAACACACGAAAGCCAGTTAAATAGATTAGCTTTAGAGAAACTGGAATACTCTAAGCAAATATCCGGGTATTCAAAATATAATTCCTGTGTCTCTTAACTCACAAAAGCTAGAGTTCTTAGTGAAAACCAAATATGCTCTTCTCAAATCTGTTGATCTGAAGAAATCGTTTTTTCAGTTCAAAGATGTACTTTCCTCACGTCTGTGGCTGATCATGGAGACTATAGAACGATTGTATGTTTGTAAACTATGAAACTGGCGAATCAGATTTCGAAAATGAGTAATTAATTTAAATTTTCTATTATTTTTCGAGTTTTACGTGTTTTATGTATACTTTTATGCACAAAAAAAAAAAAAAACGATGGTTTTGCTGTATATGTTTCAGGAGCACTGTTTTAGAACTTTTTTTAACAATTGCACCTCAATTTTCTAAATTTAGTGACAAATACAACTTGCTAATAAGATTTTTATATACATTATTTATAAATTTTGTTCTTTTGATCATAATTAATTTGTAAATTCAGCTTCCTTGTGCATTACAACGTCTTTCCATGTTGAGAAATGCCAGGAATTTTCTCCTGGGCAATTTGTTCCGGATATTTCATTTCTTATAAAATTTTGTAACTAAACTAAAATATATATATATTAGTTTATATATTTAATATATATTTGTATTAATTCTATGAACGATAGATATCAAATATTTGATTAATTTTGTTTGAATTCGGATTAAATTTAGTACACAATAAAACATCTTACAGCCTGAATTTTGCTCTTTAAGGGTAGTTTGATTTGCAAGGAAATCGATAAACACGGATGAGTGATAGAGAACAACATCACTGTGCAAAAGCTGTGATCTCTGACAGACTGTATAAAAAAATCTTGACAATCCAAATCGGGTTCGTATGTTATTGTTTATGGCAACATGATGATATCTTATGATACAAATTCCAGAATAAAGCGAACCCAAAGTTGTGAATCGTAAATTTACATTAAAAATTAAATTTGATCAACGAATAGAAGGTATGATAGCAATGTCTAAAAATAACTAAGATATTGATCTGTTAGAGCAAGGCACCGGCACACTATAAATTATACGACCACTCTCAATCATTGCCATTAAGGACGAGTCTAATAGTAAATAGCCAGCTTGGCTGAGGGATAGGAACAACCCTTCGGAAAAGAAAGATAATAATATACTTTGACAAATACATTTTTTCAAATATACAAACTTCTATAGAATTATATTATATAAGATTGGTTGGTTTGATGGGATATGGCAACGCGGCACGGAATACATGGGCGATCGGCCAAGGAAGAAGCCTCCCGAAAATACTTTTCATGAGAAATTGGCCTCTATTTAGATGTTACAAACGTAAAGGAAACGTAAAGAAAACTCCACGAAACCAGCCCGTTGGCGAGACAGGAACCCGTGACTATCAGTATTCAGCGGTTTTATTCACTCGGCTCTTATGTAAAGATAATTTTCAATGTTTAAACTGATAAAACTTCCCAAAAACTATTTGAAAAAGTGAATTTTTATTTAAAAACTATTTGTTCAAAATAACATATATTAATTCATACACAATGATTTATTAAATAATTTTTAAAAAATAATAATTGTTTTATGAATAATAACAGTATTAGAACCATTATTTTTCTTAAAAATAATACATCTATCTTCATTTTATTAATAATATGGAGGGAAAATTCTACTAATAAATAAAACAGTTGAAAGATCATAATTTATAAGAATTATAATTAATGTACAATTCTTCCCTTCAAGCATTTCTTGTTAGTAATGTTTAAATAAAATACTGTATTCAGAAATGTGTATTTGCAATAAATAATTTTTGTAAATGTTATATAATAAATCTTAATAAATATTATAAAATTTGTCACTATTTTTTATTTTTCAAATGTAGATTCTATTTATTTACTCTTTGTTTAATGTATTTTTAAATTTTGTGCAAGTGCCAACTGTAAATATTGGAAAAAGAACAACTTATTATAAGATAGAACAAAATTGATTTATGCGCTAACTTGTAGGTCGTTTATTTAAAAAAATTGATTTTGCATAAACCAGATTTATGAATATATATTATAATTCGAAATAAAATATATTGAATAAAACAGTTGATTTTAAATCGAATCGTTATAAACATTATTTTTGTTTTAAAATATATTAGTATAGTAAAGAAAGTCCTGACTTCGAATAAATCACATTTCGTATATGATATTCCTCAATCGCTTTTCGTGTGCCAAGTCAGCACGTTCGTACATTTTACCTTCCCAGCTGTTATATATGATAGAGGCAAAGTATGACGATCAGTCAAAAATAACCCTCAAGATTTTTACATTTTTGGACTCAGGGGACCTTGAAATCTTGAAAAATGTAAAAAAAGTTGGGGTTTATTTTTGTATGTATGGATGTTAGCGTGTATGTGGGGAGTACAGTTTTATTTCATCCACTTTGAAGCTTAATTCCTGTGTCTTTTGCCGAAATTTTCTGAAATTTTTACAAAGAGTTCTGTGTATAAGTGGTACCGATGCTATTAACTTTTGATGGTTAAAGGTCAAGAGGTGGGAGCTAGAGATGGTCATATATCATATCTCAAATGTGGTCGGACTTAATGAAGATTTTATTCGTTACTGGGCTGCAATTTGAAAAAATTGTAGACCTATAAATTCCCACTGTCGTCCGTCCGTCCTTCCTTAATATCGAGAAAGGAGGTTGGATAGATGAAAAACGAAACGAGATATGGAAGGCTTAGAGGAAGGAGGTCCCGATGAACTATATACAAACTTCCAGACTAGACTGAAAGTCACATGAATTCAATTCAAACCTTTCTCCCTGAATGGAATTAGATAGATGACGGACATGACTCCATTGTTAACAGGAAAAGTATGATGTACAGGGGCAAGACTCTATTAATCTGAGATGTAGAGTATATATTTTAAATTAAATAAATTTAAAATATGATTAAAATTTGCAGCCCGGCATTGTGACGATGTCACAATAAATAATTACTCGTTAGCATTTGTAATTTTTATAAAACTCATCACTACCCTCAAAATTAAGCTTTTTGCTGTTTTATAATAATTAATAATAAAAAAATCTTTTAAATAAAATCTTATAACACATTGCACCACACACAATTTTAACTTTTTTGTCGGGAAAGTTAAGGCAACTCGTTGCTGGATTTTTTAGTTGTGCAGTTGTGCAGTGATGCTTTTGTTAGGTTTCGTTTCGATAACACCAAAGTCATACGTGAAAATTACTTTTTTTATTATCAGTTTTTAATATTTAGTTTTATCGTTTTAAATAATGTTTTATGCAGTATATTCACTGTAAAAAAATAAAACTTTCCTACCTTAATAAAATATTTTATAATTTTTATTTAAAGATAAATATTCGGACCCGACAGGAAGTCGGGATTAAAAGATAGGATAGAATATGATTTTAAAAAATGCCTTAATTATAAAATAAGCGAATTGTTTTTCAAATTAAAAAATGCGAATTGTATCTCTTTTAAGTATAATTTTTTTAAATATATATATATTTGAAATACGTAATATTAAATATAATTGTTATAACATAATGTAAACATGGATAATTTTGTCAAGATTACAAACCATACTTTAAAAAATTTACAATGAATATTAAAGTAAGCAATTAGGTGTGTGAGATGAATAAATATAAGATAAGATCATTATATCCATATTAGACAGTAGCTTTATTTAAAAACAGGAAGGAAAAATAACAGATGGTTTTGATGCGTGACGTTACAAGTAGTGTAAGCAATGTTTCGTCGGCTAAACATTGTTAACAACAACGTCACGCACGAAAGGTGACAAGTTAAACATAGCATGTTACTGTCTTAATAGAATATCGATTAATTTATATGGGGCATACGCAATAAATTTTTATAATTTATAATAATCTATATCAACTAAAATTGTTTAATTAAAATTCATAATATTAATGAAAACAAAAATGCATGCTAAGTTATTATAAGAAGTCAAGTTCTTTAGTTCTTTGAATATTTTTATTTTTCCAATTAAAATATATTTACTTAAGGTAAATATTTTAAAACAGTATAAGGTAATATATGATGAATTTGATAACAATAATAATTTATATTAATAGAATACTGGTGTTTTTTTTATTAAAATTCAGAATTTTTTTTACATTTTTTAAGTAGAGGTAAAGGTGTAAATATGCTCAAAATCCCGCAAAGTAGTGGAGCCATGCGGATTTCAACTGCTTAGATGTTTCTAAAAATTTCTGCTGTATTAATATTGCATATATTATCGAAATAACCCGATGGATATTAATTGAAATGAATTTCTTCGTTCTATTTTCATGCAACATATTAAAAAATGCTACTCGAAAATTAAAGTTTTATTTTTCTTAGATGGAAGGCCTTCAAAACATTTTAGCGAGAGGGCCTCAAAATGTAGTAAATTAATTAGATACTTCTTATCTAAGATTTTAATTCCAATTTTTTCTACACATTCCTTTAAATATTTTTTGCGATGTGCAAAATGTAAGAAATTTTAGATTTATTTAACATTTTCTTTTTTTGCATTGAAAATATTTAAGATGTACTTCAAAAATTAATTGAAGCGCAGCGACTCAAATTGACAAAACGCTGAAATACGTAATGCGAAAAATTTAGCATATGTATCTTAATCTATATACGTTAACGTATCAAACGTTGCATAAAAAGTACTTTCCACAACGTTTGTTATATAAATAAGGGAAGTTTTAAAATAAAGATAAGAATTCACTGCGAATACAGAGTAACAATTCGCTTTAATTTAGCGCCCACAAAATGATGTAACGTGAGTCCGCTCTCATGTCAGGGACGAAGTTCTAATTAATATATTTGCTAATTGAGACGATAAAAAAAATATATAAATCTATATACTTTAAACTCAGAATAAATTTTTTAATATATAACACCTTTATTTATTTCAAGTTTAAGGTTTTAATCTCAATTATCAAGTATAAAAATGTATCGTACAGTACTTTATTTTTAATCTAATTAACAAGTCAGAAAATTCGTTGCTTTAGTCAATAAAATTAATCGAAATATATAATGAAATTATTTAGTTAAAATGCAATTAAAAGAGGAAAAATACGGTAGTAATGAAGATATTTTAAAATTCTAAATATTTCACAGAATTTTTATGGAGTTTTAAAAACGCATTTACAACTTGTTCATAAATAATCTTAATGTTAAGGTATCTACAATTATCTACATATTATCTGCAACTTCATTTGTTATCATTAATCATTCTGTCGTATACTAATAAATAACAATTTTTAAACATTTTATTAAAGTTGTCAGTTATATTTTATCAAGTGATTTGAATAAAATGATTATGTAGTAGTTTCACATAAAATATAAATTATTACTGATTTTTTAATTTATCTTACAATGTATTTAAAAACTGAAAGCTCATTCATCTCTCTTTTGACGTTTCTCAAAACATTTTGTATTCGAATTTCTGAATGTAATGTAAAAACCCATTTATTTGAATAGTGAAGTTGACAAATGACTAAATTTTATCATATGTGAAATATTTTAAAAATTCTATGATATTTATAAATTTTTTCTTTCGCTATTGAAAAAATAGAAAAAAAGAAATATTGAATCAAATAAATTTCAATTCAAATTCAAATTAAATTCCAATAAATTAAAATATAATTATTGAAGAATGTGATTGCCGTATTTTATGGCATATAATATGCAACTTTTATCCAGAAAGAAGACTAAAAAATGTGGAGTTGCAAGCTCCCACAGACTAATGAATACCAAACGGTCTTCAGTAGGATACACGTAACTTCTACCTAGCTCAACACTTGAATAAAAATGTCATTGTTTAATTAAACGCATTATTATTTTTTGCTATAGTCGAGCAGCTTTTGCATGTATACATTGAATATTTCAATGGTAAATTTTAATTGGGAATGACTTCTTTTAAACTTCACTTTTTTCCCGATAAACAACAACGTGAATTCCAATTTTACTTTTTTTTAAAACGAGAATACAGTAAAAACACTTTACGGAGCCGATCGTCAAATGTGCAGTATAGCTTAAATACATTGTTTTACCTTAAATGTTTTGTGCTGAAATGAAGCTGCATCTTATAAGTCGTAAAAAACGGTAAAAATAATAAACGAAAAAGTTTGTTTTATTTTTATTGTTATAATTAAACTTTTAAATTAATCTTTCTGTGTTCATTGTTTTAATTTTTTAAAATCAATTTACTTAATCTGTATGTAATTTATGGTTTTTGTAATTATATACAGGATGATTAAAACCAAAAATCAGTTAACTAAGAATATTTTCAGATTATTTTAAACTAGAAACGTAGTAAAATGGTTTAAATGGTTTAGAACAGCTGCATATTATTGTTTAGACTCATTTGCTTTCGTTCTATTCAATCAGGATGCTATATTGCATTTCACAAATGTGAAATGAAGCAATGACGTGCCTGTGAAATATTAAATTGTAAACTTTGTTTAAATCAATAAATATTTCTTTTGAAAAGTTTATGAAAACAATAAAAATCATGCAATTGTGAAAGAAATGTTACAGTGAAGTTTCTGGACGATGAATCCCACTTACCAAGTGATTTACATATTAAAGATTTAAAGAAAGAAGAGCAATAAATTATTCCTGAATTAAAATAATCAAAAACTGCAATAACTGAAGATGTAGAATGTTGTAAATTTGTATTGAGCATGGAGAATCTTACTTTGAATAGTTTTATTTTGCTTTGTTAGTAGAAACTACACTCAAACCTGTTTTTGTGCGGTCTTTTTTTGTGCGATTTTTTTGTGTGATATATGAATTTCAATCAAATTGGTATACCGCACAAAAAAATTGCACAAAACAAATCGCACAAATAAAAAATCGCACAAAAAAAAGACCGCACAAAAACAGGTTTGAGTGTATATTAAAGGTTTTTTACTTTAAAATGATTAACTAAATTTTGGCTACCTTATATACGTTATGTACAGTATATACCAGTATATGTACACTCTTCTAATTGAAAGAACAATTTAATCATGTCTACAGATACTTGATAAGTATTTGAAAATAATCTTGGAATTCAATCCAAAAAGATACTTGACGCATCAAACAATTTGATTAAATGTTATATATAAAAACGTATGATGCTTTCTTATTTTCGAAAATTTAAAGAATTTTGACTTCGTAAGTCACATTAAGATAAAATTATCCTATTATTATTATTATTATTATGCCCTAAAATTTCATATTAAAAGTGTAAAACAGTATTTAAATTTGTAATACTTCAAATATTTTGTGATCTAATCCACAAAGTACAGTATTTGGAATTTACTGCGATCAAAAAGAAACAATACTGTATATAGAAAAGATTTAGAAAAACTTAAATACAGTACTGTATATGGAAAAATGTTGATAAGCTAAAATACTGGATTATTTGTCTACTGATATTGCTATTTAAAAAATTTTAGACTTTAGAGAAAGCATATTTCTCAGGTAGTAAATAAGAAAGAGCTATGAATTCTTCCAAATTGTTCCAATAAATAGTAAATAATTTTTAAAAATTGTCAACGAAAAGTTAGATATTGTGTTAATATCAATATTAAAAATTTGAAATCGAGACCATAGGAAAGAGCCGGTTGGTTCGACTATGGCTGGATCACTTTTTGCTGCCAACATTACGAACACAATTCCAATTTCAAACCACCTACTAACAAGCGACAGTCAGACCAAACCAATAGACTTTTCTATTGGGAGAAAGGCTTCTCTCTAAGATATTGCTTTCTTCCTCCCCGACAACAAATATATCTCTATCGAGTGAGATTTAGAAACTATAAAGTTATAAAATAACTAGAAAATAATTGAAAGTAAAATCTTTATAAAGAAACCAGGAGACCGTGGCCATAATCATTGCAATCGATCTCCGTTTTTGAGCTTGAACACCTTTCCACCTTCCTGTGACATGTAAATACTGCCGTTTCATTTATCTATTCTGCCGAATCTATTCTTTATGTTGACTAAAAAATTCGAATAAAATATAGTTTTAATTATAAAATTAATTAACGTTAACTAAATTTTATGATTAAGAAGTCGAAGAACCTTTTTATTCATTCTTAGATTTGATTTTAATAATTACAATAAATTGATAGGCCAACTACGGTGCAACTATTAAACTAACAAATTTAAAACATCGATAGCTTAGAATTGGAAAGTAAATATTTTATTTCCATATTTAAGAATGATAAATTTCAAATAATAATGATAGGTTTATAGTACTATTGATTTATTGTATCCATGTTGGAAGTTTATATTTGTAAGAGCGAATCGAATAAAAACATCACTTGCAAGAATCGATTTACGATCGTAAAAGTAATTATTTTATAAATATTTTGCAATTCTGACATTTTGAATTTTTATTATTTTACATAAATAGAAGAACCAATAATAATAATAATAATAATAATAATATATATATATATATTGCATAAATCACATTTATATTAATTTTACTTTGCTTATTTTAGTAATTATCAATTATATAAATAGAAAATTTTGTTCTATTATGTAATTTGTGTTTAATAATATTTGTTTGTACATAATTTAAATAAGTTGGTTTACAAAATAAAACAAATAGTGATCATGTATTATTACAATGTAATAAAACGGGACAGAATAACAGAATATACATAAGCTTATAGTGAATATTACAAAAATATTTAAATAGCAAAGTGAAGCTAATTAAAAAGTAAAATTATCTTTCAAATAAATTAATTAACTATATATAAATATGCATATATATAAGCGTACTTTTATATCATTAATGAAGTAACCTTCAGTAATTATCTAATATTGGTGGTATATAATGGTATTTTTCTAAGAAAACTGCCGGAATGAATAATTCATTTCTCTAAATATTTGCATTTTTTCGAATAAATTATTTTAAATTTATTTTAAATATACAGTAACTGTATAAAAATATTAGCAATTTTTTAATATTTATATATAAAAACATATCCTAGTAGTTTTATAAATATTTCAGTAAACGTTCGTTTTAATAACGTATTTGGTTCCTAGAAAACCATCTCTGAGTGAACATTTTTGATAGAATAAGTTGGGTGAAATGGATCACGCTAAGCTCTTAGTGTCATATTTTAAAGTTTTCTTTTTATTTTCGTGTTTTGTACCTATGTGTCACTGAAATGTTGAAGTTTCTAGAAGTTACGAAAGAACCTCGCATTGATTTCGTTAAAAAAAATTTTGTGTCTGTTTTTAGAGCACAACGTGTGAATTCTTCCTAAGTTATTATCAGCACTAGCAATAAACTAAAATATTATGCTTGTGATTACAAAATAAAAATACAAATCTGTTATTAAGTAAAAGTATAGGTCTAATCTGGCGATAGTCAATAACTAAAACTGTTTTTTTTTTTTTGTTTTCCCTACTGCATTGCAATGGAATGAAATGAATCATTAGAATTTATAAGACTTAATCTATATAAGCTGTGTGTATTCACACAGCTTATATAACTTTTTCTTAAATTTGGATAAGAAAAATTTCAGTAACGATATGTGTGCAAGCTATTCAGAGACATTCTATTAGAAAATGTACAGTGCAGTACATAACAATATACAGTAAAACCTGTATAAACCGGAATCGTACGGTACCGAATATTTTTTCGGTTTGGCAGGTTTCCGTATTATTAAGATTCCGTTTTGAACAAGTATATTTTTATTACAGACGTATTAATGATTCATATTTTATATATTTAATATTTAATAATTTATGCATTTTGTATTGTTAATAATAATAAATAAGAGATTTCGCAAAAGACTATAATTTACAGTAGTTAATCTTTGAAGGTTTTTGGTACTATTTAAAGTTCAAGCCTTTATTTTTGAGTATTTAATATCACCAATAATTTCAAATAAGTTTTCTTTTCATGCCGATAACTCAATGTACTGTACCTGTACATGTATTGATGTCCATTGTCTTCTTATTGATTAGATTTCATGAAATTTATATGCATGAAAACGTCCCTATTATTATAATCGTTTTTGGTTTTCTCGTTTTAAAATAATAATGGATATAATGGTCTGCATTCGATTTTTACTTATCAATCTAGATCAATTCAGCTGAATTAGATAGCAGTCAATAGTGTCATGCTGTTTTTATATTTTAAGTACTAATCAAATATTAATAACTCACCTTCTATAATGTGCAACTTTTCTTCTTCCGTAGTTCTTTCTTCAGCTAAAATAACTTCCTCTAATCAAAATAAAATATAAGTAGTAAGTAAAAAATATGTATAATTAGTCATTTATATCAAATTAATATTGCTTATTCAAGAAATTAAAATGATTTGAATAAAAATTATTAATTTTTTATACTTATTAAGATTATATGTGATTAATAACTAATTTAATAACAATTAACGCGTTTTATTAAAACATTCAGATAAAGAAAATGTAAATTTCAATTTAAATCAATGATTTAGCTTGGAAATTTTTAAAATACTAAATAAAAAAATTAGTTTAAATGAAAAATCTCATATAATATATAATAATTTTATAATTTTGAATATTTATTGAGTTGTCTACTTTAAAACAGTGCTTATATATTTATATTTAAAAAAAGTGATACTATTATTTAAAATATACTGCATATTTTTATACAGATACTAGCTGTTACCCGCGGCTTCGCTCGCGCGGATTTTGCAAGCAAACCGTATTTACATTCAATATTTCAACAGCCATAGTAATTGTTATTTAACACCTACCGCTGAGAATGATGAGAATTGATGAGAATCAAACGAACTGTTTTTAACGGATGGCTCTAAAGTCATCTTGTGCGTGTGTTCTAAATATAGGCTTACTTATGAATGTGAATCGTAAACTGTTTAGAACATTGTGTTTTTCTTTCTTTAGAATTGATAAGAACATGATTTTTAAAATATTTATACAATTCAATTAATTTAGTTAATCGATTATATTTTTAAGCTGTACGGTGATCAACTGACATTTTGGGCTCCGTACATTCGTGCGGAAAATACAGCCCTTATGATACTGTATTTTATTTTTCTGTTTAAACGCTGTGCTTTTTTACTTTGCGAAAATTCTTAATTTTCTAACAATTTGGGCACTGTTTGTATCGTTATAATGCAATATTAGCTATTTAAGCCTACGTAGTCGAGGCATTTCCTCAGGATACAGCAATACACTGATAACTATCCATAGATAATCTCCCCGCAGGATAATTTGGATGTTGTTTAAGTTATACATTCTGGCAAGAATTCTTATTGTGGTCAATAATCTCATATAATTGTGGTTAATAAATAAATTAAATAGCATCTTAAAGAGACGCTAATATTATCGTCGGAACTTTTGAAAATAAATCATATAGATAAAACAATAATTTATGGCTGCTTTTATTCATAAAAATGAATAAAATTTATGTTTCTTTAAAACAACGAAATACTGATATTAAAGCTTGCATTATATATTTATATGGATTTATAGTAGGACTACTGCACGATCAAACGTTTGCGAAGTGGCCTTGGTGATGAGTTTCTCGTCCCGTGAGGAAACTTCTACGGACTAGTATATAACAACGTCGCCAGGAGTTTTTACCATCCAAACTCAATTCAAAGACGTTTTAACGTTGATGAAAAAATAGGAATGCACGATATATTTGCACTAATTCGTAAGAGGTGCAAAAAATAGGACTCGCACGCGACTGCGAGATACCATAGCGGCGATCTTGTATTAACCTATTAACCCGCTTGATTCTAATACAAATTGCTTGCAAATCATTTCGTAGATATCAATGATAATTTCCTTTCGAAGAGCGCTTTAGAATTTTTCGTTATTGTAGAACAAAGCTGATTCTGTAAAACATTCGTCATATATTAAAATGGTTTAGTCATTCACAACAATAATCTTGATTTAATAAATTCGTAATCATTCATTAATAGTTCTTTTTAATTTCAAATAAACTTCTTATTGGGCTGCAACTTTCAAATTGCACATGTAGAAATTCCCACTAGCTTCCGTCTGTCCTTCTTTAATCTCGAGAATGGAATTATATGAAAGTCGAGATGAGATACGGAAAGCGAGTGACTATATACGAACGTCCGGTTTGAACCGAAACTCACGTTCTTTTAATTCAAAAATTTTCCCCTGAAAGGAGTTAGATGACCACATGACTCTATTGTTAACAGGAAAAGGGTGATGTACAGGGGCAAGCTGATTTCCTCCTGTTTTTCCTTTTAAAGATTTTATTTAAAAATACTGAGTATCTAAAATAAAATAACAGCTAATATTTAAAATTTTAACATATTATTGGTCAATCAGCTATCACGTGATATGACGTAGAGCAGGCTATTGCGTGACTGTCACGAGAAAATAGAATTAGCATGATCTCAGATAATTATCATGTAACTTCATGGCTTATTGATAACTGAAAAATATTTAAAATCACATTTAAAAACTGGTGGAACCAGGTTGAAAAGCAAAGCTCAACGAAAACAAATAAAGGAAACTTGAAAGTTATAGCATAAGAATACTAGAATCAAACGTGACAGCAAGACTCAACATGTAAACAAGGGCGTCGCCAGAGGGGGGCAGAGGGGCAGTTGCCCCTCCCTAAACATGCGAAAAAAATTATTTAAATGCTAAGTCATTTATTGCCCGATTTATAATTCCCGCGCGAAAAACCCAAGAAGATTATGTTTTAATTAAAATAATCTTCTTAAGCTTCTTAAAATTTATGAATCGTTTTTATTTTACCTACATACAATTCATATCCTCTATCAATTTATATCATCTTGCCCCCCCCCCTGGCCCATTGGCTGGCGACGCCCTTGCATGTGAATAAAGTCAATGACGTTAGCTTCATGGGGCCCAGGCAAATTTGAATTAGGAGGCCCATGTACTGTACAGTGTTGACTTCAGATATTATTTTTCGGGGAAAATTTTTTCGGGAAATATTTTCATATGGAAGATTAGTTTGAGGCCTCCTGTTGGTGGGTGCCACAGGCACTCTTCGTGTTTCCAGTTCTGTTTTATGGGAAAATTCTATTCTATTGAAAACATGAAATTTGAATTATTACTACACAGTCGTAATAACTAAGACTGTGTAATATCTGAAATTAATTCAACGCTTACTATTTAATGCTGTTTAAATGTAATTGTATCTCTGCGCAGCATGATACAAGTAGCAAATTATTTGTATAGTGATAAAATAATTTATTTAGTAGTACCGTTATTTTGTTATTAAGACTTCAAAATTTCAAATGTCGATGAATATTATGCTCGAAATTTTGTTAAACATTATGGTTAATATAGCAGATGCAAGTAATACAGTGTGTAGTTTCTTAATGATATTATATTATTCTATAATGAATACTATAATAATAGATAAATATTAATATACTATCGAAAATTAAAATTTATTACTACGAAACCAACAAAGAAAATCGAAAGTACGTTTACAGGAACGAGAAATAAGCCTGAATAATACTTCATAATATTTTTCAAGTGTAATAATGAAATTATGTGGAGAATTTGAAGTGCAAGTTGTAAATTATTTCTGGAGAAGAAAACAACGTTATGGTGCAATATATTGTACAGAATTCTGAAGATTATTACAGACGTCAATTTTTTCTTGTGATATTATTGACTAAATCCTTATATATTGCAATATTAAAGTTTATTTTTCTAATTCGTAAAGAGGACAGAACCAGAGGACAGTTACAAAAATAATCCAAAAATGCTTTTTATTAAATGTCTATTATCAATTGCAAAACTAAATTAAAGTATTGAAAATTAAAAATACAATATTAATTTTATTTGCTTTTAATAAATAATACGAAGTGTTTTTCAATGTAGTTCAATGTGTCATTTGATACTTGAAATAAAGTTTATATTTATTTACACGAAACGTAATTACAGTTAGTAATTAATATGAAAAAATATCTTGATAATATAAAAATTATTGTAATTGTATTCTGTAGTATTATAATATTCACAAAACAGAAATGTAACAATAATCGTTTAAATATTTAATTTGCTAATTAAAGAACCGTAGTTATTTTTTATAATTTCTTACAAAAAAGTTAAAAATTATATATTTTAAAAATAATCCGTGACAATTGACTGTGGGTTAAATGAGATTCACTTATATTTATATATTATACATTTAATAATCACGTTTTGCAAAAAAAAGAAAAAAAAATACGAAACTGTTTCTCATTTATAAATTTATCCATGTAAATATCCCCTTTAAAAACTTGTTAAATTTTCTGTTCGATACAGTTTTATTATATGCTTTATATTTTACAGTTGTGCTATTCATCAATAATCAGAGCATAGTATATTTATTCACAATTTGTAAATAATTTGGAAGTAATTACATACAACAAGTTACTAAATAAATATCATGTTGATAAAATAGTAAAGAATTTTGCAATGAGAAAAGATTTCTATAGAGATTTCGGTATATTGCAATAGAACTTTTTTCTAGAATCGTTTTAGAGGTAGTTATTTCCTATCTTCAAACGGAATTTGATACATGATCGTTTCCATCTTCCAAATTTATTTAAAAGATTGGCATATTTATAATATAAAGTAGCATATACGATGTTTTAAAGTGTTGTAAATATAATACTTTAAACATTTTTATCTCTTCCTTCCGTAAGTTTGCTGGTAGCTTTAAATATGTGGAATTATAGAATTAGAATATCTCATCGATTGTTCTCATAGAATCTTATAAACTATAAAGCTTGTGAAATGACTTTTATATCTGTTTTATGCGAGTTTAAAAATGTTCGTAAAAACTTGTTATATGTTTATGTATGAATGTTGTAAGGCCTACATAAAACACACGCATCTAACCCTCGATTTGCACGGTAGATTGGTTCCGCTTAAATCGCAATCATTTAAATCCAGATTAACATTTATATAGGAAATGGAGAAATAGGTTTCAAGATTGCATCTTTTATTGATTTAATGGTTAATAATATGAATGAAAATGAATTTCCTTTTCTTTTTTAGTTGAAAATCTTAAGAGTATTTGTGGTACTGCAGCCGTCTATCATCAAAAAACTGCGCACTAGTGTCAGTGATGTCGTATTAGAGACTTGCACAAAATATATGGATTAAAGCACCATATGGATCAGTAAATTGATTATTATCGGCTGATAGGAATATATCAGAGTAGATTTAATGTTGATGTTTATATTTGACGTAATGAATTCCGGTAAAAGTATAGAGGTTAATGACAAATATATTTTTTATGGAACGTATAAATAATTGAAAATGCTAAAAATTATACAAATGAAATAAACAAAATCTCAAAAAATTCAAATAACGACAAAAATGGCTGAAATTTTGCATTAATTGTTGTCCGGGCCGTTATCTATAAAAGAGCACATTTAAAGTTACGAGTATATTAGTATAGATGTCATATTAGAACGTAATTTAATATATCATATACATTATTTTTAACGTATTTCTTTTAACATGTTGTAATTATTAATTCCTTCTGTAAGTTCTACATCAAAATAACTATAGTTAATGCTTTTATTTAACATGACATTTAAACACATTTCCACGGCATTAATCCATTTAATGGCATTTTAATCACATTTATGTTAAAGCATTGGATTTACCAAAGTGGCGCAATCTGCCAGACAGCCGCCATTTTCGACCTTTGGTCTTTCGTGTTTCCAGCAGAAACATTTTAGTGATGTGTCTTTCAATCCAGAATAATCATATAGCTACTGTTATAATAAATAGGGATAATTTGAATATTAAAGTGATTCCTATTCTTTCTAACAATACAATGTAGCCAATTCTTTTGTATTTCGTTATTCCTATCTTTGCTAGGTAAACTATGAAATAATTCTTTTTCTTTAGTTGGTTTAAAACATTCATATATATGCACAACACGAGGAATTTTTAAATATATAAATAAATATATATATATATAATATATGAATAAATTTAAATAAATGCAAATAATATTGCGTCAATCAGTTATCAAGGTTATCTTTAAAAAAAATAACAATAATAAAGTGAGAAATGTGGAAAACAAAACAGAATCCGTTGTGACTTACCCGCTTTGCATATCCATTCTACATAACCATTTAATTCTTTTTCTAATTGTTGTTGTCTCCTAAGTTTTAAAAACGATTGTCTACTTTCGACTCTCTCTCTTTCTTTAGCAAATTCTCTGAAATCAAGATATAAATAGAATCAGATATACCGTATAACTGAAGAAAAATATTAAGAATAAAAAATGTATAGAGTACAAGTAAATAAATTCTCCCAATGAAAGATGCTCTTGTGAATGTACTATACTGCAGGGGTGGCCAACAAGTCGATCGCAATCGACCGGTCGATCGCCAAGCCAATTTTGGTCGATCGCTAGCGATGTCTTGACTTAATGTATTATATTTGTAACCGAACGCAACTGTATGCATGCAGTTATGACTCGACTCATAAGCAGTGAGTGCACTTCGTACTGAAACACAGTGTATAAACATAGTATGTATTTCACACTCCCCTCCCCACTTAGACTATGCCTATGACAACAAGTCGATTGCGACACATTTTTACTATAAAAAGTAGATCTTATGTGCACAAAAGTTGGCCACCCCTGCTATACTGTACAAACTTTGCGATTACTTATTAAAACTCTAGTATGATTATTATATAACGTTCTTATAAAATATTTGCATATAATACATATATAACATTAAATTAAATAATATGAATATGAGTAGATGTAGAAAATGTAATGCAGAGTTACATTATATGTAAGCTAAACAAGTTAGAGCTCACGCTTTTAAATTAATTTCATTTAATAGAAGGCAAGGTTCTCTTATACAAGGTAGAAAGTAGCGCGTGAAATGATAACACATTAAGCGAACTCACCATACAACTCTTAGAACAAGGATAATCCGAAAAAATAGCGTATAGGAGAAAAACTGTCCATAATTAATGAATGGCGTTAAGACGAAAATGCGTTAAATGAAAGAGGATTAACCGAAAACTATCCGTATATTTCGTATTTAATTGCTATTTTCTTCTAAATTAATAGTGTGTACTTTCAAGTTTACTTTTGTTTTCGTAGTAATAATGATAATAGAATATTTTACGCTTATTGGATTCTATATCCAATGAGCGTAAAATATTCTTTTCACGAAAAAGTCGATATTGACATTTCGATTAGATAGGATCTACATATTTTGAAATTGTTTCGAAAATGATTACTTTAAAAATAAAAAATGAAACACGCTTCATATTTGTATGGTAGAAAATTGATTTTTAGAACCATTTTTAGAATTATTTACTTTTCAAAATAGGAATATTAACAATTGTATCGTTGATGTATTTATTGATGTGATAGATACGTTGTTAAGTCGTATCGTAACGACAATGAATCGCGATATGTTTCTCGGATCATTTTTCCCTTTTATAGCATTTCGTCGATTACGTTTTGTAAATTGTAATGTATAACTTTTAATGAAAAACTGGTAAGAACTCCACAACAATTATATTAAATTTTAAAGAAAATATCTAGTTTCAAGTTACAGTATTAACTTTTATATTGGGAAGAGAAAAGCTTCATTTATAATTTTAATATTTTGTGTAGAATGTTGATAGATAATTTGTGTTTTTTTGCATAATTTTAAGTTGATGAAATGTTTTGAAGTTAATAACAAAGAAAGTTAAACGTTATTTTATGTTGGGATTTTTAACTTTTAAATTTTCTCAATTAGAAATTATTCCTCGCCATCTGTTTGGAACAAAAATGAAATTAATTTCATTAATAAATTAAATCGCTGATTCAAAACATTATTCATTTCTGTTGATATTTATCATATAAATCGTTAAATTTTTACTAAATAAGAATAGAAATAGAAATAGATTCTTACTTAAATATTTGGAAAATCGTGACGATAATGAAATCATAATGTTAATGAAACACGAAAAATATCACATAATTAATTGTATAATTGAATACCGTCAATTAATAAAGCACTTAATCTTAAGTATTATTAAATTACTCATATAGCTGCAGAGATGCAAACAGTTAAGTCACGATTCCCTCATAAAAACGAAGCCAACTGTTTAAATATTCAATGATAAATCATTTGGATAAAACGATTTTTACTTAAATATTTGGAAAATCGTGACGATAATGAAATCATAACGTTAATGAAGCATATGTTGCGAAATACAAAAAAAAAATTATTTATATTATTCAGTAGGCCTAATATAAATGTTTTTATCGGTACAAGCACCTAATGCTGGAAGAAATACACAGCAGACTAAAATCAACCATTTTATTATGTTTCTGTACTGCTAACATATGTACCCATATTTAAAAAATTCCTGATTATCAAGTATTCAATATTTCTCCTTTCTGTAGTGTGATGCAAACGTTATGGCCAATCTTTAATGTTTCGTGTTGTATTCGATCTGTTGGAAGAGAATATTATAGATATAAATACCCTATCCATTTTCCACAGACGCTTCATTTCTTGGGTAAGCTTTGTGTCTTTATTGATTTTTTAGTATATTTTATGTATTATGAATACATAAAATGGATAGACCTATGAAATATGTAATTTTATTTTTCAATAAATATAATATCATATCTCTTGTGATAGATGGTTTTATTTGTGATATTGATACGTTTTCTAATACTGTCTTTGTATAATAATGTTTGTATGCAAACTTTTTGAGGTGTCTTGTTTATTATTCGATTAAATCTATAGAAATAATTTGTATGTCTTAAAAGCTTGCATCCTGATGTGGTATGTTATGTTACTAAATATTTTTATTGTTATTGTACTAATATTGAATATTATCCGAGATAAACAAATAAGAAAGAATAACTATCTAATTCAAAAATTTATAAATTTGCTTATTTGATGCGTCATATCTTCAAAGGAAATATGCTTAATGAAATATGCTAAAATATATGTCTTTTGTAGTTATAATTTGATATCTAAATATCAAAATATCCAAAATAAAT
The DNA here is from genome assembly GCF_030686945.1 of Centruroides vittatus. Lineage (NCBI taxonomy): Eukaryota > Metazoa > Arthropoda > Arachnida > Scorpiones > Buthidae > Centruroides > Centruroides vittatus. The sequence continues at coordinate 3,634,767 of NW_027122286.1, read as the reverse complement.
TATTTAAAGTAATTGGTTGTGTCTCGAAATTGATTAATGCCTATTTGTATCCTATTACAAAAGCTATACCTTTCATATAAGCTTTCTATTTATATAACTATGTATATATATCATATTTGTCTGTTTTCTATACCAATTACAATTCGACTAATTATTATAAAAGCCAATTAATAGAGACATTGCGCAACAGTATAAAAAGCGCAATGTCTCCTAGCCTATGTTTTATATCTAATTATATACTTTTTTAATATTTAAAAAAATAAATCATTATCAGTAATGATAATTGTAATTACACATCTTTATACCTTTTATTAATATAAAATAAGATAGTTTTAGATAAATTAAAGAGTAAGATATAATCAAGTAAAAGCACTCATTGAACGTACTTTTCATCCATCTTCATTGAATATTTATATTATTTCTGGTTCATAAAAATAGTTAGGAAATTCTTACGTAAACATTCAGTATGATAATATTTGTGAAAATTTTAAATTTTCGAGAGAAATCGTTAAAATAGGCAAAATGGCTTACAGAAAATAAAGGATAAAGTATAAAAAATAGGTGAAAAACTGTATATATAATTATTATATGCATTTAGTCTTTCATCTATATGATGCATACATAATTTCATCCCTCGTTATCGATTCGAACACGATTCCCTCATAAAAACGAAGCCAACTGTTTAAATATTCAATGATAAATCATTTGGATAAAACGATTCTTACTTAAATATTTGGAAAATCGTGACAATAATGAAATCATAACGTTAATGAAACACGAAAAATATCACATAATTAACTGTATAATTGAATACCGTCAATTAATAAAGCACTTAATCTTAAGTTTTATTAAATTACTCGTATAGCTGCAGAGAGGCAAACAATTAAGTCCGGTGAATAATATAATTAACACAACTATGATGCATTATGAACATCGGAAAGATACGGAGAACTTTGAAAAGAATATTAGAAAAATTGTTTTCCCACTTTATTAACAAACTCATCGAAGATTTAAATCAAATTTGAAACAGAAACAATTTTCTCTCAGACTTTAACAATATGAAGGAAGTTTTTGAGTTGACGTTTTTCAAGTGTTCTTTACTGGGAAAATACGTTAATACTAAATTAATTTTAATACTTTTACTTATTTCTGGAGTGGGATCTAATCCTGGTCCCATACAAAGATCCCCGACAAAACGTGGAAGACTCCCGTCGGGTCGAAGTAAGTCAAGCAACAGGAAAGAGCATTTTACTTCTAACACTAATCCGTCTGAAAATTTTTAGGAATAAAGATCAAGGAAAGCTTAACATGCAAGATGTTTTATTAATAATCTGCAAAATACGTTGCTTGTAAAATACATAGAACTTTTTCACGAAAAGTTTACGACTAATATGTAATTCTCTTGTTACTGTAATATGAATCTGTGAATAGCCTATCTTTAAAAAATCTAGCTATTAAAAGCGAATTTCAAATTTAGAGAAAACAGTGAGATGAGTTCAGAATATTTGACGAAAAGAACATTACTGTGCTTCAGAGTAACTCATTTAAATAATAATGTAAATATTGTTATTTAAATAAATGAATTTAAAACAAAAAAATCTTCAGATAAAAATTTACTAGACATAGGTATCGTTTAAAAAGATATTGAAAATATTCCACAAGTTAAGAGTGTTATCTATAGATATTAGAGAGGTTGCGGCCGACATGTACATCGGACGTTCAGCGCCGCCTTCCTGTAGGCCTAGAAGTTTGACAATGGCGTTTAGAACGTCGAGCATGATTCCACTGATGTTACAAACGCCATTGTCAAACTTCTAGGCTTACAGGAAGGCGGCGCTGAATGTTCGACGTACACGTTTTCGCGTTGAAAACGTCGGCCGCAACCTCTCTAATTACGCAAAATTTTACTTCTAAATTCGATTAATATTTTTCCGATTTATAGTTCTATATAACGTTCAGATATCATTGAAATATACTGATGCACACTGTTAATGTATCAACAATGTTTTTACTCTCAAATTCTAAGAAGAGAAGAGAAGAAGAAATATGCTTGATGAAAATTAATATAGTTTATGCGACGACAAAAGAAAATGACGTTCTTACAAACTCGGGTAATTTATACAAAAGATAATTATTGAAAAAAACATTTTTAGCCTTGTAGAGTAGCCTATAGGTATATTGAAAACTAAGCATACGTAAACATTTTCATGTATTTGCTGGTACATGTGTCGCCAAAGTAACTTAAATTAAAACATTTTCAAACAAATTTAGAAATTGTAAGAAAGATCGGCTTCTACAATGTTTCCAATAAAGAAAATCGTAATATGCAAATTTGTCATAATATTCAAATAAATTTTATAATCTTTGTGAAAATTTAATAATTTATTTTATAATAATAATATTTCACGAATAATATTTACTATAATATATTAAAATTTGTAACAAAATTTTCCAATGTTAAAACTTATATAGAAATAATGAAATAATAAAATAAATGCTTATAAAATTTTAGTTTTTCACTGTAAATTTTATTTCTATATGTTATAAAATAGATTAAATTTTAAAAATATGTATTAAATGCAAGAAGACGAAAGGAATTGATTTCAAAGTTTACCAAGGAAAATAAAATACATCAAACATTCTAATATAAACAAAATTTCAAATATCGAACGTTAACAAAAAAGAAAAGTTACATTACATTAATTCAACAAAACATTTTATTTCATTCGAAGCGGAATTTTAGAATATAACAAAAATCGAAACGTATTTATGAAATAAAAACAGAAATAGAAACATGATAATCGATACAACACTGTCCGCTCTTATTTAATTTCCAATCTATAAGTAATTTGGGGCAAAGGCACGCATGAATGACCAGAGATTCTATTCTTAATAATTTCTCTAATGTACCTTAAGATTATTTTCTTAAAACAAAAGTAATTGCCATTCGTAATGCCTTACCAAGAATAATTATTCTCGATAGGAATGAAGTTAAGAGCACGTCTCTGCGGTTATTAACAAAAATATCATGTCTATTTACTAGTTAGAGGTAACTAAAACAGTAGGAAAAATATTTGTTTAAAATTCAAAATAAATCAATAGAATAGTAGAATTTGTTTTTATCTTTGTTTTCGTTGTTTTTCTTAAATATATCAAGAAACCATCTATACTTTTAGAAAACAATTGCTACGGATGGAATATTAAACTATAACATTTAAATAAATTTACTTAAAGTAATTATAAGATTAAAATTAAATAAAAATTATAAATATAAGCAAGGAATATATTAGTCTTTAGAATTAATAACTTTAGTAAATAATGGACGAATGTTGTAAATTAACGCATTAAAAATTAAAAATGCAGTTTGATGTAACAAAACAAAATTCGTAGAACAAATTAACGAATGTGATCACAGTAAGCGGGTGAAGTTGAAAAATGTGTGGTAATCAAAACGATCACCTAATAAACTAGCAGAATACAAGTTTTCATAAAAACCTCTAGCTTTATGATAAATAAAGTTACTTGAAAAAATTACATATAGAAAACTTTTAATAAAAATTTAAACCTTAGTCTCCTTGAGATTTATAAGTATATTTGTATAAGATGTATACGTAGTGTATAACTATGAAATGTTATGGAATACATTTCGGGAGTTGAATACTAAAAGTATTCTTAAAAGTAAAATAAAAATTTAACTTTATTATTTATTAATAGAGAATACAGTAGTTGTTTGTTTAGTGCTGTTTTAGCTAAAAACTGTATTAATTCTTTATTATAACAGTCCAGAGATAATTTTATAGTAATTTCTTTTGTATTGAATACAATTGCTAGAATGTTAAAACTTCTATCTCTGTTGACAGAAGGCAAAATTATAGCTTCGATTCTCAAAAACAAATATTTTATCTGTTACGACAGAATAGGTACAATTCTGTTTCATCCAAAAATACCAATGATGATCCAGTCGATACTCTCGACTAATTTCTGTCAACGAATAGTTTTTCTAAACTATTTAGGTTGCTATTATCAGATATACTCTTTTGTGTATCTGTGGATAACATATTATTATTCTTTCAGACACACATGAAATCCTGCCCATCATTAATAAGTGATATTTATACAAAAGGCAGTTAAAATATATTAATCATATATTTTGTGATAATTTCATTTTGCAATTCAATCAATTACGTTTCATCATAAATCATAGGCCATATTCTAGTAATTAGGCCCATTGCTTTACTCCAATATAACTCAATAACATTGTAACATAATGTAATTTCGAGAAATAAAATGAGACAATGAAAATATAAAATAGCTAGATGACAGAATCATAAGCAATTTACAGCGTGATCAATATGATTTAATAATTGTCGTGTTAATATAATATCGACTAATAAAACGCTTCTTAGTTATGTTTTAATATCAATTAATCGCAAAACTATTATATTTATCAGATGCTTTTCAAGAAAAGTGTAAATCTGTAGAAATAAACTTTATCAATGTTTCTATCCTCTTCTTGAGTGAGATAAGCGATTCTAAATGTGAGATTTTACGTTTCGACGTGCTATCAAGCGTGTGAAACTCACTCAATCACAAAGCAATCTTCGTCTTTGATAATTACACACGCTTATCTTTATACGTTACTCACTACCAATAAATCAATAGAATAGTAGAACACATTTATCTTTGTTTTTGTTATTTTTTTTCCTTAAATATATCAGCGAGCCGTTCTACACTTACAGAAAAAAATTTCATCTCTATTGTCAACAAGGTTCATCGCTATAATGAATCTTGATGACGCGCAATTATCTACCTGTATTTTGTCAACCAAGACCACATATCGACATCAATATTCATGAAATAATAAAGCTAATTAGCCTATAATATGCAAATATATATCCCCAGCTGTGAATTTAGAGAAATAAATCACTGAATTCATAATTGGATATATACATTTGCTGATTCAATTTAAATTCAACGTTTTATCAATTTTTCGCTTCAGTCTTTGTAAGTCTAACGTTTACCGTTAGACAGCCTAATACATTGATGATAAATTAATTATCACTCAAAATTTGTTACATAAAGTATCAATTGTCTAAGGCTAAGCAATCAATGTAATTGCAAAAATTATCGATAATTGTTCTACATATAATTAGAAAAAAATAATTAACGTCAATTTTAAATTAAATTATAGCACGAATTCTACGTTAAAATCATATTCGACGACTAGTCGCTTATTCATTAATTTATTCATGATTGCTTTTAGGTTACGAAATATTGGATTAAATTGGACTGGATTTATAGAAAAATTTGAAAAGGTTCCACTCGATTGAAGTGTGTAATCGTTCACTAATTAGAATACAATAGCTTTATTGCCTATAAAACTAAAAGAAAAATCAGCAATCGATTCAGTGAAGCTAATTTAATCAGGTTTTGTATGGTCAACAGGGTCGTCCAGAGCTTGTATGGGACTCTGAGTTAGAGCAGGCTCATTTAACTATTTTGTTTGTTTGTTTGTTTTTTTGAACAAATAAAATACGTAGAATGTTTCTTTATTAATAATAAGCGGCCTTAAAGATTTTATTTTATGATAGGAAAAATGATGTTAATTTTATAAGGCTAGGAATCACTACACGGCCCTATATTTTCTATGACTCCGGAGGAAAATCGCCAACTCTTCTCCTCTCAAAAAAGAAAAATGAGATTACATTGACTTTGACAGTCAATGTAATCTCATTTTTCTTTTTTGATAGCACATGTTATATGTTACTAATTCTTTAATCAAATAATTTTATAACAAAATACAAAAATCTACAGTCAGAAAAAGAAATTATAACTTAGATTTCGCTGTAGAATTAATTCTTTTTATTTCTACTTTTTACTCTTTTAAGAAATGTTATTGTTCTAATTTCTTAGTATAATTAACAGAAATATAAATAAAATAATTTGTTTTCTTATAATTAATCACTTCCAATATGAAAATTATACTATTGATATAAAATATATGGATAATGACATATTATGAATTAATTCCATAATTATGAGTTTTAAATGTAATACAGTACTGATAGGCTTGTTATAACTTCATTTTATATATTTTATTTATTGATATATTATTATTTTATTTTATTTTAGACTTTTGTGATTTTTTCTTGCGATCTTAAAATTGACTCATTTACTATATGTTACTTCATTGTCGATTATTGAAATAAAGATGAAAACCCCAACTTAACTTTAAAAAAGCCTTTAGAAATTTAAAATTTTTAGAAAAATATTATAAATATATTCAACTAATACAATAGTTTAAGCTAATATAAATATTTCTATGTACAAATTTTTTGGGCATTCTCATAATCTATATATATAATCGAGACGAGTTGATAATAATAATAATAATAATCAGCGCAGAGCCCAAACGGTTAGGAGTTGAAAGTTAAAATTTGGTACACAGAGTACGTCACGAGAACGCACACTAAGAAGGGATTTTTCGAAATTCCTCTCCACAGGGGAGAGGGACTGGATTAAGGCTTAACACTTCCATCAACAATGGAAGTGTCAAGTAACAATGGAAATGCCAACAATGGAAATGTCAACAATAGAAGTGTTACGTAACAATGAAATTGTTAAAAGAACGCGACGTGCAAGACGCAGATGCAGTTTTTTCGTTTTTGCGGGAAATCGAACATATTTTTAGACCCATCTAAAAATTCTGTAATTAGTCTGGAAACAGGGGGCCTAATTCTTGCATTCTGTGAAAATGGGCAAGGTTGACTATAACGTAATAATCTTAATTTTCGCTAAAAAGGTTAGGAGTTGAAAGTTGAAATTTGGTACACAGTTTGGTACCAAATTTAAGTATCAAAGTGTTAAGTAACAATGGAAGTGTCAGCAATGGAAGTGTTAAGTAATAATGGAGAACAAGAGAAAGCGACGTGCAAGATTTACAAGCACTGGAAAAAAAAAAAAAAAAAAAAAGAAAAAGAATAATATGTTAGAATATATTCGATTTTTAAATTTAAACAGATTACTTCGGTTTTTCTCGACCATTCTTCTTTAGAACATTCGATGAAAATCGAACGATATAGTCTAATCAGAACACGTCGTGAAAATCGAACAATATTAGAACGTTTGATTTTCAAATTCGACCTTTCTTTAGAAATACTTAGTTCGTTGATGAAATTACTCTTTTTCTTTTGTGACTATAACGTAATAATCCTAATCTTCGCTATCGTTACTTTTGCCCGAGCAACGCCGGGCCTACCTGCTAGTACAATTTACAGGGTGACAATAATTAACCCGTACAAAGTTTGTAGCAATGCTGCACCTGAACTTTTTTACTGTCACCAATTTACATACTATTGTTTAATTCTCCATGATTTCCTGCCCGTGTAGATGTACTTTCGATGTAATAAGGGTTAGTTCTTTATTTTTTTAATGGTGTCGAACAAATGTTGTGCAATTTTGAAGCTATTCCGGCAAGGAAAGCATCAATGTGAAATTGTTTGTCTGCTTGGTGTTCCAAAAATGACAGTCTCAGATGCAGTTCGGCGATTCAAGGAGCTTGGCCACAATGGTGACCGTCCCGGACGTGGAAGAAAGTGCACTGTCAACACGTCTAGGAACCGCAAGATCATCACAAAGCGAGTTGACTGACATGCGAAGGTCTCCATGAGAAAAATTGCTCGTGAGATCAGAATCAATCGCGAATTGGTGCGTTTAATGGCGAAAAAGGAACTTGTACTCAAGCCCTACAAGTTCCAAAAGGTTCAGCTCCTCACCGATGAAAACAAGTGCGTGAGACTCCAAAGATCCCGTTGACTCAAGCGTCGGGCCGCAGGTCGACAATGGGAGTGCATTCTCTTCACAGACGAGAAGCTTTTCTCCGTACAACCATAAAAACGACAGGAACTGGTCCGCGGGGACTCCTGGATGCTCAGCCGTCATCGAACATCACAAAATCCAATGTCAGTCATGGTTTGGGGCGGAATTTGTGCGAGCAGCAAGACACCCCTTGTTTTCGTCGATCAAGGGGCCAAAATCAATCAAGATGTGTACCACCATGACATTCTCGAGGCTGTGGTACTTCTGTGGGCTCAGCAGCATTTTGGCAGTGCGAAATGGACGTTTCAGCAGGACTCGGCGCCGACACACAGAGCGAAGAAGACTCAGGAGTGTGCAAGGCTCATTTTCCCGATTTCATCTTGTCTGCGGAATGGCCACCATACTCGCCGAATCTGAACCCAATGGACTACAGTGTGTGGTCCATTTTGGAGGCCAGGGCCTGTTCTAAGCGCCATGAAAGTTTGGAGTCGCTGAAGCAATCCTTGCGCTGGGAGTGAGACAAACTGTCTCCAGAAGAGCGCGGCCCATCGCTGAGAATTTCAAAACGCGTTTGGGGCTCTGCATCAAAGCAAAAGGAGGCCACTTTGAAACTGGCTGAATATCTGATTAATACATAAAGTATTGTCACTGTTATATGCTGTTGTTTTGCTAATTTTCATTTCTTTAATAAATTTACGATACAAAAAACTTGTACGGGTTAATTATTGTCACCCTGTATATTTGAGACATCGTTATTTTTTCAACGATCAGTTAATCCGATTTTGGTTAACCGAAAAATCTGTTGTGTTTGGAAAAAATTATAAGATCATTTGGATGTAAAACACTGAAGTTCAATTACAAGTGTAGAGCCATATAGAGCGATCTCGGGCTTGGACTTAGATCCTATCTATACCTTCTGATGGGACATTCTCGATTATCATATTTTTCCTCTCAGTGGTTTGCGTTAGATTCTATCAAACGTGAGAGAGGCCAGCGGGGACATTTTGCCCGGATTTCATATTCACGTGGACCTCAAAAACATATGATTCAAATGATTCATTCCACAGCATTTCTTGTGTTTTCTTCTCTTATTATGAAAAAACACTTCCTTATTTTCGTCAAATTTGGTTATTTAAAAATTATAATACAGTTTTATAACGCTGGTTTATTTTTTGACATATTATGGGGCTTAAATTAACTAGGTATTTTGACCCTATTTTCACTTCCGAGAGATTTTGGTCTATCTGTGATACATTGAGAAATGCCACTAATATTTGATATAAAATTTTTCAACAGTTCCTCCAATGTCCATTTCGTGTAAGTCAAAAAATTTGACAAGATAATTAAATAAATAAAGATATAAAAGTATTTTCTATGTTTATTATATTATTTTAATTCATTGGTTATTTTTCTCTCATAGTGTACTTTCAATCTATGTATTCTCGTCATTAAAATCAACTACTACTGTGATAAATTCACACATCTCAATCCTCAATTATCAGGTATTTACTCGAAAAAGAAAAATATTTATTTTTTTAATACTCACAATTAATTTCGTACGTACAATACTGCGAACATGGACATGATCGCAGTATTTAAATTATAATTACAGTATATATAACGTATATATATAGTTTCTTTGTTAAAAAATAAAATTAACATAAAAGTTTTATTTTTGTAACCAAATTTTTGAATAAATTAGTTTAATTATTAAACAACAGATGGCAGCACATTGTATAATTCCTCGCTAGATATTCGTCAGTAAAATTTATCCATGAAAATACTAAGATTTTCTATAATTTACTTATCAAAATTAATTATTAATTTCTAAAATGTCTTGCTTATTATATGAATTGATAATTATTAAACGTTTATTTTCCTCATTATAATTAAGTTCTACTTAGTATCCCCCCCACTTCAGCGGTGTGTTCAAGATTTTGAAAATATGGATGCTGCTCAAGAGAGACCAAGGCATTTTTAAGAAAATGTTACTCAATTACCTTAAAATTACTTCTGTTACCTAATCTTACCTAATCGAAGTCATGCGATATACTTTATTATGTTTATTTTTATTTTAAAGTAATTTTAAAGTAACAAAACTGATTGCTTTGGTATCAAGAAGGTGTTACAGCACCATAAGCACCCCCTTATAAAGTTTCCACGGATATGCCCCTGCCGCACTTACAAACTAGTGATTATTATTAATATCTCATTATCTGCAAGTAATAATTAAAAGTAATTCAATATATAGTATTTTATGTAGAGTAATTTTGTTCGTATAAAATCTTATTTAAAAATATTTTCAACCATTTATATTGTAAACATTTATGTGGAGTAGATTTTGTTAATAAAGACTTGTGTGAAGCTTTTATGAAAAAATATAAAGCAGAGTAAGAACAGGATTAAGTTCAAGTGACTATTGTAACGTAGCAGGAAGGGAAGTTGATTAATTTTATCAAGGAAGTGCTCTTACCTGTCTGGCATATCCATTCCAGTTAACCTAATAATAACTGCAAATAATGTCAATGTAATCGCGCTATTTTATTAATACTCCCTTCTGGACATGCTTTCTTTCATTGGAAAATTTACAATATAACAGAATCTCGTTCCGGCAATAATTTAGGTATTTAATTTTTTATAAGTTATATTTTAAAATTAATTTATTACTAATATTTCTTATATGCTGCAAAAATAACGATTAATTTATTAAATAATAAAAATATTTTTAAAAAAATCCTTCTTACCCACTTAAAACACCAAGAACAAGGTTTAGCATAAAAAAAGATCCTAAAATAATGAGTGGTACAAAATAAATCCAATTGAAGGCGCTACCTAGTGCATCATTTGTCTGAAAAATCGGAATAAATTTAGTTATAATATATAATTAATTTATATTTTTAAAATACTGTATAGAGTGGTTCAAAAGTCATTCGTGTTTTGTTTTGTGTGTTCCAAGAACACTTACTGAATTTGTTTTTGATTTTGTGTATTGAACAAGATGAATCTCGTTTTGAGCAATTTTTATAAAGTTTGAAAGTAATGAAGTGTTTGAATACGACAAAAGTTTCATCTTTACAATAGTTAACTGACGTTTGGACCACCCTCTAGATTATACACTTATAATTAACTTATTTTATTACGTTTTATAGCATTATCATTTCAAAACTGAAAATACATTTTTTTCTTTTTTTCGACTATAAATCGTAAATTTCAAAACTTGGTTCTTAAATTTTTTACTGATAGAATAGCAAACAAGTCAAAATTTAACATAAATATGAAAAATAATTACCCAATACAATGTTGCAGTCCATCCTTCCATTGTAATGCACTGAAAAACGGTCAACATAGCAAAGAAAATATTATCAAAGCTCGTTATACCATAATTGGGTCCTATCCAACCAGCTAAGCATATAGATACTTCAGAATCACAAACATATGCACCAGTGGGTGCACCTGAAGGATCCTGAGTTATGTAGCAAGGAGTTTCTTGTTCACCTTCCGTTACTATTTCATCTGAAAGCACATAATATTAAAACAAAAATTCAATTTAAAAAATTTTCAATTAATATGAGTCTAATTAATTTTATTAAACACTTACTTTATTAATTAAAAAAGAATTAATTATTGATTAGATTAATCTGTTAAAAATAACTATTATAATTAAAAATAAACTTAAATCTTCAAAACTTTATATTTAATTTAAGTAAATAATAAATATATTAATAAGAATCAAATATAATTTATAAATTTCAAAAAGTTCTTCTAAAATATAAATTATTTATATAATAATTATTTTTGACTCACTTCTATCTTCTATACTGTAACACGTTTTATGGAGAGCACCACTGTAAAATTCAAGGCCTATAATGGCAAAAATAACAATCGCAAACAGCACCAACAAGCCTATTTGAAGTAAAGGAGCCATTGCCTTTATTATTGATTTGAGAACTACTTGTAGACCTGTGAAAAAGAATAAGAAAAAAAGTTTACGATCGTATACCGTATAAAATATTTATTTCTCACGAAGCTCAATATGATATACTTAAGGTGTCTCTTTACAGTTTCATCACATACATATATATATACAATATATAACTTCTCATAAAGAAATAACTTACTTGGTATCCCAGACACCAATTTTAACGGTCTAAGTACCCTGATGGCTCTCAAGGTTCTCAAATCTACATCTAAATCTTGTGGTGCAAATAAGGTAATAAACCTGCAAAGACGTTAAAGTGGATCTATTCTACACTCTACAAACAGCAAGCAAGTCTAATATGAATATCTAAAGGGAATCTAAACAGTAAAGTTCAGATACAATTTCTAGCAACATGCACATCTAATTCTATATATATATTTATATAACTTATTACACTACAACTATTTAGATACAGACTAGAGTTGTTTACAGTTTTATTTATTGTTATTTTAAGTTATAAATTACGTTTAAAAATTTGTTGTTAGATACATTATATTTTATTAAATAAAAGTGCTACAATGCGTTAATGCAACTTTTACCTTTTCTGTTTTATTATTTGTTATAACTTACTACAGTAGAAGATAATATTGTTTATAATTTGCTGTTCTTACTAGCAGATAGTACTGTTTTTCATTTGTTCTCACTAGTAGTTAGTACTAGTTATTATTTATTATTCTTACTAGAAGATATATTTATTCTAAAATAATTCAAAATATACAGATTAGATATAGAGTGGTAAAAATTTAAATGTGAATAGGTTAATTTATGTATTAAGTGATGATGATTCTGATAATTAATTAAAGTTTTAATAACACACAATATAATTTCTTTTGTATTGTAGTTATATAATGTAATAATGAATAAGTTTTAATTGCATTGATAGTTTTATTATTTAACATTATGAATAATTTAAATGTCAAGCAATGGTCCAAACAATGTAATTCCCGTTTCCAAATTAGTTTCCAATGGGATTTGACGCATCTTCTCTGGGGACATGTCGTGGAAGAGACACGAAGTTTCGATACAGAGAAAATTTATTCCTATATGGAATTCAGTAAAATCATTCAAAATTGATTATACGGTTTTATTATTATCCCTTCCTTGTTAGCAGTCTAATAAAATGTGATTTTTAAGCACATTTCGAAAAGTGTAATATTATTTGTTGCATCGGTTTGATGTGTAATATGAAAGGCATTTATGATGATGATGTTTGTGTTAAAATTATGATTTAATGATGATGTTTGTGTTAAAATTAATATTTTATTTATATTTTTTGACGTAACAAATTAAACTAAAAACTCCGAGTTCGAAATAAATCGTTCAAAAAATTAAATTTAGTTCAATGAAAAGAACAGAACTGCGAAAATTTTGAGAAAATCAAAACAGTTTACGAATTTTTCCGATGATTTTAACCACATTTCTCTTAAGAATTGCATATAAAATACCTTAATTAAACCATTTAAAAGAAATTTTAAAACGAAAATTTTTATTGCAACTTCGAATTTTCTTATAAATTTGAAAATAAATTACTGAAAATCATAAAAAAAAACAAAAACCATTTTATAAGATGTAAACTATCTTCTTTTAGTGCAATTATTAAATATGTAATTTCTATAATTAAAATGTTAAACGAATTTAAACTGTTTCGAACGAAAATTTAGCTATTAAATTGCAAGAACCCCATCTGTTTCACAATCAGATTTCTCTGGTGCAAAATTGAACTCGAAAGACTTCAATTATAAATCCATATTTGCAAAAAAAATGAGTTGCTGGTGTAGACAAAATCTATTTTAATTATATTTTAAGAAGTAAATACATCATAATAAAATCTGCAAAGTTTATATATTTGTTGGAATTGAGAGAAGAAGAGAAAGTAAAATACTAAAATAAGCCATTAGTGGGTGGCACAGTTACATCATATTACTTCTTGCATGATGCTCATCTATAGTATATAGGGCAGCATATTCTTCGCCCCTTACTACAACTACATAAAAACTACAAGTCTACAACAACTGCAGGGCGCTAATCTACATATACAGTATATATATACAGTAGGCTATATATATTCCTATACATCTCTAACATATTGATTAGCTATTCACAATACAGGACCATAGAATTTTTTCGGGTGTGTCTGTGGGGTAGTTTTTTTCATCCTAACTTACTTGGCGTGCGTGAGACAAGTTTGAGTGGACGTAAAACTCTGAAGGATCGGAGCATGCGCAAATCTAAATTTTCGCTCCCTTCAGCTGTAAGATTAATGATCCTGAAAAACAACAGGTTATTCGTATTGAGTTTTTTACGATTAGCAACGCTTCGGAGCGGAATTTTAAACAATTTTTCTGCACATTTTCTCGAAATTTAAATGAAAAAAAAACTAATAAAAACCATATATCACGTCAAAAATGTTAATCAGAATAATTTAAATATATTCGAGGGTGTTTTTCATATTATAAATTAACAAAATCAAACCATAATTCATAACCCCCAATATAAATTTTTACCATATAATGCTGCCGTTGTGAACTGATTAGAATTTTTTTTTTAAAGTACAAAAGAAATGAGATAAAACACATATACTCACCCTGTAACTACAACAATAAAGTCCATCAAATTCCAAATATTTCGTAGATAAGATCCTTTATGAAGTAAAAATCCTAATGCTAGAATTTTTAATAATGCTTCTACGCAAAAAATACCTAAAAAGTACGGTTCGGTCTTCTCCTAATTTATCAAAAAATATATATTAGTTTAGAAAATTTTTTATTTATCAAATAAAAACAAGCTTTTAAAAGTTTTATTAAGGCGTCAAACTTACAAGTTTTTGTGCTAGAGGCGTCCTATCCCCTCTGGGTAGGTGCTCTTCTAAAGCCAGCACAATACAATTGGCTATTATAGTGAGTAGGACAGCATATTCAAATGGAGTAATAGAATTAAGGAGTCATTTCGTTTATTTAAACATTAATAATATAATTAATTACTAGAAAATTCTATTATACAAGCAAATATAATTGACTGATTGTTATAATAATTTTTAATTTCATTTTAAGAATTGATGTCTAATGGTCCATTACGCCATTAGGCATCAATTCAGCCCAGCGCCTGTGAATTCCGATCGCTCGAGTCTGAAAGAAAATGCGAAGGAGTTGACATCAAGGAGAGCATCCGGTCGTAAAATGAAGTAAATCTAACTACTCACACACCCATCCATCTACACTAACAATATAGTAAACCTTCGATTTAACCGACTCTGGTTTAACAAACAAAAATTTGTCCTATAGAATAAATGTAAAACCTTATTATTCGCAAATAGAGCGTGCTAAAAGGTTGGAACAATGAATCAATGAGTATAAATTACTCAATGTACAGTACATAATAATATTACTTTATTCGTGCATCATAACATTTTAACACATATTGCACATTTTAAGTTAGTTATTAAAACACATATGTTTTTAAAACACGTTCAATTTAAGGAACGTTCGGAAATAGCGGACACACTTTTTCTCCAATTATTCTATTAAATCGAGTTTACTATACGCCCTGTTTTGAAGCAGGAAAAAGAAGAAAATATATAATAAAATAGAATATAAAAATTAAAAGTATAAATCGAAAGAGTTTAATTAAAATAATGTTATTTTATAAATTCACGCAATACGTTTGTTTACAGAAGTATAGAACAAGTTATTTTCCAAAAGCAAAATATTCCAATAAATCTTAGTACAGATGATCCTCGATACAACGAACAAATAAGAGGATGCGACGGTTCGATAATGCTGATTGTCTATTGTATCCAAAGATGTCACAGTCAATTACAAAACGAACTTTGTATGAGATATGATAGGAGACGCAAATACTTTATATATTGCATTAAATGCGAAGGAAATGAGCAATACGCCTTCAAATTAAAGATGTCAAATAACTGTCGACGCACTGTCTAGTGGACATTCCGGTCACTAACAATTATATTCTGATATTCTCAAATAATGTATCATCTCTTCGACAGACGTTTTGGAGCAAACATTGTTTCTGAAATGAGGGAGGTCAATAATGTTTAAATATATGAATATTTTTAAAAATAAGGTTTAAATAAAAATTACAGTAACAATAATAATAACATTTTGACACCAGAATCCGAAAAACAAAAAAGGTATATTTTACAATTTAAAAATCGACAATAATTTAGAAATATAACTCCGGAATAATTAAATTCCAACGAGCAATTATTTGTTGTGACATCATTACAATGCCGAGCTGCAATTTTTAATTATATTTTTAATTTATTTCATTTAAAATATATGCTCTCCACCTCAAATTAGTAGTGCTTTGCCTCTGTATATCGCACTTTTCCGTTAGCAACGGAGTCGTGCCGGTCATCTGTCTAGCTCCTTTCAAGGGATATTTTTGAATTGAAATAATGTGACTTCTGGTTTGTATCGTACAGTTAACCGGGGCCTCCTGCCACTAAGCATTCCATATCTGGTCTTTAATTTCATTTATCTAACACAGTTCTCGAAGCGGCCGGATGACCGAGCGGTCAAGGTGGTAGCCTACCGCTGTGGGGGACCCGGGATCGAATCCGAACGGGTCGAAAAATCCCCAAGAAGTTTTCGGGGGGTGGTCCGTGTATAAGAGAATTTAAAAAAAAAAAACTGTCTAAAATTTTAAATTAAGTTAATCAAATTTTTAGAAAAGAAGAAAAATAATTTTTCAAAACTTGAAAAGAAGGTAATTAACAACTTTAGTGATAATTATATTCTTTTAAAAGTTTTAAAGTCACATTTAAATCTTAAAAGTTTCATCGCTGTCTGAAAAATTAAAATGTTCATATTTTACTTGGAATAAAATATATAAAAGTTACTTGGAATTTTATTATAATAAAGATTCATGACCAAGTAAATTGATTTATGTCATACGTGATTAATACAGCGACTGAAAAAATTGTAATGAAGACTTAAAGCGACAGTGATGCATTACAAAATGGATTAAAGGAGTGTTTTATATAAAGAAATGCCTAAGAGCGAAAGATATAAATAAGTAAATAACATAAATTTAAATTAATTATTGTTATTTATAACAAAATCTGCTGGAAATTAATATAGAGAAAGGCATTCATTATTTTAGTTAGTTCTAAATAATTTAGTAATGGACAAGAATAATACATAAGAGAGAAAAGATTTATATATATAAATATATATGTATTGTTGACAGTAAGAAAATTTAGACGTAAATGATTTGGGTTCATTGCATTAATATGAATAATTGCATTTGTTATCATCTATTGAATTCGTTCTAGGATAGCGCGTTGATTTTTTTAACTTCGAAATGAATTGGCGACGTGAGTCATTAATTCATTATTTAAAAAAGTCAAAAACGGATCCACTCAAAAGAAGTCTCTATGACAACCCAAAATAATCCATGAGAAATGTAAGGATCCAGACTAGATACAATCCCATAAGGGTAAATTTTATATTAACTATCATACCAACTTGATTGCCTGTACAAGATACAATTTATAATATCTAAACTATAAAAATTGTAAAATTTTCAATAATTATATTTGTAAGAAATAAAAATCATATCTTGTAATTATTCAAATTAATATATTTTTATAGCATTTTTGCATATTTTCAATTTTTTGTAATCAGAGTATACGAAACATTAAGAAAGATCTGAAAAAGTTATAAAAAATAATTCTATTTACAATTTTCTATAAAAATATATGACTTTGCATCGTAAATATCGTTGGAAGTGGGCATAATATACTGATATTTTAAAAGAGCTGGCTTTGATCATTCGGAATATTTTTATTTATCGTCGATAGAAACTTAACAATTTGAAACCAAATTTATAAACAATTTCACACCGGAAAAACAGTTTTGATCAAATTTAATATTACACAGACTGATAAATTTTGTTTAAACGATAAAAACATAGTAAAAGTAAACCATTTTTTATGTGAATTTGCTTGAGTATGAAATGGAAAGTAATTTACATTTTATATTTTTTCTTATAATTTTCAAATATTTATTTTAAAATCTTTCAAATTTATTCTTTTCAATCTTTAAATTTATTTACTTCTAATGTATGATGATTAGTTGAATAAAAATCTCTCGATACCAACATATTTGCTGTATGGCAGGCTACAATCAATCCCTATACAGTGAGATCAGACCAAAAGCACCACAGGAAGAAACCAGGAGAGGCAACTGCACTTTCTGAGATTTGCTTTCTTCTTTGCTTTTCTCGGATAACAATTTTGTGAAGTAATGGTATTTTTGTAACAATAAATGTATTTTTTAATAGTCGTTATAATGTAGTAAACATAGTCCTCACGCAAATAGATATTGTAATTTCGAACGCACTGTAATTTCAATAATACAAAAATCTATTCTAGGTCGTTATGATAAGCTTAAATTAATAATAATTAAATTTACACTTCCTGTGGCCTTATACAACTGTAATATAGACTAGTGGTTTTCAATCTTTTTCGGGTAATGGCACACCAAAGAGCCAGTGAGGTTTAAACATACTCTTGTAGCTGTAAACTGAAAGTGATACTGAAATCTTTATTCTTTATATTAAAATAAAATACACAAATAATATTAAAAAGTAAAGAAACGATTAGCATTTTATAATTCTTTTTTGAAATTATATGGTATCGTTGAAAGTTTGCGATCCATCAATTAAGAACCATTTACATTCTATGATATACAATGAATTCGTTACTTAATAGAAGGTCATGTTTTGATCGATCGCCATACTTTCCCTCTGTTATATATATAATAGCCGAGAAAGTAAAATTAAAATTACTTTATTCACATAACATCAAATAAATGCTTAAATATTTTTGAACCATACTCTGAATACATCTGTTTTGTTTCAGAAAATATTTAAGTAATTATTGATTTTAATTAATAACTACATTTCAAAGAATTTTTAATTATTCAGTAAAATATAACTATAAAAGAAAACCTGTTTATAAATTCAATGAGTAATCATTATAAAAATAAAAAGCAAATAATGTAAATAATTTTCAACAAATAATAATAAATATTAAAATAGTCATCACCCTCTTTAAATTAAAAATAAAAATTCTAACAAAATTTTAATTGGTTTTATACATAAGAACAATTTCTAATATTTAATTATTTAGCAATACAAATTCAACATTTAAATATTAAAAAAAAAAGTAAAATTGATATTAAAATGGTTTAATAATAACTTCAATATTTTCAATTTTCATCGTACTGAAGTTTGACGTAATTGTTTTAAGTTAATTCAGATAGAGTAGAGATTAGTTTTTTTCTTCTTCATTAACTTAAAATGAAGCCCGGAAGATACCCTATTAAACATTTATTTAAAGTACCTCGCTTAAAATAATAATAATAAAGCAAAGGGACATCATTACTATTTACTATTTAATTTCCTGCGAATTAAAAATGATATTATTGAGTAATAATAATAATAATGAATATTAAATATGTATTTGAAATGACAGCTGTAAATGTCATTAAAATTTATATTAAACATTAAGATAACTTTTAATGTCATTGAAAGAATGCAACATTAGCAATTAAGCTTTGATATTAGGGATACTTTCGCTACGCTTTTTAATTAGTATAAAGTGTAATTATTTAGTCAGATTAAAAAATGTACATTGTTTTTAACTTTTACTTATTAAAATAAATTATTAAAACCAGCTTTTTTAAAATTAAATTACTTCGGATTAAGACTCATTTTGTTCACGTTTCCGAAGTATAAATTAGTGCGCGTCATAAAATTTTTTAATACTCTTCAGTCGATAAATAACGTAAATTTCATATTTCCTGCTTTATTTTACATTTTAAAGAAATATAATTAAGAGACAAACTTAAAATTTTGAAGTCTTCACAATTTATTCTTTTCACGCCACAAAAATACAAGATCACGTAGCAGAGTCCAATTTCTTTTACAAGTGCTTTTCCGCCTAAATATGTAAAATTTTTAAATTATCCCTTTTATTTTTTATACTGACATATTGTAAGTTATGTATTGTTAAAGTATACCAACGCCAGATGAACGTTTTAGCAATTTTATATATTTAGGTGCCAACAAAAGAAGTCGAATTTGATCTGATCTAGTGTTCCCATGGTTTGAAAAAGACTTATTGTGAAGACTGTAAAAGTTGTGTTTATCTTTCAATTAAATTTTTTAGTAAATTTTATGCAGTTGCCAGAGGGTTGTTTAAAAAATTTACATATTTAGGCACAATGGACAAACTCCACTGTATGATGATTTATTCTTGTAGCGTGAATTATGAAAACTCCAAAATTTAAAAGAATATTGAAAGTACTGTAGTTGTATGTTGGAGGTCGAGTTGGTTTTGGAGCTAGTATAGACTACACGCAAGGTTTTTTACGAACCGGAGAAGAGGTGTCCACGACTGACAACTCCAGGTTGTGGTCAATCAAAATTCTTCAATTATGAGAGGAACGAGTTGGTGGAGGTCATTAATAATACATTAGACGGAGACGGAATAGAAATGCAATTGGATTGACATCAGAAGAGCTGCGTTATCGTTACTCTGTCAAGAATAGTAGCAAAAACCAAGTTTAAGAATTCAGAAGAAAATTAAAATCGTTTTTCTCCATAAATCCTGTAATGTCGTGTTAGGTATATATTTCAATGAGCCGTTACGTATATTAAATAAGACTTAGATTAGGTTAGCGAAGGCCCCTTCAGCACAGGGCCCAATTAACTTAAAGCCAGACCTGTCGATCACATCTAGTGGACCTATGTCGAGAGACATATACTGATAATATCAGATTAAACATTTCCTGAGCAAATGAGGGACGAAGCGGTATCTGCAAACTCTGCAGATACCAGAATGGGTTGTCAATCCTCTCGACTGATTTTAGGAAGTTTGCAGGGACAAAATGATCAAGAAAGAAGAAAGAAAATTAATACGGTCAAGCTGGTGAAAGCCCAACGAGTTATGGAAGAAGCAGCGAAACATGATTAGAGGCAAATGGATAGTGTAGAGACAAGAACAGACTTGCAAATTGATAATTGCGAAGATAATTGCAAATTGAGCGGATGCTTCCGAGTGTTAGTATACTGGAAGTGGTTACGTAGAGAAACGAGACAAGGACTAGAATCAGGATAAAGAGAGTAGGGGCTTCGGAGTGAAGTCAAATGGTGTATCTGGTTATTTGTGGTTGTCAATAACTCGTCGGCGGTGGTCTGGATTGCCGTACTGATGTTTTCGTATCTGTTTGTCTTTGTGGTCTTTGTGTTGTGACTTTGTGGGGATGAGTGTGGAAACTGTTAGTTGCCTAAGGATCAGACAATAGCCTCCATAGGCCTATATATTGTGATGAAAAAAAAAAGTTTCAAATTTATGTTTGTCTTCAAATTACGCTTTCAATAAATTTTCGACTCGGTTTTTATCGTTATACAATTTAATATATTCCGTTAATTATATTTTATTAACGTTTTTATTCTTTAATTCATTTAACTTTATTTACTTCTGATTATCATTATCATTCAATTTTCCCTGAAAATCTCTTTTACAAGGATAGAGTGAATTTTAAATTCAAATTAAAACTGTGTTTTTATACTGGTAATTCTATTTGGCCAAAGTAAGTTCAATTCAAAGAAACATGAACTTATTTATCAATAAATAACATTCGTAGAATCAATAATTAATTAATCCACACGAATTGATTCATTGTTGAATCTATTAAAATTAATGTTGATTTAAATTAATTCTTAGACTCAGAATTACATTTAGAAAATCTTTTGAGACAAGATAAATTTGAAGTTTTAGCTTAAAATAAAAGTTGAAGTGCTTTGACTGAAAACAAGAAATTGTATTTCAGATAAAAATCAAATTTAAATATATTCAACTGAAAGACCAGAATAACGTACAAATTCGAAATGGGAATGCAGTTCTGAATATTAAAGTTTGATTTTATATTATATTAAATATTTAGAGTCTCTCAGAGGTTTAAAGAAGTCCAAGCCGCTTATTTTTCTCAGGTCCAGAGTACATTAAAAAATAACACAATTTTTCAACGTTGTTATATTTTTTAATTAATAAAATTTGACTAAAACAATAGATTTTAATACACAAAAAATTCAATAGAACGACTAATTTGTAGAAAGTGTCTCTGTGACCTCGTAAAAGTGAGGCCCGAGATAAAATTCCTGCACTTGATAACGTTTGTAAGTATAAAATACAGCATATAAAAAATATAAAAAAACAATTATTATTGCATTCTTAATTCTCAATTGACGACTCGTTAATAGAAAATAAACTATAATAAAGTTATGAAGTTATAGTAAACTATATAACAACTACAGTATATAATTGTGTTAAACTAAGAAAATTACTATAACTATGACAATATTGACTTATTTTACTTCCGGCAATCATGCGACATGAAAAGTAAAGATTAAAAAAATTTTTTTATTGATTTCTTTACTTACCTTAAATATAAAATTGCGACTTTTGACAAAAAACTTAACAATATAAGCTTGAAAACTTATTTTATTTTTAAAATTCAGGAAACTAAAAACATTGCAACACAAAAATGCTTTTCAAGGTTCTGCGAAGCTCAAAAATTTCTTAAATTGCTAATAAACAGATTTGGCAAGTCACAACTGGGCTACAATTTGAAAAAATTATAGACGTATAAATTCCCTCTGTCGTCCGTCCGTCTGTCTGCATTACTCTCGAAAACGGAGTTATATACATGTAATCCTAGAAGCAGGAGGGAGTCTTAGAAGCAGGAAGCCCGATTAACTGTATACGAACTTCCGATACTAACCGGGAGTCACGTTATTTCAATTCAAACATCCTCCCCCCCCGAAATTAGATAGATGAAGGCTTAACTCCGTTGGTAACAGGATTATGTACAGGGGCAAGACACTACTAATTTGAAGTAGCGAGGATATATTTTAAATTAAAAATATGATGAAAAATTGCAGTCCGGAATTGTGACGATGTCATAATAAATAATTGTTCGTTATCTTTTATAATTTTTACAGAAAGTACCATTATGCTTCATTTCTTTAAACCAATCTGAAAAAAGATTCTAGCAACCACTTTAAAATTCATATTCACTTAAGGGAAATAGATTCAAAAACTAATAACGAAAACTCGTGAAACTGATAATGAAATTATCAATAAAATATCTCTGGGAACGATTGCCATCATCACCACCCCTAAGTCCTCTCCTGTATTTAAAAGAAAAAGCAATTTTAATTCGAATTTATGTAATTTCATATTATATGAAATGAAATTATATAAATTCTAAATAAAAATATTAAATGAAATTATATAAATTATATAAAAACATTTTTTCATAATCTATAAAAAAATGTTATAGAAAAATATATAAAATTGTGTCACATGATATATTTATTTTGAATCATTTTCCAGTCAGTGATTTTTTCGATTTTGAAGAAAAAGTGTTTTGCTTCCCAGATTCTCTTGAGATTCTCTTCTAAAGAATATCGTATTTCGGATTATTGAGGGATTCAGATGTTATTATTACACTATTTATTGTTCAAAGAAGCAATGATTACTTTCGTGAGGTAGAACAATAATGTTTTCTCACAGATTCGAAAATAAAAGAATTGTAAAAACCTATCGAAATTGTTCAAAGGACATGAAGAATAATTGAATTTTGAATAAATACAATGAATAGTTTACTCAAACGAAAAATTGATTGATAAATGATAATCTATTATCATTTTTAAGACAATACATAAAACATGTAGGCGAGTTTAAAAAGCATAAAGTATAATTTTGTCATCAATCTTTCTCCTAGGTAAAATATAAAGTTCTTAACTTCTATTCATTCAAAATTCGATTATTCTCCATTTTCAGCTTTTCTATGGATACTTTATGAATATCTTATGCTTTTTTTGTTTTTTTGAAGTAGTTTAACGTTTTAATAATTTATATTTTATGAAAAGTCAAACTTTTTAATATAGCACATCATATAGTACCGTTTGACATAAATCATTCACTACAGCAGAAAATTAGTCAAAATCTATTTTTCTAATTTAAATACTGTATATTACATATTAACATAAAAAACAGATTTGATGCAAGATAAGAAAGTAAATTTTAAACAATACGAGCAATAATAACAATACGACAATGTCATAATAATAAATATATTATGAAATTGTCATAATGCTGAACTGCATTTTTCATCACAATGTATTTAATCTGTCTCGCCCCTGTACATCATACTTTTCCTGTTAACAACGAAGTAGTGTCGGTTATCTATCTAACACCGTTCAAGAGAACATTTTTGAATTAAAATAACGTGACTTCCGGCCTAAAGTAGACGTTCTTGTATAGTTAATTGAGACCTCTTGTCCTTAAGTTTTCCATATGTGATCTTGACTTTCATCTGTCTAACACCATTCTCGAGATTAAGGAAGGACAGACAAGTGGAAATTTATAGGTCTACAAACAATTTTTTTTTTCAAATTGCAGCCCAAAAAAGTATAAAGAATACGTTCATTGATTTCTGTACAGGAAAGACTGATAACTGTAATTTTATTATTATTAAAAATAAGAAAAAGTCTGAATATTTAACTTGAAAATGATAGACTAAAAATCGATAAAACATTGGCAAGATCATTGAAGCTACAATTTTTATATACAGTGAAATCGTCAAGCTGAATCTCTGTTTATTAGACTCTTCTAATTGAAACTGCCAAATATATGTAGTATATATTCCCATATATCTGAAATATCTCTAATTTGAACACATTCTTGTGGAACCATTACTGTCCAACTACAGAGGTTTTACTGTATTTAGATGTTACTGAAATCTAGATTAAATATGTTTATATAAAAGAATTTGACAGTATGCAGGATATGTTAAATCGAACTAATAATTAGACATTATATGTGTGCTCGAGAACAGAATTACAAAATGGACAAATATGAGAAACAGTATGGAAAATATTTTCATTTAAACCAAGTAGGATATCAAGTGCAAAAAATATTAAGTCTTCCTACTAACAGTCACTTGTCACTAGCTTCTACACTTAGCTATTCGTGGCAGCATTCAATTATTGGTGTTTGCTATACTCAGGTTTTCTTTAATAAAACTATACCAAAATTATTTAAAAGCTTTCTTAGAATACTCAAAATGATCTTATATGTAGGATATAAAATTATCACAAAAACAGGAATGAAGTGACATTTTATTATATTTTGGTGATGTAAACAATACTTCTAATTAAAATTAGCTCTCAATAACTTCAAAATAACCAGATTCTCATCACAATATTAACTTTTATAACTTGTTTCTATGATTAAAATTAAATATTTTTACAGTAAAATATTTATCAGCAATCCTCATATCAAAATACCTTCATTTTGAGGCAGTAAGCATTAAAACAGAAAAAATTTAGAATTTTATTCATTAAGAAAAATTCATTAACGATACATTAAAAAAGATTTTGTGTTTTTTAGTGAGCCATTAAGTTTTTTTCCCCCAAAGTTTGACAATGAAAATTCATTCACATAACGTTGGTTCAAGAGAAATAATAAAAACTGTAAAAGTTCTGAGTCTCTCTCTCTCTCTCTCTTTTTTTTTTTTTTTTTATTTTTTTGCTTAGATCTTGCATTTACTAAAACTATTTGCCACGAATCTGTTAAATGATAGCTAAAATTTCGAGTGATCATTAAATATTAGCTCTATTGTATATTGTGGATTAGTGATGCTCTGAATTCGTATGAAATTTGGTGTTATGACTCATCTACATTTTTATTTTATTTATATTTAGCTACATTTGCAACTTTGTTATTACTCCAAATAACTTTTTTTCCTGTGTTTCTTTGCATATCTTCGATAATATATTCAAGGAAACAACAAAATATATTTAAAATTTTTTTAACTTGTTTAATATTCATTACCTTTTCTCGTGGGATATCTAATTGTTTAATCAGTTTTAAAAACTCATATATTATCTATGTTAATTTTTACGTTAATTTTGTTAATTTAAATTTATGTTAAGAAATTTTTATTCATCCTTAGCATTAAAGAGTTTTTATCTTAAACAAAGTTAAACAAATTCATTTCTCTATTTAAAGCTTTAAACAAAGTTTAAATTTTCAGTGATTCCTATAAAAGTTCTAAAAATCATCGTCAATTAATTAAGCAAAAAGCATATTGACTGAACCCATTTATCCAATGAAGAAATTACTACATTCGATTCATTTATGCAAAGATTTGACTTCCGCGAACATGAAATACACATGAATAGAAACAAAAAAAAAAAAAAAAAATCACACTAAATTATAGGTAATGTTTCAAAACAATTTTTACAAAAATTCTCATGAATTAGTTACTTAGTTACATATAATTTATTTATATTTTAAAAAATAGAAAATGTATTTTTTAGTTCGTATGACCAAACAGCGACAGAAGATGCTCAAAAACTTATCTCTACATTATATTATATTGCATTTTATCGGGTATACTCGAAACGGCAAAAAGTCTCAGGTTTCTGGACTAGAACATGCGATTGTGAATTAGGAAGTGAACACTAGAACTAGAGATGGGTACAATCACATTTGCTCTGACGTAATAATTGAGTAAATAGTCATACTCTCTTTACCCTCCATCCTCAATACGAACCAAAATCCGTAAGATTTTCGCGTATCTGTATCCCATTACGTGAAAAAAAAGAGAAAAGAAAAATTGAAATATAAATCGCGTACATTTAAATTCAAGTTCAAGAAATAATAATTCATAATCTTATATGCTTGTATGACACTATCATCCGGATATTTTGATTATATCTCATTAAGGAATAGAAAAAAATAACTTTTTTATGAAATTCTTTCGTGAAAATGAATTTAGACATTTTTATGCAGAATGAAATAGAAAATATTTAAATTGATGTATGAATATAACAAAAGTCATTCAATATAAGAAGAAAAACATTCTCATAAGAACATTTCCTAAATACTCCTATGAGTTTATCTTGATTGTAAATATATCCCAAGATAGAAATTTGTATAAAAAATGCAAAGAGTAACTTGCTTGAAAATTTTAACATGCAGATAAAGTTGAAAAAAAAAAACAATAATTTAGTCTGTCGTCTGTGTACGGTTTAAGTTAATGTTTTATTTTATAATTCAACATTTTATCTGACATCTTTTTGCGCCTTCATTTATTCTCTTATACAGTCGAAAAATTTTATATAATGATTTTATTTCGAAAAAAATATATAACGAAATTTTAAAAGCACTTTGAATTTTGTTGCAAAATTGCATCAATAAAAAATAACTTCCATTTACTAAAGTTGTTTTCTGTTTCGAATTTTTTCATGAAATATCGATCGACATTCTTGTCAAAATGATTTTATAAAAACTTTATAGCAAAATTAATAATAAAATATTCATAAACGAATTAATTTAACATACTTTTTAAAAATATTTATTCATAATCTAAATAAAAGTATCCATCAATTTCTAATAAATTCTATATTTTAACAGGAAAACAAAAAAATTTAATAATTTTAAATATTTAAAATTAAGAAAAAAATTAATTTTATTACAAATTTCGGTTGATAATTTTTATTCTACAGCAATTTTATGAATTAATGTTTAAGGTTACGCTATGCGACGATAACAATAAAATTTCGATTTATTAATTTATTATATTAATGGCTTCTTTGCGTGAAATTTTGATGATATATTCGTAGTAAAAAAAAACTGATTTTTGAAAAAATTTCATAAATAAATTTGTTAATTTATTAAAAATCTATAACTAATACGCAATTTGCAAAAAAGCCAGGAGACTTGATTGTTTTAAATATGTTGACCCTCGATTTTGTTGATCCCAATATAAAGGATCGAATCCTGTCGTATGGCCATCTGTCTAGCTGGAATTATTGCACTCTTTGGCGACTGTTAGTGCGCGGAATGTCCACTAGGTATTGTTAATGTCTCTAGTTGTAAGTATAGTGTTTGTTCCTCTCGTATTTACTAGTGTAGACTGTCGTCTCATATTATATTCTATATAAAATTCGTTCTGTTTATAACTACTACATCTTCGAATATAACTTCCCCTGTTAATTCGTTATGTCGAGGATCAAAAGTATTTTTAAAATTATGGCAAAATAAATATTTCATGAAATAAAAAAAGACGAATTATGCAAACATGATTATACAAGTTCCTTATTTATGCATGCCTCCATTCTCTACATTTATGAAAAAGATCTACATGTGACTTAAAAGTCCTTGTTTTATTTCGTTGCAGATTTATATGAAGCAATTCTTGTAAGGTATTTGAGTAATAAAGTATTTAAATAAGACAGAAATTTAGTATTTACGATGTATCTTTGAAACATTGTTTTATTTCAAAACTACAAATATTACGTTAAAGTGTATAAAAAATATTTAAATACAAGAAAAATTAAATTATATTAAAGTAAAAAAACGTTATTTTATGTATTTATATATTAAAGAGAGAACAAGAAAACAAATTTTTCGAATTTAAATCAATATTCTGCTTATGACATCGAAATTACTATTTAAAAATAAGAAAAATAAACATTATTTAGTGTAGAAATTTTAATAACTTTGCACGTTCTCAAGAATTCAATTAAAAGAAAGTTAGCATTTCGTAAAAATGGCTTAGAAAATTTTCAATTTTTTTATACTCGGTGAATGATTTATTTTATAGAAGCTGAATTTTATCAATGATTTATTTTATCAATTTACTTCAGACGAAAACTTTTCTAAAAAAATCTATTAAGGATATTTCTAGAAAATGCGAATTTAAAAAAAACGCTTATGTCTTTCACTTTTCTGTCTGTGTTCTGGATATCTAAATGGTATATTATTGCTAAATCTATGCCACGATGCTTAAAATTTTTGATGCTAAGTTAAACTATAAAGAGATTTCTTTTATTTTGTTTATATTGTTCCAAAATGGTATCTATTTCAGTTCTTTATATTGATTTAAATTCTTATATTGCAGGGATGGGCAAGCAAGACTTCAGTGGGAGGCAAAATGTAGGTTTTGCAAAATGCATGGGACCCGCAGTACTGTCGTGGCGGATAGTATTGTAAGGCGCGCGATTTTATAATATAATATAAATATAATATAAAACAAATATTGAACTTTTTTAATAAACATATTTTCATAAAATTATAAAAATAAAATTGTAAAAATAATAATAAAAAACAGAAATTAACACTTTCAGCAAGAGCCGCATGTAACTCAAAAAGAGCCGCATGCGGCTCTCGGAGCCGCATTTGCCTATGCCTGTTATATTGCAATTAAGTGCTCTTATTTAATTTAAAATTTCAATTAAATTCAAATGTTGTTAGATACAGGTATACCTCGAGTTACGTCGTTCCCGATTATACGTCGTTTGTCAAAAAAGTATATGGAAAAATAAAAATCAAGTTTAAATCAGTTTATTCGACTTTAAATCCGTCCGCCACAACATTGAAGTCGAAATATCGCTATAAAAGCGTTAAAAGCACATAAAATCATATTAAAATATGTATATTTACAGTAAATGTTAATATAATCATCATAAATCCTAGAGAACGAAACACGAAAACATCTGTGTTCCCGTGTTGTCGTCTTATTTAGCGGTCTTTAAGTGCTCATTATTGGCGTTTCCTCCATTATTGGCGTTTAGTTACGACGTAAGTCGAAACTACGACTTACGTCGTAACTACACAAGTAAATTCGACTTACGTCGTTTTTCGACTTACGTCGCCTCTCCTGGAACCAATTACCGACGTAAGACGAGGTATACCTGTACATCGTAAAAGATCTCTTCTCTATTAGGAGTTCAGCAAATATATTTGATCCAGGCCTCTTTTATCCAGTGACCAAGAGGATGAATGAAACCATTGAACTTTGGTAGCGGGTCGCGGGTTCGTGCCTCACCAGCGAGCTTGCTTCGTGTAGTTTCCGGGTTTTCTTTACGTAACTAACACCTAAATAGGGACCGGTTTTCTATAGAAAATCCTCCCGGGGGGCATTTCTTTTGGAAAATCGCCCGTGTATTGGTTTGTCACATCCCAAACTAAATCTCGCATTTACTGAACCTGTAAAATTATTCATTTTCTTGAATTTTTTTTTTTTTTTTTTGTGTATTAACAATATTGTTTTTACGTCTAGACGAGCGAGGCACTCGCCCGAGGAGGCAAATTTCGATGGTAGGAATCAGTTATAATATTAATTTTAATATTATAGGAATCTTTCAAATGGTTCGAGTTCATCAGTTTGTTTAGGGCACGTAAATACGTAAAATAGGCACCGTGTATTAAGAAATATGTTTTATTATTTAAGAATATAATACAGTTTTACAACGCCGTTTTTTAATATAATGGGGGCCTCAAAAAAAATAAGCGTGTGATATCTGAGAGGTCAAGATTGGGCACAAATTAAAAAATTAGAAAGGCGTTGACTAGAATACGAAATGTTTCGATTTACCTCAAAGAAACAAAATGGCTGTCATTTCGATTTTTCATATCGACATAAATCCGGATGTATTGATCGATTGATCTGTTTCGTCTCAGTTTGTCAAACTAAATTTATGATTACCTCACAGCATACATTGTTTCCTCTCTTAAAACGAAATGAAATAATGATTTTCAAAAATACGTTTCGAGAATTAGTCAAACATAAATTAAAACGGTAGTGGTATATGGACTAGTGGTTACCCTTTTGCATAAGCTTTCATAAAACCGGATTACACTATATTTGATGTTGTATATAAATCCTAGATAACAGTGATTCCAAGTACTGAAACAAAATCTTAGTATCGACAAAACTATATTTGTGTGTGTTTGAAGTTCTAAAAGTACGAGGCACTAGACAAAGCCTAGGTTTCCAATCACTATCGAAATAAAACTGTTATTGAATCATAATATATACTTTATCTTAAAATATTTGTATATCCATTTCCCTTTAAAATTTGTTTAGTCATCCACACATATAAGTTACATTTATGTTTAAGTCCGGATTTATATAGGCTACAGAGTCGAAGCGACTCGGATAAAAACAAGTTTATATTATTATTTTCCTGTTAGAACTGAAACTATTGTTCTCTCATCTACTTCAACATTCTTTCCCACACTTAATGCAGCCGCAGACTGTAGTCTATTGCACATTACTCGATTTAGGCTAATAGACGAGAGTGTATGTAGAAATTTTCACGCCAATATAAAACATGGTCGCCAATTATTTGCTTTTTTAAAACATAAACGGATAAATTCTTTCAAAAATTAGTATTATTTGTGAAATACGTCATTCTTAACCAGATTAATGAGTTTATGTAATATTTATAGTTATATTTCTGACAAAAACGATTAAATTTTGAAACGTGATTTTGAGGCTAACGGGGTCACTATTTTTGGGGTGAATAGGATCGTTTTATTTTTGTTATCTGATTACTATATTGTTATAACTATTTAATTTCTTTGTTACCAGATGGTTCTTACATATATTCAAAATTGGAATAATCGATCAAGGTGTCAAAAGAAAATGAAAGAAGCTACAAAGAAGTGCAGTTTGGAGAAATTCAGGTGTTCGCTATACAATTTTATACAGTTACTTAAGCATACTAAAACAACATGGCGAACGGCCTATTATGGACGAGTGACCAAGAAAAAATTTGATGAAAAATTAATATATTTATTTAATCGTAGATTCCGTACGACGTTTAAGATTATACGGAAGTATATATTTGAATTTGCTGTTTGCCATAAATTGAAACAATTTTAATACGAATGCTAAGATGACAGGACAAGACTGGTTTAATAGATTTCTGTTAAGAAATAAAAATATTGCTATTAGGGAATCAGAAAGTATATCATGAGCAAGAAATTAACGGTATGTAGGAAGAGGAAGCAGGTACAGAGGATGGAGAAAGATCGTATATTTGTGATTTGTGTGTTAAATGAACTCTTTAGTATGCTAATACTCACATTACAATGTTTTACAATGTTTAAAGTTTATCTCGAAGGTTTACTACAAATAATTTGATTTACTTTAATTTTTAAAGGTTATTTGATGATCCGATTTATCCCGGATTTGGAGAGAAAATGGAGTATTTGCCGATATTTGGATTTTTTGTTTGCGATTTGAAAACTTTTACTGTGCATATATTGTCTACTTGAGTCTTGTTTATTAATAGGACTTATTAAACTGAAGTTTCTAATTAGCAAAGATTAGGAGATCTTAGTCAAAAACCAAAACAAAATATCTTAATTTTTCCCTGTACACTCTTTTTGTGTGCTTCGGACCTGCCGAAGAGGGGCTTTAAGGTCCGAAACACACAAAAGAGCGTATAGGTGAAAGTAAAAATATTTTGTTTTGGTTTTTGACTAAGATCTCCTCTTTGCTAATCCGAAACTTCACCAGTATAATAAGTCCTATTAATAAACAAGGTGCAAGTAGATAATATATACACAGAAAAGAAAAACAGCAAGGACAAAGAGGCAAAAAGAATGAAAACTTTTACGTTTATTTTCCATTCATATGTTGGAAACCTAAGCCAAACGATTTCTGAAATTATAACAAAACTTAATAAAAAATTAATTTTATTGCTTTTTGGTATTTGAATAAAAGTTGATCAGATTCGTCTCGATCTATCCTAAAACTAAACAAACTACAGTTTAGGACCTCATGCTGCAAGGGGTTTCACTCCATCTTCAAAAACAAAACTTGGTGTATATTGTTTATTATTATTTTTCAGAAAAGGAAGGTCTTATTATATATTTTAGCTTAGGTTTACACCAAGTCTCCAAGATTAAATCCGAAATTGCCTTTGTTATTTCTCCACATAATAATTTTCCTGATTTTACAGCTATTGCTAACCAACAACATTTGGCAAAAATTTGTCGGAAG
This sequence comes from Centruroides vittatus, assembly GCF_030686945.1. Classification (NCBI taxonomy): domain Eukaryota; kingdom Metazoa; phylum Arthropoda; class Arachnida; order Scorpiones; family Buthidae; genus Centruroides; species Centruroides vittatus. The sequence goes on along the minus strand of NW_027122286.1, from coordinate 3,602,067 downwards.
ACGTAGTTCTAGTGGAGCACTTATAGTAATAATGAAACCAGTACTGCACTATAACTGAACTTTTATCTAAATTTATTTCATAACGGAAAAATGATTTTAAATCGGACTATTTTATTTGCTGTTTAATTATGTCAGAAATTATACATATACGAATGCATCTTGATTCTTTTTGGATAATTATGTCTGCTTTAGCAGATTTCTTCTAGAGTTTTTCGAGTTTAAATCAAATTTTTAGATCGAAATGTTTTTTTTTAATTTATGTGATTTTTAATTACATAAATATCCAATTCATGTATTCAAAAACATGCACAAATATTCAAGTTATAATTGTTTCGAATTGATAATGCTTCAATAAAAAAAGAAAAGTTATAAAAAGTTGCAAGAAAGAGTGCAAAAAAAGAAAAAAAAGAATAAGAAATCATTATATATTTTGATTTATTAATTATTCAACAATTCTTCCCAATATATACTTAACTATTAATGTTATCGACTAATATGAGCGACTAATAATAACTCTTCCTTATATTCTCAAGAAACTTCAGATCACTCCATTAAGTAATGATTTCTATATTACTAACTATTGCTTAAATTGATTTCTTTTCTTTAAATACCTCTTTGTGAGGTAAAGAAGAGTTTTGATTCTTAACATAACTTATGAATAATCAACTAAAAATTTTATTTGAACATTAGAAATTATAAATATATGTATAAATTAAATTTAATAAGTAAATAAGAAAAGAAACTTTTCCTATTTTCTTATTACAAGAATATAAGAAAGAAATTGGATTGACAATGCCACCTAATTTCTTCGATAAAACGAATGTTACGAAAAATTGATGTCGGCGTTAAGTGAAACTTGTAAATAATAAATGCTTGAGGACTGCTAAATGGCGAGATGTTAAGGCACCAGTCTGGCATCCTGAGGGACTCAGATTCGAGTCTGGGTCGGGGACCTCAAGAACTTTTTCGCTCCTATTGTGAGCCTAACTGAACCGTAAGTGGTGATCAATCTTAAACTTTCCTTTTAATAATAATAATAATAATAAAGGTCAAGATAGTTCAAAACTAAACTAAAAGTGTTTGATGAGTGAATCTCGTTAAAGACGCTAGTATTCCACTTTAAAAGACCAAGATTCGAGTCTAATTGACTCAGAAATTTTTAAGAGTAGAGTAGCCGGATATGATAAGACCCGCAAGCTAATGCGGGGTGACAAGTCGTTCCTCATCACCTTGTATTTCCATTGGCTTGATTGAATCTTCAAAAGAAAAAAATTCTCTTAATGCTGGTAGAATTAAGAATAACCACAAGTATGGAGCCATAAATAAATAATATGATTCTGTATGATAAAGGTTATAATCAATACGCCCACACCAGTGATTCTCAAACTTTTTTAGAATTTTTTGTGTGACGGTCAATTTTTTAGATTGCTCGCGGACCCTTTAAAATTAACTACAATTAATATATAGGCTACTGTTACCAAAACATTTTTTGACAGAATTATTAATTCAGAAAATGGCAAATCTTAGTCATCAAGTAATGGGATGCAGCGCCGGATCCAATAGGTGCGAGGCCCGATTGAATTTTTTTGCGGGGCCCCTCAAACTTTAAATAACAAAATAATTTAACTGTTAATTTACATATTGAAATATGTTGTTTTATTTTTAATAATAATATACCTAGATATTTATTTTTGTAACATGTACTATTTTTAAATATATACATTTTGACGTGATGCGGAGCCCCTTCAAGCGCGGGGCCCGATTGGCACCAATCGCTCCAATCGCCTAAAATCCGGCCCTGATGGGATGCTTTGTCTGAAGTGACCACTTCACAGTCCCCTGAAACCGGTTCTCACCGGTCCCCTGAAACCGGCGGATCTCAGTTTGAGAACCACTGGTTTACACAAAATTATCATAATTAATATAGGATTTGGGAAAAAGTTGCAAGTTAAATCTTGTAATATACAAATTGTAAGACTATTTATCTACAACATTTAATTACTTAAATAATCCAAGTAATGTTTGCAAAACGATCATCGAGAATATGCGCAGTGTTGTGACGAAGCC